>NC_084550.2:41605000-41790000 GCF_033978685.3 Nerophis lumbriciformis | reverse complement strand
TATATATATATATACATATATATATATATATATATATATATATATATATATATATATATATATATATATATATGTATATGTATTGGCTGCAGGCTCCCATCCCTCCAGGACCTGTTCTCCTCCAGGACCAGGAGGCGTGTGGGTCAGATCACAGCTGACTCTTCTCACCCTGCACACAAACTATTCTCCCTTTTCCCCACTCAGGCAGGAGACTACGGTCCATCCAGACCCACACCTCCAGCCACCTGAACAGTTCTTTCCCCTCGGCCATCAGACACATGAACAATAACAAGATCTGATAGCTCGTTTTTTATTACCTATTACCTATTCTGTGTTATATGTGTTTTATGTTGCATGATTGTACCAAGAAAAATTCCTAGTTTGTGAACCCGTTCTCAAACAACGGCAATAAAACTATTCTGATTCTGATTCTGATTCATCTTCAATCCTAGTAGACAGCCTTAGAACTAAAGACACTGGGAGGACTCTTCCCTGGAAAAGGTAAGGTCCCAATATTGCCGTTTTAACTGTATAAGATGGATTTCCCTTAGCTTTGTAACTCGTTGCTCTGTGTAAATGGCAGAATAGAAACAAAAGGGTGGGGAAAAAAAATCGACTCAGCTATTTCTGGGCTTTGGAGGTAGTATCAGAGGGGATACCAGCTGTGGCACCTTTTTTTACACTGATTGTAAAAGCCTTGTTTTCCCCAATTAAATTTTTTATTTTTTTTTGCTGCATTGCTGTTCTGTAAGTGTGGTTTTCGTCCTGGTCGTGGAACTATGGACCAGCTCTGTACTCTCGGCAGGGTCCTTGAGGGTGCATGGGAGTTTGCCCAACCAGTCTACATGTGCTTTGTGGACTTGGAGAAGGCATTTGACCATGTCCCTCGGGACGTCCTGTGGGGAGTGCTCAGAGAGTATGGGGTATCGGAATGTCTGATTGTGGCGGTCCGCTCCCTGTATGATCAGTGTCAGAGTTTAGTCCGCATTGCCGGCAGTATGTCGGACCTGTTTCCAGTAAGGGTTAGACTACGCCAAGGCTGCCCTTTGTCACCGATTCTGTTCATGACTTTTATGGACAGAATTTCTAGGCACAGTCAGGGCGTTAAGGGGATCCGGTTTGGTGGCTGCAGGATTAGGTCTCTGCTTTTTGCAGATGATGTGGTCCTGATGGCTTCATCTTGCCAGCATCTTCAGCTCTCACTGGATCGGTTCGCAGCCAAGTGCGAAGTGACTGGGATGAGAATCAGCACCTCCAAGTCCGGGTCCATGGTTCTCGCCCGGAAAAGGGTGGAGTGCCATCTCCGGGCTGGGGAGGAGTTCAAGTACCTCAGAGTCTTTTTCACGAGTGAGGGAAGAGTGGATCGTGAGATCGACAAGTGGATCGATGAGGCGTCTGCAGAAATGCGGACGCTGTATCGATCCGTTGTGGTGAAGAAGGAGCTGAGCCGGAAGGCAAAGTTCTCAATTTGCCGGTCGATCTACGTTCCAATCCTCACCTATGGTCATGAGCTTTGGGTTATGACCGAAAGGACAAGATCCCTGGTACAAGCGGCTGAAATGAGTTTCCTCCGCCGGGTGGTGGGGCTCTCCCTTAGAGATAGGGTGAGAAGCTCTGCCCTCCGGGAGGAGCTCAAAGTAAACCCGCTACTCCTCCACATGGAGAGGAGCCAGATGAGGTGGTTCGGGCATCTGGACAGGATGCCACCCGAACGCCTCCCTGGGGAGGTGTTTAGGGCACGTCCGAATGGACAATGAAGGTGAAAAGAGTGAGGAGTGTCCTGACCAGATATCTAGATCCCTATATTGATTGTTGTAAAATGTGCTTTGTCACATTGTGTACTCTCACATGTTTATTAAAGATTTGATTAATTTATGATGTCTCAGGTGTGATTCACTACAATAGGGCCCCACAGCACACCGGATTCCAGTTAATTGAAATACCACTACACTGGATATTGTTCAGATAAGTTAAATTTAAAACTTGCACACAAAGCAACACTGGAGGTGACTATGAAATGCGCATTTTCCGCGCATGTGTATTAGGTCGCGTTGAGCCGGTGGACGGAGGAGGGAGCGGGTTTTAAACGGTGGCATTGTTGTGTGTGGACAAGGATAAGGTTAGGTGGGATTTACCCTGGATAACCTTAGTGTACACGGGGCATTAGAGGGCTTTATGGGCGAAAGAGTGTACTGGTACATGGTTAGCCACCTAATACATGTGTATTTTACGAATTAGAATGCATAAAAAACATAGGGATTGTAATGATAGGCAAAATGTTAAAAAAAAAAGTGCATTTCCCCTTCAACTTTTAAATAAATACAGTACTGTACCTCCATCGTGTGTGTCTTTCCAGAGGAGGTCTGGCCATAGGCAAAGATGGTGCCGTTGTAGCCACCCAGAACATCTGAGGGGTAAAGAGGCAGATCAAATGCTTGTTACAAAAGAAAGCAGGAAAAAAAAAACGTAAAAGCAAGACTCAAACGTGCCCGAAGTTTCACAATTCAGATTTAGACCTCACTTCAGCCAGTGTCAAATAATTGAGTCTGTTAAACTGAGATTGTCTTTTTGATCATGTAATCTGGATCAGATGGATTACAGTGCATAATAACTGTATAATATATAGTATTTTATGCACTTGCAGCTTGTGTTCAAGACTCTGCAGTGAAAACAACATGTCTGCTTGTGTTAAGGTTATGCATTAACAGTCTTCGACTGCTCACACAGGCTAATAAATCCCTGCGGTAAAAACTATCAAGGGTTAAAGAAGCGAAAACACTTCATCCTGAAAGCTTTGACTGCAGAGTTAGCCAGCCGAAGACTAATCAGAGCTTCTCTCTGCGGAGATCTTTTTAGGCTTTCCTCGCCTTCCTACTCGCAGCTCAAGACCGACATTATATTCTCTTACTTGCTAGGAACTCATTCCGACATTTTTTTTTACTGGAAAATATTTGTTGGTGAAAAGATTAGTCTATGATTTTACTTTCCATGGATGCTGTAGTTACACCTGGGGCGTTTATTTAGGCATTGATGAAAGATGGCATCGAAGGTATTGAAACAAGGAATTTTAAAGTAGCCAAAGAAACAACTTTAAATCCTGAAAAATTGCACGAGTACGCCTTTGTAGTCCGTGCCAACGCCGTAGTCGATAAGCTTCTTCTATCTTTCTTTGTTTGAATCTGGGAATGCTAGTTTATTTCTGTGCTACCTGTCTTTTCTAAAGTGCTGGACAAAAATGTTAACAGAAGAATTTTAAAACATTTGTCTGATAGATGTATTTTGTATATTCATCTGTGTAGTTTCATAGGGATAGACTCCATCTTATTCACGACCCCAATGAGAATAAACGCTATGGAAAATACATAGATGGATGGTTTCACAGAATGTCTACAGAAATGTGTTGATAACATTGCAAACGATTTAGATCCTTCAAAATATACTCTGCGTATGTTTTGATTTGTTCAATGCATTTAAAGTGTGAATTAGTGTTGTCCCAATACCAACATTTTGGTACCGGTACCAAAATGATTTTGATACTTTTCGGTACTTTTCTAAATAAAGGGGACCACAAAAAATGTCATTATTGGCTTTATTTTAACAAAATATTGCATGTGAATGCTCCAATGCTGAAGTTGAACTGAAATGCTGACAGAATGTAGAATGAATGTAAGAATAGTTTGAATGTTGGAATGGTTTGAATGTTGAAGAGCTGACGCTGAACTGAAATGCTAATGGGATGTAGGATGAATGTAGAAATAGTTTAAATGTTGAAATCGTTTAAACGCTGAAATGGTTTGAATGTTGGAATGGTTTGAATGTTGGAGCGTTTCAATTTCCATGAAAACCGGAATTTGGTTTGGAACTTGGGAAAGTGTTAGTTTAAATGTCCAGAATGAGTGGAATGTGTGGATGCTAGAATGGTTTGAATGAGTTGAAGAATGTGGGAATTGTGGAAGTTTGAAAAATCGCCAATTCATTTTGAATGGGGAAAATGCACAAAAAAAGGAATTATGGGAAATTCGGGAATTTTTTTTTTAATTGTTGAAGTAGAGCACACAATTCTTGAACAGGCTGAATATTTTGAAGTTGGAAAGGTTTGAATCAGATGAAAATGTGGAAGTTGTGGAACTTTAAAGAATGTCCCATTCATTTCAATGGGAATTACAGAAAAAATTGGGAATTTCGTGGAAAGTGGGAATTTTTTGAAAATGGTAAAAAACTTGAATGGTCTGAATAATTTTAAATGGTTGGTGTTGGAATTTTTCAAATCGGTCGAGAAATGTTGAAGTAGTAACATGATGAATTGAGAAATGGTATTACGGAATTCCTGGAATTTTGGGAAAACCCGTAATTTTTCCAGTTAAAAAAACAACTTAGTTTTTTTTCCTAATTAAGAGGAATGTTTTGACGGTTGAAATGTGTTGAAAAATGTGGAAGGAGTAGTCGCCAGAAAAAAGGGTGGACATAGGGCTTTGGAAAAGCAGGAATTCTGGAAAATCCTGGAATCTTTTTTAAGTTAAAAAAACGGAAATGTATATTTCCAAAATGGTGGAGTATGTTGAAGGTAAAATAGTTTGAATAAGTGGAAAAATTTGGAAATGGTGGAAGTTTGAAAAATGGCCAATTCATTTTGAATGGGAAAAATTTCCCGGAAAACCTGAAATTCTGGGAAATCTGGGAATTTTTAGAATTTTTCAAGGGAAAACCCACGTTTCCCGAATAGGTTGAACAGTTTGAAGTTGAATTGATTTGAATCGGGTGAACAATGTGGAAGGTAGAACGCGCCAAAATCTGGAGAAGAATAAGTTGAATAAGAATAAATAGATTAATTTTGGTGTAGAAAACCATATGTGTGAATACTTTGCAGCATTCACACAATTATTAATTAATTAAAATCGCTAATACAAATGCTGGTTTTGTTCCTGGCTTAGTCAATCTAAAAGTTAACCATTCTCAACTTATTCATGACAAAAGTCCGACATGTTTAGTAACTTTACCAGTGGCAGTAGCCAGACGAAGATGGCGGTGCGTAATTGGCAATCTGGATGTAACACACTCAGACTTTCTAATTAGTCAAACGGTGGAGGGAGGGACATCGAAATGAAAACAATAACACGATTTCGGGGCTGTAAATCTAATTTTTGATTTGAACATGAACTCCTGTCATCAGTTATAGCGGTATTGGGAAAGAACATGATTTATTAATGCCTTTTGACATATATAATGATGACTTGACATGCAATTATTACATAAGGTTCTTTTAAGCAAAGTTTAATACAGACAACATTCTCTTGGATATAAATTACCACAAGTTCTTTAATCCACGGTTGCATGTTACTCTTTTAAAAAAACAAGTGAAGAATACGTTGGTCTCAAGTCAATTATGATGAGGGATGTTTGTTTCCTGCACATGAGATTTGCTTTACTTAGTATATTAATAGTGTTGTCTGTGTGTGAAAATTAGGGTTGGACAGTATACCGGTATTACTATAGTACCGCAATACTAATGAATCATTTTTGGAACTATACCGTCTCTGAAACGTCACGCGTCACGTCATGACATTGCTGGTTTTACGAGCAGAGGGGCATGTTCGGCGGCACACACACACACACACACACACACACAGAGTAATGGTAAATGGGTTATACTTGTATAGCGCTTTTCTACCTTCAAGGTACTCAAAGCGCTTTGACAGTATTTCCACATTCACCCATTCACACACACATTCACACACTGATGGAGTACTTACAAGCAGACACAGTGTGTAGACAGAAAAGGGAGAACGGATGCATTTTGGCTTAAAAAGTAAAGATAAAGGTAAAGTTATAAAACTGAAACGCCCTCAGGAAGAGGTGCTTTAAGATATGGCTAGCTAGCTAGCGGCTAACGTCCATCCGCCGTCGGCAGTGTTTTAGCTACTTCTAAATCACTAATCCTGGTCGCCATGGCAACAAATAAAGTACGTTTCTTACAAGTATCATCCCTGCAGGACGAGGAATAGCTAAACATGCTTCACTAAACACCGTAGCTCACCGGCATCAAAATGTAAACAAACGCCTAACATCCACTGTAATGATACCAAGTACAGGCACGTATCTAGTCGATACTACTATGATTATGTCGATATGTTTTGGCATCACAACATCTTCTTTTGTTTTAAAAAAATGTATATTATGTTTATAAACTCAGGAAATATGTCCCTGGACACATGAGGACTTTGAACATGACCAATGTATGATCCTGTAACTACTTGGTATCGGCTTGATACCCAAATTTGTGGTATCATCCAAAACTAATGTAAAGTTTCAAAGAAGAGAAGAATAAGTGATTATTACATTTTAACAGAAGTGTAGACAGAACATGTTAAAAGAGAAAGAAAGCAGATATTAACAGTAAATGAACAAGTAGATTAATAATTCATTTTCTACCACTTGTCCTTAATAATGTTGACAAAATAATAGGTAGATAAATGACACAATATGTTACTGCATACGTCAGCAGACTAATTAGGAGTCTGTTTGTTTACTTACTACTAAAAGACAAGTTGTCTAGTATGTTCACTATTTTATTTAAGGACTTAACTGCAATAATAAACATATGTTTAATGTACCCTAAGATTTTTTGTTAAAATAAAGCCAATAATGGCAATTTTTGTGGTCCCCTTTATTTACAAAAGTATCGAAAAGTACTGAAATTTTGGTTTGTTACAACACTAGTGCAAACTAATAAATACAAGATTATTCAAACCTCAACAAGAACAAAGCTTTAACTACAGGCGTGATTGGAGAAACCAGAGGCTGTTTGTGAAATGTGGTGTCAGAAGAGTCTATCAAGTGGAAGTTATAATAAAAAAAAAGCCATTTATAGAGGAATAAAAAAAGAGACCTCCTGTGTTTCTGATCAATCCTTTACCTTGACTTTTATGCCGTCGTCACTTTTTGTGCCTTTTCATCTGGCGCTAGATAAATAATCTCACTTGACAAATCACTTCTTTTCCTCGGCCCGCTTTCATCTTCACAAAAAACCCAGAAGGCAGAAAATAAATGACAGATGGAAAGGTGATGAATATGACTCAGGGATGACATTTTATGCTGTCGCAGCATAATTTAAACCTTCTACCGCAGCAATAAAGAAGGCGTCCTCGTTAGGTGTCCTACCTTTGACAATTTGCTTGGCACAGGTGTTGTAGACCTGCTCCTGGGTGGCGTTGGTGGGGAACACCTGGTCAAACACGTAGGACCTCCCCTGTGAAAGGCAGACAGGAGGCGGGGTCAAAAACACTCGCACACAGTTGTGTTTTATTGCAACAACAAAAGGGTCGACCCCCATCATCTGCCATCATCAATAAAAGATTCAGAGTCATATCGCCCCCATGAAAGCTGCCACATGTTTTATGAAGGATGCTGCAGTATACACACACACACACACATCATACTGTGACACAGTATGCCTGTGTTTTATTGTGAGAGCAGCGTGCCAACAGAGACGGGTGACGCTTTTTACCGGCAGCGGTCATGGCCCCGCTGAGCAAAGAAGACAAATGGTGTTGCAAAAAGTTGTAAACACTTTAAAAAAAGTGAATGACCTGCACTAAGCAACTCCATCACAAAAGAGACAAACACGACTGCAAGAGTTCGGATAAATCCTACTTTTGCACTCTTAAGTCAACTAGTGTTGTAAGGATACCAATATTTTGGTACCGGTACTAAAATTATATAGATACTTTTCGGTACTTTTCTAAATAAAGGGGACCACAAAAAAATGGCATTATTGGCTTTATTTTAACAAAAATCTTAGGGTACATTAAACATA
The DNA here is from genome assembly GCF_033978685.3 of Nerophis lumbriciformis. NCBI lineage: Eukaryota > Metazoa > Chordata > Actinopteri > Syngnathiformes > Syngnathidae > Nerophis > Nerophis lumbriciformis. The sequence continues at coordinate 41,782,187 of NC_084550.2, read as the reverse complement.
TGTTTCTTATTGCAGTTAAGTCCTTAAAGGCCTACTGAAACCCACTACTACCAACCACGCAGTCTGATAGTTTACATATCAATTATGAAATCTTAACATTGCAACACATGCCAATGTGTTTAGTATTTAGCTAACTAAAGTGCAATTTTAAATTTTGCGCGAAATATACTGCTGAAAACGTCTCGGTATGATGACGTCAGCGCATGACGTCCCGGAATGTGGAGGACATTTTGGGACAGCATAGTGGCCAGCTATTAAGTCGTCTGTTTTCATCGCAAAATTCCACAGTATTCTGGACATCTGTGTTGGTGAATCTTTTGCAATTTGTTCAATGAACAATGGAGACAGCAAAGAAGAAAGCTGTAGGTGGGAAGCGGTGTACTGCGGGCGGCTGCAGCAACACAAACACAGCCGGTGTTTCATTGTTTACATTCCCGAAAGATGACAGTCAAGCTTTACCATTGGCCTGTGGAGAACTGGGACAACAGAGACTCTTACCAGGAGGACTTTGAGTTGGATGCGCAGACGCGGTACCGTGAGTACGCATGCAGCTGCGGCTTCCAAACATTTGATCGCTTGCCCGTACGTGCGTGCCGCTATGTGCATGTCACGTACGTAACTTTGTGGACTTTGGGGAAATATATGTGCTGTATGAACTTTGGGGAGGTGAACGGTACTTTGGGCTGTGGGATTGAGTGTGTTGTGCAGGTGTTTGAGTTGTATTGGCGGGTTATATGGATGGGAGGGGGGAGGTGTTTTTTATGCGGGATTAATTTGTGGCATATTAAATATAAGCCTGGTTGTGTTGTGGCTAATAGAGTATATATATGTCTTGTGTTTATTTACTGTTTTAGTCATTCCCAGCTGAATATCAGGTCCCACCCGCCTCTCACAGCATCTTCCCTATCTGAATCGCTCCCACTGCCCTCTAGTCCTTCACTCTCACTTTCCCCATCCACGAATCTTTCATCCTCGCTCAAATTAATGGGGAAATCGTCGCTTTCTCGGTCCGAATCGCTCTCGCTGCTGGTGGCCATGATTGTAAACAATGTGCAGATGTGAGGAGCTCCACAACCTGTGACGTCACGCTACTCGTCTGCTACTTCCGGTACAAGCAAGGCTTTTTTATCAGCGACGAAAAGTTGCGAACTTTATCGTCGACATTCTCTACTAAATCATTTCAGCAAAAATATGGCAATATCGCGAAATTATCAAGTACGACACATAGAATGGACCTGCTATCCCCGTTTGAATAAGAAAATCGCATTTCAGTAGGCCTTTAAATAAAATAGTGAACATACTAGACAACTTGTCTTTTAGTAGTAAGTAAACAAGCAAACGCTCCTAATTAGTCTGCTGACATATGCAGTAACATATTGTGTCATTTATCATTCTACTATTTTGTCAACATTATGAAAGAAAAAATGTAAAAAAAATTATTATTAATCTACTTGTTCATTTACTGTTAATATCTGCTTACTTTCTCTTTTTAACATGATCTATCTACACTTCTGTTAAAATGTAATAATCACTTTTTCCTCTGTTGTTTTGATACTTTACATTCGTTTTGGATGATACCACAATATCGATCTGATACCAAGTAGTTACAGGATCATACATTGGTCATATTCAAAGTCCTCATGTGTCCAGGGACATATTTCCTGTATTAAAAATACGAAAGAAGATGTTGTGATGCCAAAAAATATCGACGTAATTATAATAGTATCAAATAGATACGTGCCTGTACTTGATATCATTACTTTGGAGGTCAGGTGTAGACCCACCCATGGCGTTTATTTACATTTTGATGCCGTTGAACTACGGTGTGTAGTGAAGCATGTTTAGCTATTCCTCGTCCTGCAGGGAAGATACTTGTAAGAAACTTACTTTATTTGTCGCCATGGAGACCAGGATTAGTGATTTAGAAGTCGCTAAAACACTGCAGACGACGGATGGACGCTAGCTGCGAGCTAGATAGCCATGTCTTAAAGCACCTCTTCCTGAGGGTGTTTCAGTGTTGTAACTTCACCTTTATCTTTAAGCCAAAATGCGTCTGTTCTCTCTTTTCTGTCTCCGCACTGTGTCTGCTTGTAAGTACTCTGTGTGTATGTGTGCTACTGAATATGCTTGTCTGCTCGTAAACCAGCAATGTCACGATGTGACTTCGACGTGGGCGCGGGGGTAGTGGGACCGGTACGCTTCAGAAGTGGTAAAGTACCGAAAATGATTCATTAGTATCGCGGTACTATACTAATACCGGTATACCGTACAACCGTAGTCTCAACTTAAAGAGACTGTTCGCTACTTGCTCAGGCTCAAAAATATAACAAGGGGTGTCAAACTCACTTTCATGGAGGGCCACATCGCAGGGATGGCTGCTTTCAGAGGGCCACATTTTTAAAATTATTTGACATTATGCATGCTTGTATAACCTGTTAATCATCAATTAATCATGATTAATCGAAATGCATATGCTTTGATGATTAGATTTGTTTTATGTATAATTTGCTTTACAATCATAAATAAAAGTGACAAGTAGATATTTAAGTATTTGTTTTTACCTCACAAAAATAGTTAGGGGTGATGGACAGCTGGGCAGCGCCTGAAGAGCTGCAGCCTGCAATCGTAGTCCCCACTCCCTCCCCTCTGTTGCTAGTCTCGAGATGTATGTTGTAATATGTATATGTGCTTTGCTATGGAGGTTTTTTCCCCACCCCCAGCCCAGTCTAGATTGTATTTTTTTACTCATCCTCCCCCAGCGTTGACCTTTTTCCCATCTTTTACGGGGCGCCTTGTGGCGACCCATCAGCGTTCCTGTTCTGTAACTGTTTGTCTCATCTTGAACGGGTTTGTGCTGAAAACAAAGTTTTGTTGTACTTGTGCAATGACAACAAAGAACTACCTTTCAGAGGTCCGCTTTTTTAAATTAATTAACATTATGCATGTGGGTAATAACCTGTGATTAATCATGATTAATCGAAATGCATATGCACTTGATTATTACCCTTTCTTAAACTTACATATTGAAATTATGTATTTCCCCCGCGGGATAATACGATTTTCTCTTCTGTAATCTGTTTGTGTTTTCTCCGTGTGTTTGATGATGAACTTTTCCGCCGGAATTGTGCTCTTATATGGGGAATTAAGGGCGTTTACCTATGCAAATTACGGAATTAAGGGTGTATATATGCATATTTGGGAAATAAGGGTGTGTTTATATGCAAATTATGATAGAAACGCAAGCGCTAACTATTTGGCATCCATCCATCCATCTTCTTCCGCTTATCCGAGAACGGGTTGCGGGGGCAGCAGCCTAAGCAGGGAAGCCCAGACTTCCCTCTCCCCAGCCACTTCGTCCAGCTCTTCCTGGGGGATCCCGAGGCGTTCCCAGGCCAGCCGGGAGACATAGTCTTCCCAACGTGTCCTGGGTCTTCCCCGTGGCCTCCTATTGGTCGGACGTGCCCTAAACACCTCCCGAGGGAGGCGATCGGGTGGCATCCTGACCAGATGCCCGAACCACCTCATCTGGCTCCTCTCGATGTGGAGGAGCAGCGGCTTTACTTTGAGCTCCCCCCGGATGACAGAGCTTCTCACCCTATCTCTAAGGGAGAGCCCTGCCACCCGGCGGAGGAAACTCATTTCGGCCGCTTGTACCCGTGATCTTGTTATTTCAGTCATAACCCAAAGCTCATGAACATAGGTGAGGATGGGAACGTAGATCGACCGGTAAATTGAGAGCTTTGCCTTCCGGCTCAGCTCCTTCTTCACCACAACGGATCGATACAGCGTCCGCATTACTGAAGATGCCGCACCGATCCGCCTGTCGATCTCACGATCCACTCTTCCTTCACTCGTGAACAAGACTCCGAGGTACTTGAACTCCTCCACTTGGGGCAGGGTCTCCTCCCGAACCCGGAGATGGCACTCCACCCTTTTCCGGGCGAGAACCATGGACTCGGACTTGGAGGTGCTGATTCTCATCCCAGTCGCTTCACACTCGGCTGCGAACCGATCCAGCGAGAGCTGAAGATCCTGGCCAGATGAAGCCATCAGGACCACATCATCTGCAAAAAAGCAGAGACCTAATCCTGCAGCCACCAAACCGGATTCCTTCAACGCCTTGACTGCGCCTAGAATTCTGTCCATAAAAGTTATGAACAGAACCGGTGACAAAGGGCAGCCTTGGCGGAGTCCAACCCTCACTGGAAACGTGTCCGACTTACTGTCGGCAATGCGGACCAAGCTCTGACACTGATCATACAGGGAGCGGACCGCCAAAATCAGACAGTCCGAAACCCCATACTCTCTGAGCACTCCCCTGAGGACTTCCCGAGGGACACGGTCGAATGCCTTCTCCAAGTCCACAAAGCACATGTAGACTGGCATCCAGCAACTTAAAAACAGCAGGTGGGAACAATTTGGCCGTTTAAGAACACGTCATTAATTTGAATGGACTCCTTTTAGGAAATCACTTAGGTAGAAAGATAAGAGAAAAATTTAGGAACTTATTGCTGAATGGAGCCCAGTGTGATTGTGATGTACCGGTAGTGTACAGCTTGAATAGCAGCATGGATTTATTATCCACTAAAAATGAGTCACCACATCCAATTATTGTCTAAATATATGGCACTTACATACAAGCTACACATGGACTACACTAAAGTAGATCCAAGTTTTATTTCTGGGTTAGATACAACCTTTTGTACTGTATGTGATACATAGGTTTTACGGCCTCAGGGAAGGCCATGATGGAATGGTTGGGCAATTAGAAAGAAAATGAAATGTGACAGACATTTCCTTCCATGGAAGCCAGAGGGAATGCTTATTTTTCATGTAAAGCATGGCAATCTCCAGGGTATTCGTAGCCAAGTCTGTTGTAAGCATTTCCGACAGATGATCTGCTCTATGAATGATGAATTCAAATAGCAACTAAGGCGCTCACCAGATGCTCATCCCCTTACATCATACACAATAAAGGACATACTCAACAGAATGCATAGGAACGCTGCGAGCCATGATTGGGGTCGAGCACAGTAAACAATCCTTGCAGCATCGCAGAGGAGCTGTGCTGCTTGTCAACCTTTTCAATGGCGCTGTCAACAACGTATAGAAGAAGCAAACACGCCTTGAATGATGTCTCGGGTGGTTCGGCGTGTCTGCTTCATGTTGACTCGCAGTCTTTTTCCATTAAAAAAACGTTTTATTTATCTGCACAGCGTAGCTAATCCGTGGCAGGAGACGTTTGCATTGTTCATAGCCTCAGCAATGAAAGATGGCTGCCATTGATTCCTGAAAAAGCCCCAATCATTTTCTCATTATTGTTTGATTTACTTGCAGGAGTTGGAAATCGCTGTGCGGTCCAAGCATGCCGTGATGCCAGACATCTTGTACTAAGATGAATTTTCACCGGGACCTTGCTTTTTTTAGTCTTAGTGCATATGAGCTTAGTTTGTCCCGATACCAATATTTTTGGTAGGGGTTAACGGTACCTAAATGTATATCGATACTTCAATACTTTTCAAAATAATGGGGACCACAAAAAATGGAAAAAGAAAATGGATGGCTGGATACATTTTTAAAATGTATTAGTACCATTAGTGCTTTATCAGTTCCGGTACACCGTACAACCCTATTATGAGCTGCATCAAAAAGTTCCAGGATGGCTGTCACAAAATATATATTTCAAATCCAACTGACAAAAGTTGTTATTTATCTGCACGGCGTAGCTAATCCGTGACAGGAGACGTTTGCATGGTTTATAGCAGGGGTGTCAAACTCAAATACAGAATGGTCCAAATATTAAAACTGAACAAAGCCGCCAGCCAAGGTTGAACAAATTAACCTTTAACGTACTCTACAAGCTATCGTCGCGTGCACTTTTCATCCATTCTAACATCGTTCAGACCCAGTCACAAATTATGTGCGGCTTCTGTACGCACTCACGAGCGAATGCAATGCATACTTCATCAACAACGATACAGGTTACACTGAGGGTGCCAGTATAAAAACTTTAACACTGTTAGAAATATATACGCCACACTGTGAATCCACACCAAACAAGAATGACAAACATATTTCGGGAGAACATCCGCACCGTAACACAACATAAACACAACAGAACAAATACCCAGAATCCTTTGCAGCACTAACTCTTCCGGGACGCTACAAAATACACCCCCGCTACCACCAAACCTCCCCCCCCCACACACACACACACACACACACACACCTTGTAGCGTCCCAGAAGAGATAGTGCTGCAAAGGGTTCTGGTTTGGTGTGGATTCACAATGTGGCGTATATTTCTAACAGTGTTAAAGTTTTTTATTCGGCTACCCTCAGTGTAACCTGTATCGCTGTTGATGAAGTATGCCTTGCATTCTAATGTGTGTGCGTGTAGAAGCCGCACATGTTATGTGACTAGGCCAGTGCTGGCTGGCTGGAAGGAAGAGTCCCGGGAGGATCAGCGGGCCAGCTTTAGTGTTAATTTGATATCGCCTCAAGGGCCAAGTAAAATTACATGGCGGGCCAAACTTGGCCCGCGGGCCAGAGTTTGACACCCATGGTTTATAACCTCGGCAATGAAGGGTGGCTGCCATTGATTCCTGAAAAAGCCCCAATCATTTTCTCATTATTGTTTGATTTACTTGCAGGAGTTGGGAATCCCTGTGCTGTTTTCCCCCTTCAAAGCAATTCCGTCGACATCTAATGCGCTTTCTTGGTCTCGAAGGATTCTTCCAGGATTCTTCACCGCCCCGTGGTCACGACCAGCTGAATGTCATCCACTGGAATCACCAGATCAGATGAAGTCGGGAGGTTTTGTTTTATCGGCCAGGAACTGTTTTAGACTTAGACTTACTTTTGTTGTCATTCAGATTTTAACTTTACAGTACAGATAAGAACGAAATGTTGCATTATCTAGTTGTAGTGCAGGATAAAAGAGCAATAATGTGCAGATATAAATAAATAGATTACTTTACAGATAAATATATTGCACTTTTTCATATGCATCCACATTTATGGATGTATGTTATATTGTCTTCATATTCCAGCCAGTTTTTGGGGGGGATTGAGGGAATTATTATGATGCGTTCAAGAGTCTTATGGCCTGAGGGAAGAAGCTGTTACAGAACCTGGAATTTTGACACCCAAGCTGCCAGTTTGTTTGTTTTTATCGCAAATCAACAACTGTCGATATTTCGGTGTATTACTGTAAATGACAAAACGGCACCACAGTTCGTTACAGTAAAAAAAAAGTACAGTTTTTTTCATTTTGAAAAAAATGCTGTAAAAACGACAGTACATTTCACAATGCTACCATTGAATCTATTGCTACTATTTACATTGCACAATTTGATGGATAACTTGCTTTGAAATCATTATTATTAGTATTCATTTCTATTTGACGCTCGACTGACTTGGAAACCACATGTGAAAGCAGTACAGTCTAAATTGGCTAAGGGTGTCCCCATTTTGTGGAAAATGCAGAAATTACTAAATCAAAATTCCCTTAGAACGATTTACTTAGCTCTTTTATTGCCGCATTTACAGTAGTGCGCTGAAGTTTGGGGGCACACCTACAGGGACACTATTGAACCCCTATTTAAGCTCCAGAAAAAGGCAATTAGAATTATACATTATGCCCCATATAGAGCACATACCTACTGTATGATCTGTTCATAAAGAGTAATTTTCTTAAACTACATGATATAATCCAATACAGTAGCCTTTGTGTTACAAACCCCGTTTCCATATGAGTTGGGAAATTGTGTTAGATGTAAATATAAACGGAATACAATGATTTGCAAATAATTTTCAACTCATATTCAATTGAATATGGGTTGAATATGAATGTGCAGGCAAATTGGGAACAGGTGGGTGCCATGGTTGGGTATAAAAGTAGATTCCATGAAATGCTCAGTCATTCACAAACAAGGATGGGGCGAGGGTCACCACTTTGTCAACAAATGCGTGAGCAAATTGTTGAACAGTTTAAGAAAAACCTTTCTCAACCAGCTATTGCAAGGAATTTAGGGATTTCACCATCTACAGTCCGTAATATCATCAAAGGGTTCAGAGAATCTGGAGAAATCACTGCACGTAAGCAGCTAAGCCCGCGACCTTCGATCCCTCAGGCTGTACTGCATCAACAAGCGACATCAGTATGTAAAGGATATCACCACATGGGCTCAGGAACACTTCACAAACCCACTGTAAGTAACTACAGTTGGTCGCTACATCTGTAAGTGCAAGTTAAAACTCTCCTATGCAAGGCAAAAACCGTTTATCAACAACACCCAGAAACGCCGTCGGCTTCGCTGGGCCTGAGCTCATCTAAGATGGACTGAGAAAAGTGGAAAAGTGTTCTGTGGTCTGACGAGTCCACATTTCAAATTTGTTTTTGGAAACTGTGGACGTCGTGTCCTCAGGACCAAAGAGGAAAAGAACCATCCGGATTGTTATAGGCGCAACGTTGAAAAGCCAGCATCTGTGATGGTATGGGGGTGCATTAGTGCCCAAGACATGGGTAACTTACACATCTGTGAAGGCGCCATTAACGCTGAAAGGTACATACAGGTTTTGGAGCCACATATGTTGCCATCCAAGCAATGTTACCATGGACGCCCTTGCTTATTTCAGCAAGACAATGCCAAGCCACGTGTTACATCAACGTGGCTTCACAGTAAAAGAGTGTGGGTACTAGACAGGCCTGCCTGTAGTCCAGACCTGTCTCCCATTGAAAATGTGTGGCGCATTATGAAGCCTAAAATACCACAACGGAGACCCCCGGACTGTTGAACAACTTAAGCTGTACATCAAGCAAAAATGGGAAAGAATTCCACCTGAGAAGCTTAAAAAATGTGTCTCCTCAGTTCCCAAACGTTTACTGAGTGTTGTTAAAAGGAAAGGCCATGTAACACAGTGGTGAACATGCCCTTTCCCAACTACTTTGGCACGTGTTGCAGCCATGAAATTCTAAGTTAATTATTATTTGCAAAAAAAAAATAAAGTTTATGAGTTTGAACATCAAATATCTTGTCTTTGTAGTGCATTCAATTGAATATGGGTTGAAAAGGATTTGCAAATCATTGTATTTCGTTTATTTTTACATCTAACACAATTTCCCAACTTATATGGAAACGGGGTTTGTATGTTTATGGCCTCACAAAGGGCTCTACCTGCAAATATACAGAGTCTGTTTTCACTCAAAGATGGTCCACATGAACTCAGGACTGTCCTGAAATTCAAACATAACATGGTGAATTCCACATTCAAGGCTCAAACGTTATCTATAGCGGGGGTGAACATGTGGGACAATGTGAGCGGAGAAATTCAACTGTCTTCTAGTCTAAGAGTGTTCAACCTTGCGGTAAAAAATGTGTTGTTGGGAAACTATCAAAAACATGACTAGTTGTTTGGACTATCTCAACTGTGGAACACAGGTGCAAAATAACAGACTGTGGAATAAGGGACATAACACACCAGACAAGGCTTCAGAAGACGAAAGATACCCAGGCAAGATGGAGTTAATCTCATGGTCGCTCAATACTATTGACAAAGTGTTTTCCAGCATATGTTATTCTTGTTCTGAAATTCATGTATCCATCAAATCTGCTGTTGAAGTTTGGACTATATAACCAACATATAAGTTGATTGTAAATTAGGGGCGGGACATGGATATATTCTTGCATTTTTCCCGTATCCCTTTTGTGCCGTTGCATGTCTGTCAAATTACAAACCCTGTTTCCATATGAGTTGGGAAATTGTGTTAGATGTAAATATAAACGGAATACAATGATTTGCAAATCCTTTTCAACCCATATTCAATTGAATGCACTACAAAGACAAGATATTTGATGTTCAAACTCAAACTTTTTTTTTTTTTTGCAAATAATAATTAACTTAGAATTTCATGGCTGCAACACGTGCCAAAGTAGTTGGGAAAGGGCATGTTCACCACTGTGTTACACCACCTTTTCTTTTAACAACACTCAATAAACGATTGGGAACTGAGGAAACCAATTGTTGAAGCTTTGAAAGTGGAATTCTTTCCCATTCTTGTTTTATGTAGAGCTTCAGTCATTCAACAGTCCGGGGTCTCCGCTGTCATATTTTACGCTTCATAATGCGCCACACATTTTCGATGGGAGACAGGTCTGCACTGCAGGCAGACCAGGAAAGTACCCGCACTCTTTTTTTACGAAACCACGCTGAATGTGGCTTGGCATTGTCTTGCTGAAATAAGCATGGGCGTCCATGAAAAAGACGGCGCTTAAACGGCAGCATATGTTGTTCCAAAACCTGTATGTACCTTTCAGCATTAATGGTGCCTTCACAGCAGGGGCGGATTAAGAAATTTTGGCCCCCTGGGCCTGACATGGTCTTGGCCCCTCAACCCCGCGAGTGCACGCGCACACACACGCACGCACTATGCAAGAAATACTGTATACTGTGAACAGACATGCACACTGTACTGTACAGAAGAGTGCACATACTGCACACACACTATTAGGTATACCACACAGACAAGCACAGGTTTCACACAGACACAGGTAGGGGGAGGGGATAAATGGCCTAAAAATAAAAATTTTGGAAAATGATTACGCCCACTTCAGTGATGGTGCATTGGGTCATTTGAGAGATATTATGTATTGGAAGTTGGTACCTATCATGAAATAAACCCCCCACCCCACCCAAAAAACTAAATTGGACATGATTTTTGCCCCCTTTTCCTCCCTTATATCATTAAAAATAAAATAATATCTTAGGAAAACACTTTGGCATAACGGCAGCTGTGCAGCAAATTGAGGCTCAAAGTCTGTATCTATTTTGTGGGAAAGCTTGAGGAGGAGAAGGAGAAAGGTAAAATGATAACACATGCATCGGAGAGCACCACAAAGAAAGGTGTAGGCCAGTTCATGGTACAAGGGCTGCATGCAGGTCAAGATAGCCCATTTCCTCTGCCTGTCTTACCCATTCACCGAGAGACCACTGAGGACATAGAAATGCAAGTGGATATGGGGTTCGAAATACTGGCGTCGGTCAGAGGAGTCAATGTGGAGGATGTTTATAAACTTGTAGATGCACATATGACTGACAGCACAGAGCACAACAAAGGCTTTTCAAAGCTGTTGGCAGAGATGAACAACTTGGAAAAACCAGCAGGGCAGATCTTTTGTGGCACCCACACTACACTGGGCTTCAGCAGTGCCATGAATAAAGTGATGCGGTTGGCGGAGGCCGATATGAAGATGGAGCAAGTGCTACAGAGTTTCATGGTGGATCTGGATGTAGACAGCAAGAATGCTATAGTGGCTGGACAGGCACTGGACATGTCCTGAACTCAGTGTCAGACGTGGCTGCCGAATAATTGGATGAAGTGAAGCAGCTGACAGATCTCATGCTGCCCCATCTGAAGACTGTCCTGGCCAGGCAGAGGAGGGACTATGGGATGGATGAGGAGACCTCCCCAATGGACCCTTTCAGTGAACAGGCTAGTAACATTGATGGCACCCCTGTGCACAACATTGGGATGGAGAGACAATGTGGCAAGGTGGACTACAGACTGAAGAAGTTGGGCACACTGAACGCAGTCAATAGGTCAATAATTTTACAGAAGAGCCAGGAGCTTCAGAGGTTTCAAGGCAGCAGCACAAGCAAAAAGAGAGGTTGAACTCAACTGGAGTAAACTCATGAAGGCAAAATTCGAGAGTTGGGCTGACGAGAAACAAGAGATGGCTCAAAGACAGGAGAAGAAGAGACTAGACATGCTGGACACACTGAAATCTTTTGGTGGCCCCTTCACGATAGTGGGGAAGTTGAAAAGTTCCTTGTCGATGAAAGTCTGAACAAGAATGCAAAGCTGCAGAGAATGAAGCTTGAGGTTCAGTTTGCCAGAGAAAGCACCAAGCTTCTGCCTAAAGTCAATCCTATCTTCAGAATCCAGGTGACAGACAGTTCCCAGAAATGGCAAAAGTGCAATTCTCACAGTCATAATGGATACTTAGAATTTTATGGTGGTGGTAAGTATTCATGAAAACAGGTAGCCTAACATTAGTGAATGGGTGAATTCTGGAAATAACAACCTAAAAATCTTACACAGTGCACCTTTAAGCAAGGGGTTTCTTTCGTGCTTTCAATTTCGCAAAATCATCCACCACATCATTGAAGTCCAACTCTCTTGTCAGCTAACTCTCAATTGCCATTAGAGATAACGCATTTAATCTTTTCTGAGTCATTCTTGTGCGCAGCTCATTTTTGACTCTTGACAAAAGAGAGAATGAGCGTTCTCCCTCACAGTTACTGACCGGTAGAGTGAGAAAAAATCTGTAGCGCAATGTATGTATTAGGAAACGTAGGCTGTAGTCCAAAATGTATTATTGTTTTGAGCAGTCCTGAAGGGGTCCTCTCCTCATCAGTGTTGTTGAGCTGTATAAAAGATTTGAACTGTATAAGCTCCTGTCCAAGACTTTCATTGAGGTCAGATGAGTATGATTCAGTGAGAATCTTGGCCTTGTGAAGGACTGAAGCATTGGACTCTGTATCCAAAGAGAAAAGGACACTGAACAAATTGTTCAGATGTTTGTAGGCCTCCAGACGGTGATTAAGGCTTGAACTCAGTTGATCAATAGAGGCAATAAATGTCTCTATTTGAAACAGTTGCCTTCCCTCAAGCACAACATCTGGGGATGCTGATTCATCAGCAAACTTTTTACGTTTCTTCGTCCGTTCAGCCCTGTAAGATGGGGTGCCACCCAACATGTTTAAGGCTTTCTGCTCAAAATGATCAAATAGATCTCTTTGGGAGAGAACAAAGGTGCGCAGAGATTCCAGCAATCTAACTGCTGTACCAAGGTCCATGTCTGCTTTTTGAAGTTGCAGACTTGTGGCCTGAAATCTGGACAGAACAGTGTCCCAAAAGCCTGCCATGAAGGCCATCTCAAGTGAATCCAGCTTCCGCACTAGACTGTCAGCTTCAGTTTGTGTGTCTCGTTTCTCTGTGTCATCAGTGGAAATACCCTGTAGTGCTGCTCTTATTTTACTGTAGTTCTGCCACAGTGCTTTGGTAGATTCTGCACGGCAACTCCAACGCGTGTTGGATAAAGCTTTAAGTGTGAGATCTATGTTGGAATTGCCAAATACCCTGTCCCATCGGTGTGTGGATGCAGTTGTGAAGTTGTAAATAGACTGAATCAAGTCAAAATACTTAGAGACTTCATTTCCACATCTGTCAATGCTGTTGACTCCCACCAAATTCAAAGAGTGAGCTGCACATGGAATATAGTGTATTAATGGGTTGCTTTTCTTTAAGTGAGCCTGCAACCCATTATACCTCCCTGACATGTTGCTGGCATTATCATAAGCCTGCCCCCTGCAATTTGACAGCTCTAACCCTAGATTTTCCAACACAGACATGACACAGTTAGCCAAACTTTCACCTGTATGGCTAGTAATGGGCTCAAAACCCACAAAGCGTTCAACAACACTGCCCTCTTTGCTAACAAAACGGAATATGAATGTCAATTGGTCCACATGAGATAAATCTGGGGTTGAATCCACAATGATAGAGTAGTATTTGCTTGCTTCCAGTTCATCTGCTATAGCCTGTTTGGTTTTTGCACCCATCAATTCAATGAATTCCTCACAAATGGTGGAGGACAGATATGAGGTATTACCTCGACCCATCTGCCCAAACTTTCTGATGTGATCCTTTAGAAAGGGATCAAATTCAGCCAGGACCTCCAGAATACCAAGGTAGTTCCCATTGAGAGGAGACCCTAACGATTCATTTTTACCCCTAAATGCAAGGCCCCTTTCTGCAAGGAATTTAATGACTGCAACAACTCTTTGTAACACCTGCCTCCAATAGCTGCTCTCTGCCTGAAACTGTTTGAACAGGTCTGCATCAACTGTGGCACCTGTGGCGCGGTTCAAGACTGCTTGCATGCAGGTTATGTGCTCAGCACTTCGCTCATGTTCACCAAATCTTTCTGAGTGTTTCCAATCACAATAGCCTGTCACAAAAGAATGTGTTTTTGGGGAAAACAGTTTGCATGCAAAGCAGTAAACATTACCAGTAGAGGGAGAGTACATCATCCACTCTCTTTGTACTCGTTGTCCATTGGGCAGGTGTGAAGTAAAATGTTCATTGTTTAGGCATCGGGTTTTGCCTCCTAGCCCACTGTTCCTCACAGAAGCTGGATAATGGCTGTGACGGTTGTGAAATTATTTTTGCACCTCTTTGAATAAGAACTTCCTTCATTGACTCAGTGAGGGTATCAGCCCATTTAGCGGGATCACTAGGTAGAGTTGTCACTGTAGATGGTGTTGAAGAAAGATTCAACTCATTTTCTATGCTGTCCAGAGGTGCAGTGACCTCACATTCATCCGAGCAACTGGCTACTGCTGAGTTGGTTGAATCATTAGCATCCGAAGCATTTGGTTCAGTGCGTACACTTGTAGTGGTCTCAGGATCTTGGGAGCTACATGCTAGCTCAGGTGCATTGCTAACCTTAGCTGAATTTGCAGTAGCATTTATAGAATTGCTTTCAGCAGATGTCTTTGTACTGAAGAAGCTGGAGATATTTGGAACACTCTCAAGTAAAACTGATTCCTTTTTTTTCTTTTCTTGCTGAATTTTTTTTCTAGCTCCTCCACTTAGACATTTATGATCCATATTTCCCTTCTTTCTGTGCACATTGGCTCTTTGCCTATCACAACAGCTTAACCAACTATGTGTGTGTGTGAGTGTGTGTGTGTGTGTGTGTGTGTGTGTGTGTGTGTGTGTGTGTGTGTGTGTGTGTGTGTGTGTGTGTGTGTGTGTGTGTGTGTGTGTGAGTGATGCAATTTTCAAAACTAGCAATCTAGCATTAACAGTCAAAAGCAGAAATCAGCTGATTTCTATAAGAACTGATAACAGATTTCCAATCAATGCTAAACGCAGACAGCGAAAGTCACTAGATGACGTTTTGAGTCGCCAGTCATGTATGGCCAAAAGTCTCTAAATCGAATGCCAACGTTGCTTAATCGCCAACACACTGGGACTCACTGAAGGACTGACAGTGAATAAAAAAAGATGATTAAGATAATTGTGTACTTTTCTCTTCTGATATTTTCACTAAGGACCCCAAGCTATCTGCATGCAGCAACAATGTCTGACAGACAGGAGAGCGGAGTGGTCAGTGATGAATGGCAAGGGAACAGACTGATTTGTACTGAGGAGAAAGAGAGAGCCAATTACAGTGAAATAAATTCCAAAAGAGCCAAGTGACTAGCTGAAGGCAGGGACAAATGCCTTGGAGTGACCAACAAGAGTGCAAAGTACCAAATGGCAAAATGTGGGAAGACCAACAGGCAGATCTGCTTTTACCACTTATCTTCACAAACAAAAAGTCGCTAAATGATGTTTTCAGTCGCTAGCCAGGTATGGCCAAAAGACGCGAAATCTAGCGGTAAAGTCGCTCAATCACACTGACAGTGAAACAAATATTTTTTTAAAAGATAGTAATCGTACAATGTCTTGTACTTTTGTCTTCTTTCTTAATATTTCTCAAAGGACACCAAAATGTCGCTATCTGCAGGCAGCTTGCTAGCTATGATGGCAGCAACAATGTACCTTAGAGTGACTGACCAACAAGAGCTCAAAGTACCTAATGGCAAAATGTGGAGAGACAGACACAATAAATTGCATTAAGATGTAGAGAACTGTTGCTATTATTAATTTTAACAACAACCAGAAAGTCGCTAAATGTCACCAGCCAGGTATGGCCAAAAGTCGCTTAATTGGCCACACACAGTAACAGAGAAACAAACAAACAAAAAAAAAGATCATAAAGATAATAGTTGTACAACTTTGTGTACTTTTGTCTACTTTCTAAATATTTTCACAAAGGACACCAAAATGTTGCTATCTGCAGGCAGCTTGCTGGCTATGATGGCAGCAACGATGTCTGCCAGACAGGAGAGAGTGGTCAGTGACGATCGAATCGAGAAAATGACAAAATGGGTCAAAGACCAAAAAGTTATTAACTGACAGCAGTGACAAATGTCAGACTGTAAACTTTTTTGAAAGAAAAGGACAAAATGGGAAGATGCTGATAATAACAGCAAAATGGAAAATATAAGAATTTCCAAGTAATGCTCAACTCAAGTGTGTGTGTGTCGTGTGTGTGTGCGCGTTAAACTTCTTGTGGAATGATTTCAAATTATCTCTGAGTCTGAACTGAGGGAAAGGAAACCAAATTTTGAGCAGTCACTCACAAGTTCAAAGTACCAAATGAGGAGATTCTAAAAGAACAGACCGGTTTATGAAAGACTCGATGGGGAGGGGCACAGCTAAGAATACTTGAGTGAGATTCTGTGATCCAAATTCGAGATAGAGCTTTTTGATAATGATAATTTGTCAGAGTAAGGTTGTGTAATCAAAATTTGAGAATGAGCTTTGCCAATCAATCAAGAATATTTGCATTAAGTTCTGTGATCAAAATTCAGAAACAACCTTTAATAATTGATAAAGAATATGTGAGTGAGGTTGTGTGATCCAATTTGAGAATTAGCTTTGGTAATAATGATTGAGAGCCTCTGGCCCTCTGTGGATCGTGGCCGCGGGGCCAAGTTGGCCTGGCCCCTTGGGGCCTCTGACCCTCTATGGATCGGGGCCAAGTTGGCATGACCCCTCGGGGCCTCTGGCCCTCTATGGATCGTGGCCGCGGGGCCAAGTTGGCCTGACCCCTTGGGGCCTCAGGCCCTCTGTGGGTCGCGGCCGCGGGGCCAAGTTGACCTGGCCCGTTGGGGCCTCTTACCCTCTATGGATCGTGGCCGCGGGGCCAAGTTGACCTGGCCCCTTGGAGCCTCTGGCCTTCTGTGGGTCGCAGCCGCGGGGCCAAGTTGGCCTGGCCCTTTGGGGCCTATGACCCTCTGTGGGTCGTGGCCGCGGGGCCAAGTTGACCTGGCCCCTTGGGGCCTCTGACCGTCTATGGATCATGGCCGCGGGGCCATGTTGGCCTGGCCCCTTGGGGCCTCTGGCCCTCTGTGGGACCGCGGCCACGGGGCCAAGTTGACCTGGCCCCTTGGGGCCTCTGACCCTCTATGGATCATGGCCGCGGGGCCAAGTTGGCCTGGCCCCTTGGGGCCTAAGATTATTATTTTTGCAAAAGTAGTTTTGCATGCGTCGCGGCCGCGGGGCCAAGTTGGCCTGGCCCCTTGGGGCCTCTGGCCCCCTGGGCCTGGGCCCGGTAGGCCCGTTCATTAATCCACCTATGCTTCACAGATGTGTAAGTTACCCATGCCTTGGGCACTAATGCACCCCCATACCATCACAGATGCTGGCTTTTGAACTTTGCCTCGATAACAGTCTGGATGGTTCGCCTCCCCTTTGGTCCGGATGGCACGATGTCAAATATTTCGAAAAACGATTTGAAATGTGGACTCGTCAGACCACAGAACACTTTTCCACTTTGCATCAGTCCATCTTAGATGATCTCGGGCCCAGAGAAGCCGGCGGCGTTTCTGGGTGTTGTTGATAAATGGCTTTCGCTTTGCATAGTAGAGCTTTAACTTGCACTTACAGATGTAGCGACCAACTGTATTTAGTGACAGTGGTTTTCTGAAGTGTTCCTGAGCCCATGTGGTGATATCCTTTAGAGATTGATGTCGGTTTTTGATACAGTGCCGTCAGAGGGATCGAAGGTCACGGTCATTCAATGTTGGTTTCCGGCCATGCCGCTTACGTGGAGTGATTTCTCCAGATTCTCTGAACCTTTTGATGATATTATGGACCGTAGATGTTGAAATCCCTAAATTTCTTGCAATTGCACTTTGAGAAACGTTGTTCTTAAACTGTTTGACTATTTGCTCACGCAGTTGTGGACAAAGGGGTGTACCTCGCCCCATCCTTTCTTGTGAAAGACTGAGCATTTTTGGGGAAGCTGTTTTTATACCCAATCATGGCACCCACCTGTTCCCAACCCATATTCAACTGAATATGGGTTGAAAATGATTTGCAAATCATTGTATTCTGTTTTTATTTACATAAAACACAATTTCCCAAATCATATGGAAACGGGGTTTGTACAAAGGGTGATGAAGTGTTGCTATATATCTCTGCCAGAATAAATAAATAAATTCATTCATTCATGCATTCAATTCATTCATTCATTTTAAAAAATGGTTTGAATGATTGATAATATATTTTTGCGTAATTAAACAATGTTTAGACAAACAGTGGAAAAGGAGCTAATGTTTTAAATCTGCTTCAGTGAAATGAAGGAAGTGCTGACAGCAAGCATGGATTATGACAATTTGTTCCATTCTGCAGCTGAGAGGGAGCACAGACACAACGACCTCCCACTCCACAGTGCCTGTGTTACATAAAGAGATTTGGAAAGGCTTTTCCGTGGAACAACAACTGTCATGTTTTGTTAATATATTATACACAACATGTGGTGCACCTGCGTGCTAATACCATACAACACAAACAAGAGTTGGCGATAATAAATGACACGCACAGTGTGATAAATCATGTTTACTAAACCGAGACGCAAGCATTTAATTTTATCTCTTACTGTACGTTCTAAGACTTAATTGTGGTACAGTAATAATAATAATAGATTTTATTTGTAAAAAAGCACTTTACATTGAGGAAACAACCTCAAGGTGCTACAGTGTATTAAAACAATTTAAATAAAAAGATTTAAAAAAATAAAAACTAGAACAGCCAAATAGCTAGAATTAGTATGCATATATCTTCAAAAAGGCTTTTTTTAAAAGAAGGGTTTTTAAGCCTTTTTTAAAAGCATCCACAGTCTGTGGTGCCCTCAGGTGGTCAGGGAGAGCGTTCCACAGACTGGGAGCGGCGGAGCAGAAAGCCCGGTCTCCCATTGTTCGTAGCTTTGTACTCGGAGGTTGGAGGAGGTTAGCCTGTCCGAAGCGGAGGTGTCGAGTGGAGGATTTGGGGGTGAGTACCGTATTTTTCGGACTATAAGTCGCAGTTTTTTTCATAGTTTGGCCGGGCTCCAGTGTGATTTATATATGTTTTTTTCCTTCTTTATTATGCATTTTCGGCAGGTGCGACTTATACTCCGGTGCGACTTATACTCCGAAAAATACGGTAGTTCTTTGAGGTAGAGGGGGGCATTTACCTACATAAACAGTAGGTTTATGTAGGTAAAAACTAGGGATGTCCGATAATATCGGCCTGCCAATATTATCGACCGATAAATGCGTTAAAATGTAATATCGGTAAATGTAATATTTTTATTTTTTATTTTTTATTTTTTATTAAATCAACATAAAAAACACAAGATACACTTACAACTAGTGCACCAACCCAAAAAACCTCCCTCCCCCATTTACACTCATTCACACAAAAGGGTTGTTTCTTACTGTTATTAATATTCTGGTTCCTACATTATATATCAATATATATCAATACAGTCTGCAAGGGATACAGTCCGTAAGCACACATGATTGTGCATGCTGCTGGTCCACTAATAGTACTAACCTTTAACGGTTAATTTTACTCCTTTTCATTAATTACTAGTTTCTATGTAACTGTTTTTATATTGTTTTACTTTATTTTTTATTCAAGAAAATGTTTTTAATTTATTGATCTTATTTTATTAAATTTTAAAAAAAGTACCTTATCTTCACCATACCTGGTTGTCCAAATTAGGCATAATAATGTGTTAATTCCACGTCTGCATATATCGGTTGATATCGGTATCGGTTGATATCGGTATCGGTAATTAAAGAGTTGGACAATATCGGAATATCGGATATCAGCAAAAAGCCATTATCGGACATCCCTAGTAAAAACGTGTTTTTTCACCTTTTTCTTCTGTATACACGGCACCAAAATGGGATGTGAGGACAACATCAAGTGTTTGGTTCTCTTTGTCAGTGTTTGTCAACCTTTTTTGGAGCAAAGGCACATTTTTGTTCATTGAAAAAAAGCGGAGGCACACCACGCCTACTGGTTAGAGTGTCCGCCCTGAGATCGGTAGGTTGTGAGTTCAAACCCCAGCCGAGTCATACCAAAGACTATAAAAAATGGGACCCATTACCTCCCTGCTTGGCACTCAGCATCAAGGGTTGGAATTGGGGGTTAAATCACCAAAAATTATTCCCAGGCGTGGTCACCGCTGCTGCTCACTGCTCCCCTCAACTCCCAGGGGGTTGGATCAAGGGTGATGGGTCAAATGCAGAGAATAATTTCGCCACACCTAGTGTGTGTGTGACAATCATTTGTACCTTAACTTTAACTTAACCAGCAGAAAACATTAAAAATGTAAACTCCGTAGTATATATTGACAGTAAAAAGTCATTGTTGCAATTGTTGGATATGAATTTAAAGCATAACCAAGCATGCATCAATATAGCTCTTGTCTCAAAGTAGGTGTACTGTCACCACCTGTCACATCACGCCGTGACTTATTTGGAGTTTTTTGGTGTTTTCCTGTCTGTAGTGTCTTGCGCTCCTATTTTGGTGGCGTTCCCCATTTTGTTTGGCATTTTCCTGTAGCGGTTTCATGTCTTCCTTTGAGCGCCATTCCCCGCACCTGCTTTGTTTTAGCAATCAAGGATATTTCAGTTGTGCGGACGCTATCCTTCTTTGTGTGGAAATTGCTGGTTATCATGTCATGTACGGATGTAGTTTGTGGACGCCGTCTGCTCCACACGCCGCAAGTCTTTGCTGTCGTCCAGCATTCTGTTTTTGTTTACTTTGTAGAAAGTTCAGTTTTAGTTTAGTTTTCCATAGTCATCCCTAAGCTTCAATGCCTTTTTTAGGAGCACTCGCCTTTTGTTTATTTTTGGTTTAAGCGTTAGATACGACGTTTACAAAGCAATTAGCTACCTGCTGCCACCTACTGATATGGAAGAGTATTACACGGTTACTCTGCCGAGCTCTAGACAGCACAGACACTCAACAACGGCACTTTATTTGCAGATTATAATTACTGGTTTGCATAAAATATTTTGGTAACACTTTAGTATGGGGAACATATGAATAAAGCATGAATAAGTAATTAATAAGTACTTATAAGTGATGATTACATTTTAACAGAAGTGTTGACAGAACATGTTAAAAGAGAAAGTAAGAAGATATTAACAGTAAATGAACAAGTAGATTAATCATTCATTTTCTACCACTTGTCCTTAATAATGTTGACAAAATAATAGGTAGATAAATGACACAATATGTTACTGCATACGTCAGCAGACTAATTAGGAGCCTTTGTTTGTTTACCTACTACTAAAAGACAAGTTGTCTAGTATGTTTACTATTTTATTTAAGGACTAAATTGCAATAATAAACATATGTTTAATGTACCCTAAGATTTGTTGTTAAAATAAAGCCAATAATGCAATTTTGTTGTTGTCCCCTTTATTCAGAAAAGTACAGAAAAGTACCGAAATAATTTTAGTACCGGTACCAAAATATTGGTATCGTTACAATAGTGTCTTGTAAATTCACTATGTTACTAAATGCCAACCCTTTGTTTTGATTGCAATAAAAAACATATGTTTAATGTATCATAAGATTTTCTGTTAAAATAAATCTAATAATTTATTTTTTTGTGGTCCCCTTTATTTTGAAAAGTATCGAAATAAATTTTGTGACAGGTACCAGTACCAAAATATTGGTATCTGGAGAGCCTTAGTAGGTCGTATCAAAGGCAGGGCGCCGCATGGAGAGTACCATCTTACACTCAGCCTGAAAAATTAAACTGCTTTACATCCAATTCTGCAGTAATGCATGCACGTCACTGACTCTGAATGTGGGGACTTGTTTATCTGAGGTAGTATCAGAATCATAAAAGTGTACTGTACCCCTTTCACACAGCTTTTTCAATCTTAAAAAGTCTTACACTATTTTGCCAAAATTATTTGGCCCCCTGCCTTTACTCACATATGAACTTGAAGTGCCATCCCATGGAATTGTCCAAAATGTTTTAGTATCCTGAAACATTCAAAGTTCCTTTCACTGGAACTAAGGGACCAAGCCCAACTCCTGAAGAAACAACCCCACACCATAATACCTCCTCCACCAAATTTCACACTCGGCACAATGCAGTCCGAAATGCAGCGTTCTCCTGGCAACCTCCAAACCCAGACTCATCCATCAGATTGCCAGATGGAAAAACGTGATTCATCACTCCAGAGAACGCATCTCCACTGCTGAAGAGTTTGGGAACAACAGCAACTCAGCCACCAAGTGGTAGGACGTAAACTGACAGAGAGGGGTCAGTGGACGCTGAACGCATAGTGCAAAGACTTTCTGCACAGTCAGTTGCTACAGAGCTCCAAACTTGATGTGACCTTCCAATTATCCCACGTACAGTACGCAGAGAGCTTCATAGAATGGGTTTCCATGGCCGGGCAGCTGCATCTAAGCCATACATCACCAAGTCCAATACAAAGCGTCGGATGCAGTGGTGTAAAGCATGTTGCCACTGGACTCGAGAGCAGGACTGATGAATCACGCTTTTCCATCTGGCAATCTGATGGACCAGTCTGGGTTTGGAGATTGCCAGGAGAACGCTACATTTCGGACTGCATTGTGCCAAGTGTGAAATTGGTGGAGGAGGAATTATGGTGTGGGGTTGTTTTTTCAGGAGTTTGGCTTGGCCCCTTAGTTCCAGTGAAAGGAACTTTAAATGCTTCAGGAAACAAAAACATTTTGAACAATTCCATGCTCCCAACCTGACTGTGCACAAAGCAAGCTCCATAAAGACATGCATGACGGAGTCTGGTATGGATGAACTTGACTGGCCTGCACAGAGTCCTGACCTGAACCCGATAGAACACCTTTGGGATGAATTAGAACGGAGACTGAGAGCCAGGCCTTCTCAAACCAACATCAGTGTGTGACCTCACCAATGCGCTTTTGGAAGAATGCTGGAAAATTCCTACAAACACACTCTGCAACCTTGTGGACAGCCTTTCCTGGAGAGTTGAAGCTGTAATAGCTGCAAAAGGTGGACCCACATCATATTGAACCCTAAGGGTTAGGAATGGGATGGCACTTCAAGTTCATATGTGAGTCAAGGCAGATGGCCAAATACTTTTGGCAATATAGTGTATATTGTAACAAGTATACACCATCAATGAACTTGCACAAATGTAATAATTTGGATACACTTACAAACAAAGCTTCTTCAAGGCTCAGCAACGACGATGCAAAGCTTCAGAGAGAAATTGTTGTAAAGCACATTGTCTCACACAAAATGGAAAACAAGATGACTGCTCTGACCTTCGACCTTTATCAGGTGGCATTGACAGCCAATAAAAAATTGGGGTGTTTCTAACCGAAATTATTTCCTTAAACCACCACCGAGGGGCACTGTGTAACACTGCAATGACAATCAAAGACATATTTAAATATATAAATATGTACATATGTTTATATACTATTATATATGTATTTAAATATAAATATAAATTAAATATTTCTTAATACATTAGACTTGGCGATTAATAGAAGAAAGGTGTTTGTACGCTATTTCAATCAATTGCGCCTTGAGGTTTATTAAAGTGCAATACTTTGCTGCAGCCAGTAGAGGTGCAGTCAATTCCCTGTCAGCTCGACCTAGACACCCCGGCATTTTTTATTTCATGCATAATCTCGCTAAAAAGGTCATTTTCTTCGGCCCTGCGAGTAGAAAAGTCAATACATTCGAAGAGCACTGTGCATGCTGCCAAAAAGAGAAAGAGAACGCCAATGAGTGCAGAATTTTCAAGACGGAGAAATGTGTTTAAGAGGAGGGAGGTGGAGCACAGCCAAAGATAAGAAATGTGTTTAAAGAATGAATTACCACAGGCAGACAGAGTATTACCATATGAACAGTGATAGGATCAATATCACATTTTTGCAATTACACATGATATTGCATCAGTCGGCAGAAAAAGATAAGTGATGTAAGTGTGTATTGCTTTCTGATTGACAGTACACACCTTTTAATTCACATGAACATGAATATATATATATATATATATATATATATATATATATATATATATATATATATATATATATACATATATGTACATATATATATATATATATATATATATATATATATATATATATATATATATATATATATACATATATGTACATATATATATATATATGTATATATATATATATATATATATATAATCTCCTGATGATTGAGGGAACCCCTCATGAAACAGGCCTGTAGAGATGAAGTAGTCTTGTGATTTTTTTCCCACACATACACATATATATATATATATATAGGCTTTAGTTTAGCAGAAAATCTTATAATACATTAAACATATGTTTCCTATTGTACTCAAAGAACAATTAAAGATGGTTAAATATTAAAAGGCATTAAACACATTGGGCTTTTCTTGTTGTATTCAAAGAACAATTTACGATTTTCCACACCAACTTTATTTATAAAGCCCTTTAAAAACAACCGCAGTTGAAGAACAAAGGGCTGTACACCACAAAGAAGTACAGTCAAAGGACGGACTAAAAAGTAACATTTAAAACAGAGGTAAAGTGTAAATGGTTTGTATATATATATATATATATTAGGGGTGTGGGAAAAAATCGATTCGAATTCCAATCGCGATTCTCACGTTGTGCGATCCAGAATAGATTCTCATTTTTAAAAAATCGATTTCTTTTTTTAAATGTATTTATTTATTTATTTTTATTTTTATTTTATTTTTTTTATTAATCAATCCAACAAAACAATACACAACAATACCATAACAATGCAATCCAATTCCAAAACCAAACCTGACCCAGCAACACTCAGAACTGCAATAAACAGAGCAATTGAGAGGAGACACAAACACAACACAGAACAAACCAAACGTAGTGAAACAAAAATGAATATTATCAACAACAGTATCAATATTAGTTACAATTTCAACAGAGCAGTGATTAAAAATCCCTCATTGACATTATCATTAGACATTTATAAAAAAAATTTAAAAAGAACAATAGTGTCACAGTGGCTTACACTTGCATCGCATCTCATAAGCTTGACAACACACTGTGTCCAATATTGTCACAAAGATAAAATAAGTCATATTTTTGGTTCATTTAATAGTTTAAACAAATTTACATTATTGCAACCAGTTGATTAAACATTGTCCTTTACAATTATAAAAGCTTTTTACAAAAATCTACTATTCTGCTTGCATGTCAGCAGACTGGGGTAGATCCTGCTGAAATCCTATGTATTGAATGAATAGAAAATCCTTTTGAATCGGGAAAATATTGTTTTTGAATCGAGAATCGCGTTGAATCGAAAAAAATCGATTTTGAAACGAATCGTGACCCCAAGAATCGATATTGAATCGAATCGTGGGACACCCAAAGATTCGCAGCCCTATTATGTATCTACATGTAACGTGTATACATGTTACGCATTTACATGTTATGCATCTACATGTTATGTATCTAAATGTTATGTATCTACATGTTAGGTATTTACATGTTATCTATCTACATGTAACGTATTTACATGTTATGTATCTAAATGTTATGTATGTACATGTTATGTATCTAAATATTAGGTATGTACATGTTATGTATTTACATGATATCTATCTTTATGTAACGTATTTACATGTTATGTATCTAAATGTTATGTATGTACATGTTATGTATCTAAATATTATGTATGTACATGTTATGTATTTACATGATATCTATCTTTATGTAACGTATTTACATGTTATGTATCTACATGTTATGTACCTACATGTTATGCATCTACATGTTATGCATCTACATGTTTCGCATCTACATGTTATGTACCTACATGTTATGTATCTACATGTTATGTATCTAAATGTTATGTATGTACATGTTATGTATCTACATATTATGTATGTACATGTTATGTATTTACATGTTATCTATCTTTATGTAACGTATTTACATGTTATGTATCTAAATGTTATGTATTTACATGTTATGTATCTAAATGTTATGTATGTACATGTTATGTATCTAAATATTATGTATGTACATGTTATGTATTTACATGATATCTATCTTTATGTAACGTATTTACATGTTATGTATCTACATGTTATGTACCTACATGTTATGCATCTACATGTTTCGCATCTACATGTTATGTACCTACATGTTATGTATCTACATGTTATGTATCTAAATGTTATGTATGTACATGTTATGTATCTACATATTATGTATGTACATGTTATGTATTTACATGTTATCTATCTTTATGTAACGTATTTACATGTCATGTATCTACATGTTATGTACCTACATGTTATGTATCTACATGTTGTGCATCTACATGTTTCGCATCTACATGTTATGTATCTACATGTTATGTACCTACATGTTATGTATCTACATGTTATGCAGCTACATGTTATGTATCTACATGTTTTGCATCTACATGTTTCGCATCTACATGTTATGTACCTACATGTTACGCATCTACATGTTATGCATCTACATGTTATGCATCTACATGTTATGTACCTACATGTTATGTATCTACATGTAGCATATTTACATGTTATGTATCTACATGTTATGTATCTACATGTTATGTACCTACATGTTATGTATCTACATGTTATGTACCTACATGTTACGCATCTACATGTTAGGCATCTACATGTTATGCATCTACATGTTTCGCATCTACATGTTATGTACCTACATGTTTCGCATCTACATGTTATGCATCTACATGTTATGCATCTACATGTTATGTACCTACGTGTTATGTATCTACATGTCACATATTTACATGTTATGTATCTACATATTATGTATCTACATGTAATGTATCTACATGTTATGTATCTCCATGTTATGTATCTACATGTAACATATTTACATGTTATGTACCTACATGTTATGTATCTACATGTAACATATTTACATGTTATGTACCTACATGTTATGTATCTACATGTAATGTATTAACATGTTTTGTATCTACATGTAACATATTTACATGTTATGTATCTACATGTTATGTATCTACATGTAACATATTTACATGTTATGTATCTACATGTTATGTATCTACATGTTACGTATCTAAATGTTATGTATCTACATGTTATGTATCTACATGTTATGTATCTAAATGTTATGTATCTACATGTTATTTATCTAAATGTTATGTATCTACATGTTACGTATCTACATGTTATGTATCTACATGTTATGTATCTACCAGTGACGTGCGGTGAGGTTCATGACTGGTGAGGCACTGACTTCATCACAGTCAGATTTACAAACATATGAACCCTAAAGAGTATCTTATTCACCATTTGATTGGCAGCAGTTAACGGGTTATGTTTAAAAGCTCATACCAGCATTCTTCCCTGCTTGGCACTCAGCATCAAGGGTTGGAATTGGGGGTTAAATCACCAACAATTATTCCCGGGCGCGGAGCCGCTGCTGCCCACTGCTCCCCTCACCTCCCAGGGTGTGATCAAGGGGATGGGTCAAATGCGGAGGACAAATTTCACCACATCTAGTGTGTGTGTGACATTCATTGGTACTTTAACTTAACTTTAACTTTACACATACAAACTGTAGCACACAAAAAAGCACATTTAATAAAAAAAACTTTATTATGGTCTTACCTTTACTTATAAGTGCGGGAACAGTGGTGTTGGTGTTGGAGGAGTTGTGAATGAATGAAATATGAAATCCGTGCTGCAGTCTGCAGGTGTACCTAATGTTGTGTCCCTGCAGTCGTTCACGGCTTTGGTTGGTGTGGCGCTTCCGTCGGGGGGTGCAGTCTGCGGCGGAGGTGCATTAACCGGCACCAGGAGGCGGGATTACGCGAGCCTCACACAGTGCGTCTTCACAGCAGTTTTATGATTGCTCAGCACAAGAAATACGTTACACACATACAGTTGTTGACAAAATACACTGTACATTATATACCTTAGCTAACTAAACTATGGAAATGTATAATATAATTCATATAGCAATACGGTCTCACTGCACAGCAGGCCAGCAGTTAGCCGAGTCCGCAATCCATGGTGAGGCACAACTGAGTGACGTGCCTCAACTGGCTGCTGATCACCGCACCGTCTCTTCTCAGTATTTGAACGGCAAATGTGAAAATTCAGCGATTTTGAATAAAAATAATCTAAAACTGGTGAAGTTAAACGGAAAATAACTTTATAGTATAATCACTGGATACATATAACAATTTAATCTTTTTTTTTTCTTTTTCCTTTTTTTTTCTTTCCATGATGGCAGGTGAGGCCCCGCCTCACCTGCCTCTAGTGACCGCACGTCACTGATATCTACATGTAACATATTTACATGTTATGTACCTACATGTTATGTATCTACATGTAAAGTATTTACATGTTATGTATCTACATGTTATGTATCTACATGTAGCATATTTACATGGTATGCATCTACATGTTATGTATCTACATGTAACGTATTTACATGTTATGTATCTACATGTTATGTATCTACATGTTATGTATTTACATGTAACATATTTACATGTTATGTACCTACATGTTATGTATCTACATGTAACATAATTACATGTTATGTCTCTACATGTTATGTATCTACATGTTACGTATCTAAATGTTATGTATCATCATGTTATGTATCTAAATGTTATGTATCTACATGTTACGTATCTACATGTTACGTATCTACATGTTATGTATCTACATGTTATGTATCTACATGTTATGTATCTACATGTGCACAACAGTTAACTGTGTTATGAAAGTAGCGTGTGTGTGTGTGTGTGTTTGCGAGAATAGCAACGTGTTGGCTGAGTGACGTCAGTGAGTGAGTGGGCGAGTAAAGAGAGGGAGAGGTAATGCATAGTTGAGTGATGAATGGGTCCGGTTGTGTCCTGCAAAACTAATAATGAAGCAACCAGATTGTCACGACTCTGCGGCCTGGTCAGTCTGACTCGAAAGCGGAAAACATGACTTTAATAGGAGAACCGGAGACAGGATAACAGGAACCAGAAAACAATCCTCGAGCACTGACTGGAGGGCGAGGCAGGCATAAAAAGCAGCCAGCTGATTGACACCAGGTGTGGCCAGGCTGCCAATCAGTAGCGGGGGGTATATTGTAGCGTCCCGGAAGAGTTAGTGCTGCAAGGGGTTCTGGGTATTTGTTCTGTTGTGTTTATGTTGTGTTACAGTGGGAATGTTCTCCCGAAATGTGTTTGTCATTCTTGTTTGGTGTGGGTTTACAGTGTGGCGCTTATTTGTAACAGTGTTAAAGTTGTTTATGCGACCACCCTCAGTGTGACCTGTATGGCTGTTGACCAAGTATGATTTGCATTCACTTGTGTGTGTGGAAAGCCGTAGATATTATGTGACTGGGCCGGCACGCCAAGGCAGTGCCTTTAAGGTTTATTGGCGCTCTGTACTTCTCCCTACGTCCGTGTACACAGCGGTGTTTTAAAAAGTCATACATTTGCGTGCGTGACTGCTCGCAGACTGCTCGCTGTTTCGAAAAAGCTAAGTATCGTTCTATTTCTGTGCTTTTAATTGTTCTGCAGCTTTCTTTATTACTTTCTCAACATATTTAGTAGTACTATTTAACTTGCAAATCACCCGATCTCTGTCTCTCCACCCCTCCCGCAGCTAGCTAGCAGCTAGCTGCTAAGCTAACAAAGCTAGCGGGGAGAAAAGCGTCGCCGGTCGCCGGTCAGAAGGAATCTGCTCCTGCACACCGTGACCAGGACTTCTCGGAAGACAGCAGGAACTTCACTCGGTGACAGAAAACACCGTGAGTATGGCTTCCTGCGCGTCTTGCACCTTACTCACGGAGAGGCTGGCTCTGCTAGAGGGCCGTGTCCACCAGTTAGAGCAGAGTAATCTCGTAACTTTAGATGTTACGGACACATCTGCTAGCGTTAGCTGTAGCGAGCTAACTAGCCCAGCCTGTAGTAGTCCTAAGCGGCCTACAAGCTACGGTGTACCGGTTGAGACGCATAATAGATTTAGCTCTTTAGCTAGTCCTACACCCCAGTCTACCGGGCACCACACCTTAGTCATAGGGGACTCCATCACCCGAAACATAAAGCTTAGCAAACCAGCCACAATTAAGTGCATCCCCGGTGCCAGAGCACCTGACATTGAGGCTAATCCTAGGGAGCTAACTCGCAACAGGCCTAGTAAACACGTACGACAGGCTAATCGCACCACTAGTTATGCGAATATAGTTGTACACGTTGGCTCCAATGACACTAGAATGAGACAGTCAGAGATTACAAAGAGAAACATAGCCAGGACTTGTGATCTCGCTAGAAAGATGTCCAGGCATCGAGTAATTGTCTCTGGCCCCCTGCCTGCGAGAGGCAATGATGAGAGATATAGCAGATTAGTCTCGCTTAACAAGTGGCTGGCTAGCTTCTGTAGACAACAGGGACTAACGTTTATTGATAATTGGCCCTCTTTCTGGGGCAAACCAGGCTTGCTGATGAGAGACGGCCTTCACCCTAACCAGGAAGGCGCCATCATCGTGCCTAAAAACATAGGCTACTGTTTAAGTCACATTTGACTAACTACACTAGAGCAAGCCCGGTCACAGGCAATTACAGAGCCTGCTAGTCCGGGTGAGGAGTCAGTTAAGCTAGAACTAGCCAGCACCAGGCTGGATAATTCCTGTACGCATAGCAATTTTCTTAGAATAACACACAACTCACATAATAAGTTTTCTGTTGTTAATGTGTCCGGGGTAGATATGCATTCTACTGAGGTGGCAAATCATGATGCGTTCAGTCGATCGCAGCATCAAGCAAACAATCTGAAAATTCCCGTCGTATCAATTCCTAGATATGGTCGAAACTATTTAAAGTGCACTACGTATAATAAACGCAACATTATTAATATTGCTACTACGGATAATTTAAACAAAAACTCGTCAAAACAGCCCAATACTTATAATATGGGCTTTTTAAACATAAGATCATTGTCTCCCAAAACGTTATTAGTTAATGAGGTCATTAGAGACAACAATCTTAACGTCATTGGTCTTAGCGAAACCTGGCTCAAACCAGACGATTTTTTTGCGCTAAATGAGGCATCTCCTCCTAACTATACGAATGCGCATATTGCCCGTCCCCTTAAAAGGGGTGGGGGTGTCGCACTAATATACAATGAAAACTTTAACCTTACCCCTAACCTAAATAATAAATACAAATCGTTTGAGGTGCTTACTATGAGGTCTGTCGCACCGCTGCCTCTCGATATGGCTGTTATCTACCGCCCCCCAGGGCCCTACTCGGACTTTATTAATGAATTCTCAGAGTTCGTTGCTGATCTAGTGACGCACGCAGACAATATAATCATAATGGGGGACTTTAATATCCATATGAATACCCCATCGGTTCCTCAGTGCGTGGCACTCCAGACTATAATTGATAGCTGTGGTCTTACACAAATAATAAATGAACCTACGCATCGCAACGGCAATACGATAGATCTAGTGCTGGTCAGGGGTGTCACCACCTCCAAAGTTATGGTACTCCCGTATACTAAAGTAATGTCCGATCATTACCTTATAAAATTCGAAGTTCTGACTCATTGTCAACAAACTAATAATAATAATAACTGCTATAGCAGCCGCAACATTAATGCTGCCACAACGATGACTCTTGCTGACCTACTGCCTTCGGTAATGGCACCATTCCCAAATTATGTCGGCTCTATTGATAACCTAACTAACAACTTTGACAATGCCCTGCGCAAAACCATTGATAGTATAGCACCGCTAAAACAAAAAAGGGCCCCTAAAAGGCGCACCCCATGGTTTACAGAAGAAACCAGAGCTCATAAATTATCATGTAGAAAGTTGGAACGCAAATGGCGCACAACCAAGCTTGAGGTTTTCCATCAAGCATGGAGTGATAGTTTAATATCGTATAAACGCATGCTTACCTTAGCTAAAGCTAAATATTACTCAAATCTCATCCGCCTCAACAAAAACGACCCTAAATTTTTGTTTAGTACAGTAGCATCGCTAACCCAACAAGGGACTCCTCCCAATAGCTCCACCCACTCGGCAGATGACTTTATGAATTTCTTTAATAAGAAAATTGAACTCATTAGAAAGGAGATTAAAGACAACGCATCCCAGCTACAACTGGGTTCTATTAACACAGATACAACTGTATCTACGACGGATACTGCAATACAAAATAGTCTCTCTCTTTTTGATGAAATAACATTAGAGGATCTATTACGGCGTGTAAGTGGGATAAAACAAACAACATGTTTACTTGACCCACTTCCTGTGAAACTTATCAAGGAGCTTTTTGTATTATTAGGTCCATCAGTGCTAAATATTATAAACTTATCACTTTCCTCTGGCACTGTTCCCCTAGCATTCAAGAAAGCGGTTATTCATCCTCTGCTCAAAAGACCTAACCTTGATCCTGACCTCATGGTAAACTACCGACCGGTGTCCCACCTTCCCTTTATTTCAAAAATCCTCGAAAAAATTGTCGCACAGCAGCTAAATGAACACTTAGTGTCTAACAATCTCTGTGAACCTTTTCAATCCGGTTTCAGGGCAAATCACTCTACGGAGACAGCCCTCGCAAAAATGACTAATGATCTACTGCTAACGATGGATTCTGATGCGTCATCTATGTTGCTGCTTCTTGATCTTAGCGCTGCTTTCGATACCGTCGATCATAATATTTTATTAGAGCGTATCAAAACACGTATTGGTATGTCAGACTTAGCTTTGTCGTGGTTCAACTCTTATCTTACTGACAGGATGCAGTGCGTCTCCCATAATAATGTGACCTCGGACTATGTTAAGGTAACATGCGGAGTTCCTCAGGGTTCGGTTCTTGGCCCTGCACTCTTTAGTATTTACATGCTGCCGCTAGGCGACATCATACTCAAATACGGTGTTAGCTTTCATTGTTATGCTGATGACACCCAACTCTACATGCCCCTAAAGCTGACCAACACGCCGGATTGTAGTCAACTGGAGGCGTGTCTTAATGAAATTAAACAATGGATGTCCGTTAACTTCTTGCAACTCAATGCCAAGAAAACGGAAATGCTGATTATCGGTCCTGCTAAACACCGACATTTATTTAAAAATATCACCTTAACATTTGACAACCAAACAATTACACAAGGCGAATCAGTAAAGAATCTGGGTATTATTTTCGACCCAACTCTCTCGTTTGAATCACACATTAAGAGTGTTACTAAAACGGCCTTCTTTCATCTCCGTAATATCGCTAAAATTCGTTCTATTTTATCCACTAGCGACGCTGAGATCATTATTCATGCGTTTGTTACGTCTCGTCTCGACTACTGTAACGTATTATTTTCGGGTCTCCCTATGTCTAGCATTAAAAGATTACAGTTGGTACAAAATGCGGCTGCTAGACTTTTGACAAGAACAAGAAAGTTTGATCATATTACGCCTATACTGGCTCACCTGCACTGGCTTCCTGTGCACTTAAGATGTGACTTTAAGGTTTTACTACTTACGTATAAAATACTACACGGTCTAGCTCCGTCCTATCTTGTCGATTGTATTGTACCATATGTCCCGGCAAGAAATCTGCGTTCAAAGAACTCCGGCTTATTAGTGATTCCCAGAGCCCAAAAAAAGTCTGCGGGCTATAGAGCGTTTTCTATTCGGGCTCCAGTACTATGGAATGCCCTCCCGGTAACAATTAGAGATGCTACCTCAGTAGAAGCATTTAAGTCCCATCTTAAAACTCATTTGTATACTCTAGCCTTTAAATAGCCCCCCTGTTAGACCAGTAGATCTGCCGTTTCTTTTCTTCTCTCCTCTGCTCCCCTTTTCCTTGTGGAGGGGGGGGCACAGGTCCGGTGGCCATGGATGAAGTGCTGGCTGTCCAGAGTCGGGACCCGGGGTGGACCGCTCGCCTGTGCATTGGCTGGGAACATCTCTGCGCTGCTGACCCGTCTCCGCTCGGGATGGTGTCCTGCTGGCCCCACTATGGACTGGACTCTTACTATTATGTTGGATCCACTATGGACTGGACTCTCACAATATTATGTCAGACCCACTCGACATCCATTGCTTTCGGTCTCCCCTAGAGGGGGGGGTTACCCACATATGCGGTCCTCTCCAAGGTTTCTCATAGTCATTCACATCGACGTCCCACTGGGGTGAGTTTTTCCTTGCCCTTATGTGGGCTTTGTACCGAGGATGTCGTTGTGGCTTGTGCAGCCCTTTGAGACACTTGTGATTTAGGGCTATATAAATAAACATTGATTGATTGATTGATTGATACATTTTACTTTTTGAACACGATACGGATAATTTCTGATATTACATTTTAAAGCATTTACCGGCCGATAATATCGGCAGTCCGATATTATCGGACATCTCTAGTACAACCCATTTACCATTTAATAGAAATACCACAACACTGGATATTGTTCAGATAAGTTAAATTTAAGAACTTGCACACAAAGCAACACTGGAGGTGACTATGACGTATTAGGTCGCGTTGCGCCAGCGGACGGAGGGGGGCGGGGGTCTTAAACGGTGGCATTGTTGTGTGTGGACACGGATAAGGTTAGGTGGGATTTACCCTGTATAACCTTATCCGGCTTAGTGTAAACAGGGCCTAAATGAAGACAAAATGTGTAATTTGTGTCGTATTACGACCCCTTTAAAGGGGAACTGTCACGGCCAGGGCGCATTGGAATGCGCCCTCATCATTGCGCTCAGCGTTTCACACCACAGGACACGCCCACGACTGCAGTGCACATCCAGGGACGCGCCGCGCACGTCTCCGCCCTGCAGCTGCCGCCAGCTGCAATCACTTACCGGCAATCAGCACACCTGCCTGGAATGAAGGAGCTGCCTTCATAAGCCTGGACAACTTGGCATGCCGGCTCCGGAATATAATCATCTGTTGGCGTATAGTAAGCGATCAGCCTGCTTGATGCAATCATGTTCTCTCTGTCTGTTTTCCCTTCCGTGTTTCATTGTCGTGTCATCCTACTGCAGACCTCCGTTCCCGTGTTTTGACGTTGCTGTGTGTCTCGTCATTCCTCGTCGTCGTTCCCCTGCTTCTCGGACTGCTCCTTGGATCTCGACCTCCCGCTTAGACACGGATTCCCCTCTTTCCCTGGACTTCCTCATCTCTCGTTCAACATTTGGTAACGCACACCTCAGTTAAATACTACACATAGTCTTAAACCATACACACTCTTGGATTTTGCCACACTCCATTTCCTTAGTTCGTATATTTAATGTTTATTATTTATATAGATATATCTTGACTATATATATAATAAATAATTGTATATACTGCCCCCTGGTGTCTGTTTGCCGTCACCTCCCCTTAGTCCTACCATAACAGTATATTCCGGCCAATTGATTAGGGACCTGACGGCACAGTTCCTTAGCCCCGCCCCCAGTAAAAAAAAAAATATATATATATATATATATTTCTCTTTTTTTTTCCTTTTTTTTTTTTCCTTTTTGCCCCTCTCAGGTTGTCTTTTTCTTTTCAATCCACCCTGGACAATTTTTCTAGCCCACCTCGGCAAAATCTTGGACTGTTTAGCAGTGTTGTAGGGATGGAAGAATTTACCCGCCGCCTGGCCACCCACCTCCCACCCTTAGTGACTGTCCCTCAGTCAGCTGGAAGCGTCTGGCATCCGCGTTCGGAGGGGGGGGATAGTACTAGTCTCTTCCATTTTAGCACTGGTGGCTGTGCTGGTGTGGTGGCGCAGCTGCCCCCAGACAGGCTACCCCCTTCCAGACAAATTCCACCTCTCTTCTGTTTTTCCCAGCCGCAGCCACCAGCCCCTCGGCTAGCGTCCGAGCTAGCACCAGCCCCCTGGCTAGCGTCCGAGCTAGCACCAGCCCCCTGGCTAGCGTCCGAGCTAGCACCAGCCCCTCGGCTAGCGTCTGAGCTAGCACCAGCCCCTCGGCGAGCGTCCGAGCTAGCACCAGTCCCTCGGCTAGCGTCCGAGCTAGCACCAGTCCCTCGGCTAGCGTCCGAGCTAGCACCAGTCCCCAGGCTAGCCTCCGAGCTAGCACCAGTCCCCAGGCTGGCCCCCACGTCTCCACCAGCTCCCAGGAACATTATCACCAGACCTATGTAAGCGTCAATATATACCTTGATGTTGCAGAAAAAAGACCAGATATTTTTTTAACCGATTTCCGAACTCTAAATGGGTGAATTTTGGCGAATTAAACGCCTTTCTATTATTCGCTCTCGGAGCGATGACGTCACAACGTGACGTCACATCGGGAAGCAATCCGCCATTTTCTCACTTTCCTCAGTGTGTTGTCGGAGGGTGTAACAACACGAACAGGGACGGATTCAAGTTGCACCAGTGGGCCAAAGATGCAAAAGTGGCAAGAAATGGGACGAAATTTGTTCAAAATACGAGGCTGTGGGGAAAGCCGACGAAATGGTCAGTCGTTTGTTCCGCACACTTTACAGACGAAAGCTATGGTACGACAGAGATGGCAAGAATGTGTGGATATCCTGCGACACTCAAAGCAGATGCATTTCCAACGATAAAGTCAAAGAAATCTGCCGCCAGACCCCCATTGAATCGGCCGGAGTGTGTGAGCTATTCGGGGACAACGGACCTCGGTAGCACGGCAAGCAATGGCGGCAGTTTGTTCCCGCAGACGAGCGAGCTAAACCCCCTGGATGTCTTGGCTCACACCGTCCCTTATGCCACCGAAGATGATCAAGAGAAGAATATCGACCCTAGCTTCCCTGGTCTGCTGACATCAACTCCAAAACTGGACAGATCAGCTTTCAGGAAAAGAGAGCGGATGAGGGTATGTCTACAGAATATATTAATTGATGAAAACTTTATTCATTACTCGCGGTTTTACGTAAATTATTGTACATAAATTGTGTTTACCAATAATTTAGCTTAAAAACATTTATTTTTTTCAATCATTCGCGTACATTCGTGTAGTCTTGTGTAATGCAGTATTTTGTGTCTATTTAGGTATGGTTAACCTGAGTGCTGAAATCGTGGAAAAATATATGTTCTTAGCGCGCCTGAATTGGGCTGTCTGCACTCTCAAAGTGCATGTTGTTGCCAAATGTATTTCATATGCTGTAAACCTAGTTCATAGTTGTTAGTTTCCTTTAATGCCAAACAAACACATACCAATTGTTGGTTAGAAGGCGATCGCCAAATTCGTCCTCGCTTTCTCCCGTGTCGCTGGCTGTCGTGTCGTTTTCGTCGGTTTCGCTTGCATGCGGTTCAAACCGATATGGCTCAATAGCTTCAGTTTCTTCTTCAATTTCGTTTTCGCCACCTGCCTCCACACTACAACCATCCGTTTCAATACATGCGTAATCTGTTGAATCACTTAAGCCGCTGAAATCCGAGTCTGAATCCGAGCTAATGTCACTATATCTTGCTGTTCTATCCGCCATGTTTGTTTGTATTGGCATCACTGTGTGACGTCACAGGAAAATGGACGGGTGTATATAACGATGGCTAAAATCAGGCACTTTGAAGCTTTTTTTAGGGATATTGCGTGATGGGTAAAATTTTGAAAAAAAATTCGAAAAATAAAATAAGCCACTGGGAACTGATTTTTAAAGGTTTTAACCCTCCTGAAATTGTGATAATGTTCCCCTTTAAGGAATACCAGCGGATTCATATAGACATGCAAAGGCACAAAGTGCTCTTTTCACTCTCTAGAATACATTAAAAAAAGATTAGGTTAGTGCGGTCATCCTCCTAAAAAGCTCAGAGGCTCTTCTTTCTGCAAATGTTTGGTCGTGGCACTGCTTTGCGACACTGCAATGTCCACTCGCTCCCACAAGCTCACCAGGCTTTAGTAACAGGTCTCTTCCCACTCATTACTACTGCAGCCGCAGTCCAAGTGTGTTCTTTTGCTCTTCCTAATTCACTCAGCTCAGAGGTCTAACTAAGCACACTTGGCTGGTAAACAGCCTTCTGGGTGGAGAAGTGACACACTTATCAGTTATCACAGTTAATCACATCGTCATTGACCCGTGCTCGTCTACAAAATGATTTCACTTGTTTTCTCGCGTTAGGGGTCTTGCCGGGCATCGCTTCAAATAAAAGCAGAGTGATTAGGCCTTCATTGCAGTGAAAAAGCGACATAGTTCATCAGATGTCGGAAGCAGATCGTGAAAATTGGGTTGGCCTTTCAGAACAGAGAAATTGCTGTAATATTTGAGAACGTATGCACACGAGGAAGACCCGGAGAATAATTTAGAGAAGGCTGTTTAAAGGGGACCACAAAACAAATTGGGAGTTGAGCGAATAATAGAGCAAATATAGATTGCAAGAGACCTAAAATCCCATTCTTTTATCCTGCATAGAAAATTAAAAAAAGGAAAACAATCATTCATACAACAAACAACGTAGTTATGTTGAATGTACCGTATTTTCCGGACCATAAAGCGCACCGGATTATAAGGCGCACGACGGATGGTTTACTTTCCATCTCCATCCATCCATTCATCCATCTTCTTCCGCTTATCCGAGGTCGGGTCACGGGGGCAGCAGCCTAAGCAGGGAAGCCCAGACTTTCCTCTCCCCAGCCACTTCGTCCAGCTCTTCCCGGGGGATCCCGAGGCGTTCCCAGGCCAGCCGGGAGACATAGTCTTCCCAACGTGTCCTGGGTCTTCCCCGTGGCCTCCTACCGGTTGGACGTGCCCTAAACACCTCCCTAGGGAGGCGTTCGGGTGGCATCCTAACCAGATGCCCGAACCACCTCATCTGGCTCCTCTCGATGTGGAGGAGCAGCGGCTTTACTTTGAGCTCCCCCTAGATGGCAGAGCTTCTCACCCTATCTCTAAGGGAGAGCCCCGCCACCCGGCGGAGGAAACTCATTTTGGCCGCTTGTACCTGTGATCTTGTCCTTTCGGTCATAACCCAAAGCTCATGACCATATGTGAGGATGGGAACGTAGATCGACCGGTAAATTGAGAGCTTTGCCTTCCGACTCAGCTCCTTCTTCACCACAACGGATCGATACAGCGTCCGCATTACTGAAGACGCCGCACCGATCCGCCTGTCGATCTCACGATCCACTCTTCCCCCACTCGTGAACAAGACTCCAAGGTACTTGAACTCCTCCACTTGGGGCAGGGTCTCCTCCCTTTTCCGGGCGAGAACCATGGCCTCGGACTTGGAGGTGCTGATTCTCATCCCAGTCGCTTCACACTCGGCTGCAAACCGATCCAGTGAGAGCTGAAGATCCTGGCCAGATGAAGCCATCAGGACCACATCATCTGCAAATAGCAGAGACCTAATTCTGCAGCCACCAAACCAGATCCCCTCAACGCCTTGACTGCGCCTAGAAATTCTGTCCACAAAAGTTATGAACAGAATCGGTGACAAAGGGCAGCCTTGGCGGAGTCCAACCCTCACTGGAAACCAAGCTCTGACACTGATCGTACAGGGAACGGACCGTCACAATCAGACATACCGATACCCCATACTCTCTGAGCACTCCCCACAGGACTTCCCTGGGGACACGGTCGAATGCCTTCTCCAAGTCCACAAAGCACATGTAGACTGGTTGGGCAAACTCCCATGCACCCTCAAGGACCCTGCCGAGAGTATAGAGCTGTTCCACAGTTCCACGACCAGGACGAAAACCACAATGTTCCTCCTGAATCCGAGGTTCGACTATCCGGCGTAGCCTCCTCTCCAGTACACCTGAATAGACCTTACCGGGAAGGCTGAGGAGTGTGATCCTACTTTCCATCTGTTTTCATATATAAGGCGCACTGGATTATAAGACGCATTAAAGGAGCCATATTAATATTTTTTTGTTCTAAATGTAAAAGACTTCCTTGTGGTCTACATAACATGTAATGGTGGTTCTTTGCTCAAAATGTTGCATAGATGATGTTTTACAGATCATCTTCAAGTCGCTTTCTGACAGTCTCTTCAGGATGCGCCGTTTTGTGGGCGATCTTATTTACGTGCCTCCACTTCGACAGCGTCTTCTCCTCGCCATCTTTGTTGTAGCGGTGTAGCGTGCAAGGACTGGAGTGGAAGAAGTGTCAAAAGATGGAGCTAACTGTTTTAATGACATTCAGACTTTATAACGGAGCAGCATCTCCTCATCCGTGGCTCACTAGTGCAACAACAACGCCGTGAAAAACCGTCCGACCGGAACTGTCTAATAACTAAAGTTCCTTGGGTGGATAATGTAAACTCACTACACCGGTATGTTTTAGAGCTGTCATGGCGAGTTTACTGGCAGATATAAGTAAGAACTTTACACTACTTTATATTAGAAATGGCAACAACGGAGGATGAATGCCACATAAGACAATTGAGAAAAAGAAGAAGCTTATCAACTACGGTGTCAGCACGGACTACAAAGGCAGACACGCGCAATTTTTCAGGACTTGTGCAGATCTCAAATACAGATCAGCAGGTACCAGAAGGTAATGTCACGATCGGGGTTTACCCTTGCTGCGCGGTTGTTCTTCCAAGATGCAAAAAGGACGGCTCCGGGCGAAGGCGTAAAGGTAGGATTTGATTTATTAGACATAAATCATCCAACTAGCAAAACACAGGCACAGAACAAAAAAGGCATGCGTGCCTACAAACACGTGAAGCTAAGAATTATCAGAAGCTATGGCATGGAACAAGAAAACTTACTTGGAAACGGTGTGACATAAACAATGAAGCCAGAACGAGTGATTAACAAAGGCGGACTTAAATAGTGATCTCATGATTAGCGACAGGTGTGATCCAAACAAATGAGGCAGGTGAAACTAATAAGTCGCCATGGTGACAAAACAAACAAGGAAGCGCGAACGGGAACTAAAGAAGTCCAAAACTTAACACAACATAACTAAACAAAACATGATCGGGACCACGGATCATGACAGGTAAGAAAAGTTGCTTTTGCATAATATTGTGAAACAAAGCACCAGATAATATGTCTTACCTCAGTGTTTTTCAACCTTTTTTGAGCCAAGGCACATTTTTTGCGTTGAAAAAATCCGGAGGCACACCACCAACAGAAATCATTAAAAAACGAAACTCAGTTGACAGTAAAAAGTCGCAATTGTTGGATATGACTTAAAAGCATAACCATCAATGCATCACTATAGCTCTTGTCTCAAAGTAGGTGTACTGTCACGACCTGTCACATCACCCCCTGACTTATTTTGACTTGTTTTGCTGTTTTCCTGTGTGTAGTGTTTTAGTTCTTGTCTTGCGCTCCTATTTTGGTGGCTTTTTCTCTTTTTTTGGTATTTTCCTGTAGCAGTTTCATGTCTTCCTTTGAGCGATATCTCCCGCATCTACTTTGTTTTAGCAATCAAGAATATTTCAGTTGTTTTCATCCTTCTTTGTGGGGACATTGTTGATTGTCATGTCATGTACGGATATACATTGTGGACGCCGTCTTTGCTCCACAGTAAGTCTTTGCTGTCGTCCAGCATTTTTGTTTACTTTGTAGCCAGTTCAGTTTTAGTTTCGTTCTGCATAGCCTTCCCTATGTCACACCTGGGTGAAGTCTTGTCTGGGTTTCGTCTGTTGTCATGTTGTCTTGCCATTTCCCGTTTTATTTTGAAAGATTAACTCTCCCTCTCATTTCAGGTCACTTGCCTTTCCTCCTGTTTCACTGGTCTGACGTCTCTCCTGATTGCCTGATTGTTCCCACCTGTGTCACACTCCCTCATGTGTATAAATGTCTCGTCCTCCTCTTGTCTTGTGCCAGAGTGTCTCGTTACTTCATGTGCGTACCTCCAGCGTTCCCTTGCCATAGCATTGTCCACAGCCACAGCCACGTTTCTTGTATCTTTTTGGATCCATGGGAGTATTTTGATTTGTAAGTTTTCTCAGGTAAGAATAGCTTTCTAGCATCACCTCCATTGGAGCGACTTTTGTTATACTTAGTAGTTTTTTGTTCATAGCCCCTTTTTCCCTCCGTAGACGGAGCGTTTTTGAGTTATTGATATTTTTGTTAGTTTAGAGCTCAGGTCAGTTGTGTTTTTATAGCTTGTTTTGTTTCTCCTGTTTTGGACCCCTTCCCTTGTCCAAATAAATATATTGTCTTCAAATCCTGCATCTGTGTTCAGAGTCCTGTTCTGGTCGTGACAGTACACTCTGGCCAGTATGGACACAGCAGGATCGAAGCAGTGGGCCGCGACCCTTCATGCGCAGGAATCCCGCCTCTCCGCTCATGAGGAGCGGGTGGCAGTCTTGGGCCAGGGAATCCAGGGGATCGCCCGAATCCAAGAGAACTTTCAGACCGCTGTTACCTCCCAGGTGGGCCAACTTGCGGAACAGGTGCAACTTTTGTTCACCCAAATGACCAAGCCTGGTCCCGCACCCCATGTGCCTGAGCCGCAGCCAGCCCCCATGACTCAGGTACTCCCCACCATTTATAGTGGGGTGGGAGCCCGATTGGCCCCTCCAGAACGCTTTGCGGGCGAACCCGGACAATGCAAAGAATTTATCATAAGCTGTGAGATGCATTTGGAGCTCTCGCCCCATGCCTTTCCCACCGATCGTGCTAAGGTGTCTTTTATGATCTCTTATCTGGCGGGGAGAGCAAGGAAATGGGCCATGACCGAGTGGTCCAGGGGCTCTCACATATGCAGCTCACTCCAAGACTTCACAGAGACTCTCCAAAATACTTTTGATCCTGTCTCTACTGAGCGCGAAAGGGCCAGAGAGCTAAGTAGGATTAGTCAGGGGAAAGAATCAGCTTCTGATTATGCCATTCGTTTTCGAACACTGGCCGCAGACAGCGGATGGAACACTACAGCACTCTATGACGTCTTCCTCAAGGGGCTGGCCGGCCCGCTTCTGGAGCGACTGCTACCCATAGACCTACCCGCGACCCTGGACGACCTCATCACCCTCGCCATCAGGACAGGCCAACGACTACAGGAGTTCAAGTTTCTCCAAGGAGGCCGTCCGACGGATCCAGACCACCAGCCGCAGTTTTCCCTCACCGCCAGTTCTACTCCAGGTCCTCAACCAACAGTACGGCTTCCCTATTCCCTGCCTGAGAGGGGAGAGGAGCCCATGCAGTTGGGCCGGGCACGACTCCCTTTGGTAGAGCGCCAACGTCGCCTTAAGGAGGGGCGATGTTTCTATTGTGGGGAGGTGGGGCATCTCGTGGCCGCCTGCCCTTCCAAGTCGACCCAGGTGAGGGATCAGAATCCTGCCTCAAGTGCTACCGTGCGTACCTTGACACCCATTAAGGTAACCAATGACTCTATTAGTGTGGTTATGCATGTTTTAATTGACTCTGGGGCTGATGAGAGCTTGATGGACTGGGGTTTAGCCAAGAAATTGGGAGTAAAAACAAGGGTCATCACACCCCCCCTCGAGGCTAGCGCCCTTAATGGTAGCGCTTTATTCACGATCACCCATGTCACAGAACCCGTAGCCATAGACATTGATAATCACCACGAAGTATTGAACTTTTTTTTGTTTCACTCACCAGCACGCACCCTGGTATTGGGACATCCATGGCTCATTTACCACAACCCCCACAGACTGGCCCACAGGCAAAATCAGGGGCTGGGGTAGGAACTGTGTGGGGAAATGTATGAGGGTTAGTGCCCCAGCAAAAACCACCACGAACATCAACTCTGTTTCTGCTCACTTTACCATAGAACCACAGCACCCAGATTTGACGTCAGTACCTCCTTGCTATCACCACCTGAAGGAGGTCTTTAATAAGGTAAAAGCTACATCGCTCCCACCACATCGTCCTTACGATTGTGCTATAGACCTCATTCCCGGATCTACCATCCCCAAGGGGCGCCTATATTCGGTTTCAGGTCCCGAAAAACATGCTATGAAAGACTACATACAATCCTCACTTAAAACGGGACTCATCCGTCCCTCATCGTCACCTGCTGGAGCAGGGTTTTTCTTTGTATCCAAGAAAGACGGCACCCTGCGACCATGTATAGACTATAGTCCCCTCAACGACATAACAATAAAGAATCGGTACCCTCTGCC
The DNA here is from genome assembly GCF_033978685.3 of Nerophis lumbriciformis. Taxonomy (NCBI): domain Eukaryota; kingdom Metazoa; phylum Chordata; class Actinopteri; order Syngnathiformes; family Syngnathidae; genus Nerophis; species Nerophis lumbriciformis. The sequence goes on along the minus strand of NC_084550.2, from coordinate 41,738,206 downwards.
ATTAATGTCATCAGTTTTCGATCAGCTCCAACAGGCCAAAGTTTTTACCAAGCTTGACCTACACAATGCTTATCACCTCATTCGCATTAGGGAAGGTGATGAGTGGAAAACCGGATTTAACACCCCTAGTGGCCACTACGAATATTTAGTAATGCCTTTTGGTCTCACTAATGCCCCTGCTGTTTTTCAGGCTATGATTAATGATGTGTTGAGAGACTTTTTGGACAATTTTGTTTTCGTCTATCTTGATGACATACTAATTTATTCTGACAATCTGGACATTCACAGACACCATGTCAGTCAGGTTTTGCAACGGCTCCGGGAAAACCACCTGTACGTAAAAGCTGAAAAGTGTAAATTCCATGCCGACACCATCTCCTTCCTGGGCTTCATTGTAGCCCCTGGAAGTGTACAGATGGATCCGGCTAAAGTTAGCGCAGTCGCCAAGTGGCCAACACCTGATAGTTGTAAGAAGGTTCAGCAATTCCTCGGTTTTGCGAACTTTTACAGACGATTTATCAGAGGCTTTAGCGCAATAGCTTCCCCTCTCCATGCCTTGACTTCTCCACAGGTGCGCTTCCACTGGTCTCCGGAGGCAGAGAGGGCGTTCCAGGATCTCAAGCGCCGCTTCACGACTGCACCCATCCTCACGCTACCAGATCCACAACGCCAATTTGTGGTCGAGGTGGACGCGTCGAACGAGGGAGTTGGGGCGGTCTTATCCCAAAGACTGGAGGCAGATGGGAAGACCCACCCCTGTGCTTTTCTGTCTCGCCGGTTGAGCCCTGCAGAACGTAACTATGATGTTGGCAACAGGGAACTTCTGGCGGTCAAGGTAGCGTTGGAAGAGTGGCGACATTGGTTAGAGGGGGCACAACATCCTTTCATAGTTTGGACTGACCACAAGAACTTGGAATATATTCGAAACGCCAAGAGACTGAATTCACGTCAGGCCAGGTGGGCATTGTTTTTCAATCGTTTTAACTTCACGTTGTCTTACAGGCCGGGGTCCCGCAACGTCAAGTCAGACGCTTTGTCACGCCTCTACGACCCCGAGCCTGCTGCCAAGGTACCAGAACCCATCCTTCCACTGAACTGTGTGGTTGGAGCGGTCACTTGGCAGATAGAACGAGAGGTAAGGCACGCTAATGGTGAGACCCCTCCACCTAGTGGGTGCCCAGAGAATCGCCTGTTTGTCCAGGTCAGTCTGCGCCCACAGGTGATCCATTGGGCTCACACCTTGCTGCTTACCTGCCATCCGGGGGTCCGGAGAACTATGTTTATGATCTCACAGCGGTTCTGGTGGCCATCCATGGAGGCGGGGGTCCGGGAGTACATCGAGGCGTGTCCGGTCTGCGCTCGTAACAAAACATCCTCTGGGCCACGTGTTGGACTTTTACAGCCGCTGCCTATCCCTTCCAGACCGTGGTCTAACATCTCTATGGACTTCGTCACTGGCCTCCCGGTCTCAAGAGGTAACACCACGGTGCTCACCGTGGTCGATCGATTTTCAAAGATGACACATTTTATTGCTTTGTCAAAGTTGCCCACAGCCAAGGAGACTGCTCAGATATTGATGCAGCACGTTTTTAGAATTCATGGATTTCCCACAGACATTGTATCAGACCGGGGGCCCCAATTCATCTCACGGTTCTGGAAGGAGTTCTGCAAGCTCATCGGGGCTACAGCCAGCCTGACATTAGGATACCACCCGGAGGCAAACGGCCAGACCGAGCGCCTCAATCAACAACTGGAAACCGGCCTCCGATGCCTCGTGTCCCAGAACCCAACAACGTGGAGTTCCCACCTGGTCTGGGTGGAATATGCCAATAACTCCTTGCCTACCTCTGCCACTGGTTTCTCCCCCTTCAAGTGTGTCTATGGCTACCAACCGCCAGTGTTCCCAGACTCAGAGCCAGAAGTTTCCGTGCCCTCCGCCCACGCCCTGGTGCGCCGATGCCGTCGTATTTGGCTTGCGGCCCGACAAGTGCTCGCTCGCCAAGGAGATCGGGTCAAGAAAGCAGCCGACCGGAAGCGGCGCCCAGCACCTGATTACCGGCCAGGACAGAGAGTATGGCTATCCGCCAAAGACCTGCACCTCAAGGTTCCCTCCAAGAAATTAGCGCCCAGATTCGTGGGTCCCTTTCCCATCACCAAGGTCATCAGTCCAGCAGCAGTACGCCTCCGCCTACCCAGGTCGCTCCGCGGCCACCCTACTTTCCATGTCAGCCAAGTCAAGCCTGCCAAAGAAAGCCCCATGGTCCCAGCCACCAAACCCCCCCCCCCCCCCCCCCCCCCACCGCCGCTGGTAGCTGTAGACTGAGGACTTCTGTACCGGGTCAAGAAACTTTTAGCGGTACGCAAAAGAGGTCGAGGTAGACAGTTCTTGGTGGATTGGGAGGGGTACGGTCCAGAAGAGAGACAGTGGATTCCCCAACGGAACATTGATGACCCCTCCCTGATCCGGGACTTCTATAGACTCCACCCTGAGGTCCCTGGGCCGTCAGGAGTCGGCCCTAGAAGGGGGGGTTCTGTCACACCTGGGTGAAGTCTTGTCTGGGTTTCGTCTGTTGTCATGTTGTCTTGCCATTTCCCGTTTTATTTTGAAAGATTAACTCTCCCTCTCATTTCAGGTCACTTGCCTTTCCTCCTGTTTCACTGGTCTGACGTCTCTCCTGATTGCCTGATTGTTCCCACCTGTGTCACACTCCCTCATGTGTATAAATGTCTCGTCCTCCTCTTGTCTTGTGCCAGAGTGTCTCGTTACTTCATGTGCGTACCTCCAGCGTTCCCTTGCCATAGCATTGTCCACAGCCACAGCCACGTTTCTTGTATCTTTTTGGATCCATGGGAGTATTTTGATTTGTAAGTTTTCTCAGGTAAGAATAGCTTTCTAGCATCACCTCCATTGGAGCGACTTTTGTTATACTTAGTAGTTTTTTGTTCATAGCCCCTTTTTCCCTCCGTAGACGGAGCGTTTTTGAGTTATTGATATTTTTGTTAGTTTAGAGCTCAGGTCAGTTGTGTTTTTATAGCCTGTTTTGTTTCTCCTGTTTTGGACCCCTTCCCTTGTCCAAATAAATATATTGTCTTCAAATCCTGCATCTGTGTTCAGAGTCCTGTTCTGGTCGTGACACCCTAAGCTTCAATGCCTTTTCTTAGGGGCACTCACCTTTTGTTTATTTTAGGTTTAAGCATTAGACACGTTTTTACCTGCACACTGCCTCCCGCTGTTTCCGACATCTACAAAGCAATTAGCTACCGGCTTCCACCTACTGATATGGAAGAGTATTACACCGAGCTCTAGACAGCACCGACACTCAACAACAACACTTCATTTGCAGACTATAATCACTGGTTTGCAAAAAATATTTTTAACCCAAATAGGTGAAATTAGATCATCTCCCATGGCACACCTGACTGTATCTCACGCGCACAGTGGTTGAAAAACACTGCCTTACCTTATACACACACCATAATAATACTCCTATGTTGAAGCACAGTACAATCCATCAAGCGGTGAGGCTTCATAGCTTACCAAAGGCGTACTAAAATATTTTGATAGATTTTTGAGCACCGTGTGTAATGTTCTATATTGTCAATAGAACATATAAAATGTTGATTTTGTTTACTTGAGCCATATTGCCATCACCTTGCAGTCTGCCCGTATGTCTTATGTTTGACTGCCATCTACTGGTCACACTTATCACTACATCATGTACCAAATAAAATTACTTCGAGGTCGGTAGGCAAAACCAGAATTATTCCATACATTAGGGCGGCGAAACCGGGTTATAAGGCGCAATGTTGATTTTGGGGGGGAAAAATGATTTCAAGTGCGCCTTTTAGTCAGTAAAATACGGTAGGAATGTCAATGCAGACCACGAAGAAGATGGGGGAATAAAAGCAAGTGAAATTGGTGGAAAAGTGACAGCAAAAGACATGACTGTAACACGTTGACTGCTGCAAAGTCACATTTGATGGAACCTCCAGCAGTAACACACCTATAGAACTACAGTGTATAGAATTCACCACACAGTTTTAGTTAACTAACCTTGGGAAGAAAATAAGTTGCTGCAGCTCAATAAATTCTTCCATCAATGCCTGAGTCTCCCACACAGCCGAGTGTGTTTCAAAGGGACTATTAGATGGCAGAACGCTAGAAATGTCGACATGCCTCTGCTTTTTACCTAAGTACCTCACATATTGATTCACTTACCTTAAAAGCCCTCTGTGTGTTTGCTTGCGGCACAAATAAACAAATTTTAATAGATGCAACGGAATCTCCATTTACAACTTAATTGATTCTTGAACAGAGCCCGTGAACACAGCACAACAACAGTCGCTAGGATGGAGTCACGCTCATTAGCAGTCAATTCAGTTGTATCCATGGTCAAGGGCGCACCTCCTCTCGTGCCTTCCTTCGTGATTTAATAATAACTAATTAGGACACGGGCACTTTAGGTTTCAGGTGTGCCCTTGCACATTGATAGGACTTAAAAAAGAAGTTCCCGAACTTAGTGCGGCGCTACATGTGGTAAAAAGGTTTAGCAGGAACACAGAACTGGAATCTGGCTCGGACAATTGCGCTCAAACTAATGTATGCCAACCAGTCTGAGGCCCTGTTTACACTAAGGTTATCCAGGGTAAATCACACCTAACCTTATCCTTGTCCACACACACACAATGGTCGTTTATAGGGGAACATTATCACCAGACCTATGTAAGCGTCAATATATACCTTGATGTTGCAGAAAAAAGACCATATATTTTTTTAACCGATTTCCGAACTCTAAATGGATGAATTTTGGCGAATTAAATGCCTTTCTATTATTCGCTCTCAGAGCGATGACGTCACATCGGGAAGCAATCCGCCATTTTCTCACTTTCGTCGGTGTTGTCGGAGGGTGTAACAACACGAACAGTGACAGATTCAAGTTGCACCAGTGGCCCAAAGATGGGAAAGTGGCAAGAAATTGGACGAAATTTGTTCAAAATACGAGGCTGTGGGGAAAGCCGACGAAATGGTCACACTTTACCGACGAAAGCTATGCTACGACAGAGATGGCAAGAATGTATGGATATCCTGCGACACTCAAAGCAGATGCTGACATCAACTCCAAAACTGGACAGATCAGCTTTCAGGAAAAGAGAGCGGATGAGGGTATGTCTACAGAATATATTAATTGATGAAAACGTTATTCATTACTCGCAGTTTTACGTAAATTATTATACATAAACTGTGTTTACCAATTATTTAGCTTAAAAACATTTATTTTTTTCAATCATTCGAGTACATTCGGGTAGTCTTGTGTAATGCAGTATTTTGTGTCTATTTAGGTATGGTTAACCTGAGTGCTGAAATCGTGGAAAAATATATGACCTTAGCGCGCCTGAAATGGGCTGTCTGCACTCTCAAAGTGCATGTTGTTGCGAAATGTATTTCATATGCTGTAAACCTAGTTCATAGTTGTTAGTTTCCTTTAATGCCAAACAAACACATACCAATCGTTGGTTAGAAGGCGATCGCCGAATCTGTCCTCGCTTTCTCACGTGTCGCTGGCTGTCGAGTCGGTTTCGTCGGTTTCGCTTGCATACGGTTCAAACTGATATGGCTCAATCGCTTCAGTTTCTTCTTCAATATCGTTTTCGCTACCTGCCTCCACACTACAACCATCCGTTTCAATACATGCGTAATCTGTTGAATCGCTTAAACCGCTGAAATCCGAGTCTGAATCCGAGCTAATGTCGCTATAGCTTGCTGTTTGTTTGTATTGGCCTCACTGTGTGACGTCACAGGAAAATGGACGGGTCTATACAACGATGGTTAAAATCAGGCACTTTGAAGCTTTTTTTAGGGATATTGCGTGATGGGTAAAATTTTGAAAAAAACTTCGAAAAATAAAATAAGCCACTGGGAACTGATTTTTAATGGTTTTAACCCTTCTGAAATTGTGATAATGTTCCCCTTTAAGACCCCCTTCCCCCCTCCGTCAACCGGCACAACGCGACCTAATATGCATGGGGGAAAATGCGCACGTCATTGTCAACTCCAGTGTTGCTTTGTGTGCAAGTTCTTATATTTAACATATCTGAACAATATCCAGTGTTGTGGTATTTCAATTAACTGGAATCCAGTGTGCTGTGGGGCCCTATTGTAGTGAATCACACCTGAGACATCATAGATTAATCAAATCTTTATTGGACACGAAAGTACACAGTGTGACGAAGAACATTTTACATCAATCAATCGAGGGATGTAGATATCTGGTCAGGACACTCCTCACTCTTTTGCCTTCACCTTCATTGTCCATTCCTTTTTGGTGACTTTATATACTCTGGACCTAGACGTTGAGTCCGCGACATACATGGCAGACAATAACTGATACAGTCTGCTTTGCCAGTCCAAAAGCATTCGCCACTTTCCGTAGTTAGTCTTCCCTCGACGGCCAGATAATGTAAAGCACACGCTACCTTTTTTATCACATCCACGGTAGCCCACATTCTCGTTAACACTCCTTTGACAAATGGACAAAATTTTTCGGTAAGTAGAATCACAGCTGACCTGGACATTGGAAAGTTCTCTTGCCGTCTGAGAAGTGTTGTATCCCAAATAGCTGCAATCGCTTTCTCTTAAAGTATTCATGTGTGATTTCCACAAGTGTCTGTACATGTAGATCAGTGGTTCTTAACCTGGGTTCGATCGAAACCTAGGGGTTCGGTGAGTCGGCCTCAGGTGTTCGGCGGAGTCTCCGCCGCGGAGGTCAAGACACACCCGACTCACCGTGTGAATAAAAACTTCTCCCTATCGGCGAATTATGGATACCCCCAGTCTTTGCGAGCAATCCTTTTCGAGGGTGGTGGACATAAAAACGATGAAAAGGAACAGACTTTGTGGTGAAAATGACATGAGAGTGGCACTTGCCAAGGTGAAGCCATGCATGTCTAAACTGGTCTCTCAAAGGCAACAGCAGAAGTCACACTGATTTGCAGGTGTGTAATTTGTTGTGAGTTCATGCTCTGTCTTGGTTTTGTTCTTAGAACAAGGTGATGACCAGTAAAAAAAACATATCAATTTGTCTTGGATTTGAAAGAAAAAAAAACATTTTATTTTTCACTAAAAAAGGGTTCAGTGAATGCGCATATAAAACTGGTGGGGTTCGGTACTTCCAACAAGGTTAAGAACCACTGATGTAGAAGAAGGAGAAACACGGGCATGTCTGGATGACTCGCCTCCATATTTCCAGTGGTTAGCTTCGAGTTACGAAACCGCTTTATTGTGAAGCGTGGCTGTGACGCATTCTTTCTGACGTCACTTTCTGTGTGGGCGAGCTATTTCTGGCGTCACGTCCTCTCCAAACTCAGTTTGTAAACGATCAATGAGTCCATACAAAGCTAAGAGCTGGAGATTCAAGAAATACACGGCGCACTTACCCGTGTAAAAATGTTTCCGAGGAGGGGAACCTTAAATGCAGGTTTAGTGTGGCTGAAACGGGGCTTAGGCTAAATAATTATTAATTTAAGGGGTTATCCGGCTTAGCGTAGACATAGCCTGAGGCACTAATGCCACTTTCAGTGACAAAGAAACCATCAAAAACCTGAACCATGTTAGACGTATGTACAATTACCTGCTTGTAGATGACAGTGATTGCATCAAGCACAAGTCCATGTAAGCCAAAACTGAGGAGGAATATTACCGCCGCATCAAAATAGTTCTCAAATCAGAGTTGAACTCTGAAAACAAGATTGTGGTGATGAACAGCTTAGCAGTGCCAGTTGTTGCCTAAGGCTTTGGTATACTCCCAAAGACCAAGCAGCATATCCAGTGTATGGCCTACAAGACCAGGAAAGGCCTGGTCATCTATACCCAAGAACTCATTTTGATGTTGATCTCCAGTAAAGCAGTGGTTTTTAACCTTGTTGGAGGATAGGCTCATTCACCGAACCCTTCTTCAGTGAAAAATAAAATGTTTTTATTCAAACTCAAGACAAAGTTATATGTTTTTTTACCGGTGCCCAAATTGAACCGTGCATGAACATCATCTTGTTCAAAGAACAAAACCAACACAGTGCATAAACCCACAACAAATTACACACTTGCAAATCAGTGTGACTTCTGTTGTTGCCGTATCCGTAATACGCCGATAGGGAGAAGTTCTTTTTACAGGATAAGTCGGGTGTGTCTTGACCTTGACCGAACCCCCGAGGCTAACTCACCGAACCCATAGGGTTCGATCGAACCTGGGTTAAGAACCACTGCACTAAATCAATAGCAGAGCTGTGTGATTGGTTGGAGCAGGCTGATAGGTGACTTGCCTGACTTTGAAAAGACCAAATACAAAGATCAGAATCATACAAAGTGCCAAAATATCAAACAGAGGTCCTGCAAAAACCAGGCTGATGTTGAAGACCAGTATCATAGCAACAAGAATACAACACTAGAAGCGTTTACAAACAATGTCGCCAAGTGTAAACCGCGGCGTTCAGTCCCTGCCTTCGGTCTGCCTGGATCCTCCAAGGCAGGGGTGTCAAACTCAAATACAGAGTGGGCCAAAATTTTAAACTGAACAAAGCCGCGGGCCAAGGTTGAACAAATTAACCTTAGGGACCCAAACAAGTTTTGCATTGAATATTGAACAAGCAAGGCTTATATAACTTTATAGTGACATGCAAAATTGAGTTTCAAATAATAATAATAATAATAATTAAAAAATATCAATGGCATATCAAATAAAATTTAAATAAAAATGGAATGCCTCCTTTCTATTTGCAGCCTTCTGAGGTAAATATCAACATTAACTTTTTCCACAGGCTAATCATAAATTTGAAAATAAAATAACAATAATGAATGAATCAAACATTCAAGCCTTGAAGTAGCAAGAGAAAGTGCATGAATAAGACGTTAATTATTGCTCAGTTTGCTACACTGATTTGCTTTAACACTGAATATGGAACAAGCAACGTTTATATAACTTAATAGTGCAAAATCAACTTTCAAAAAACAAACGAAAAAACATCAATGGTATATAAAATACAATTTAAATAAAAAATGGAATACCTCTTTTCTATTTGCAGCCTTCTGAGGTAAATATCAACATTAACTTGGTGGGCGGGGGCGGGGTTTGGTGGTAGCAGGGGTGTATATTGTAGCGTCCCGGAAGAGTTAGTGTTGCAAGGGGTTCTGGTTATTTGTTCTGTTGTGTTTATGTTGTGTTACTGTGCGGATGTTCTCCCGAAATGTGTTTGTCATTCTTGTTTGTAGTGGGTTCGCAGTGTGGTGCATATTTGTAACAGTGTTAAAGTTGTTTATACGGCCACCCTCAGTGTGACCTGTATGGCTGTTGATCAAGTATGCCTTGCATTCACTTGTGTGTGTGTACAGCTGCATGTATTATGTGACTGGGCCGGCACGCTGTTTGTATGGAGGAAAAGCGGACGTGACGACAGGTTGTAGAGGATGTTGAAGGCAGTGCCTTTAAGGCACGCCCCCAATAATGTTGTCCGGGTCGAAATCGGGAGAAATTCGGGAGAATGGTTGCCCCGGGAGATTTTCGGGAGGGGCACTAAAATTCAATAATTTCTCCCGGGAAAATCGGGAGGGCTGGCAAATATGAGTATTAGCGGTGAATGCGGTGTTACAGCGGCACCGCCGCTGTATAATACTGGCGGGCCAGCTCTAATGTTAATTTGATATTGCCTCAAGGGCCAAATGAAATTACACGGCGGGCCAAATGTGGTCTGCGGGCCAGAGTTTGACACCCATGCTCCAAAGAGTGAGGTGTACCAACGTACACATGGTCCAGTCACACTGGCTGGCCTCCGTTACACTCACCCCCAAAACCTCACTGTCATCCGGGTCACGGCACCACGGGTTCGGTCCTTGCTTTCGGTCCGTGCGGGACTCGTACCTAGGTTCTTCGGCAAGAGAAATGAGCGGGTTTGCTCAAAACGAAAAGCCAGAGTTGTCAATCCAGTGTCCAGCACCAGCTCTCAGGGATTCCAGTGAGTGGGGTTTACCAGCGGGACACACTGGCTGGCCTCCATTACACAAACATTATGCACACAATCACTCATGGATTCAAAGCAGAAAGGTACTTTGCAGTACCTCCAGTATGTACTGCAGCACAAGAACAAGCGCTAAACACTCGTTGCCACCAGAAGAATGTGACGGGCATGTAGGTCAGCAGCACATACTGTGTGTGTGCGTGTGTGTGTGTGTGTGTGTGTGTGTGTGTGTGTGTGTGTGTGTGTGTGTGTGTGTGTGTGTGTGTGTGTGTGTGTGTGGAAGCAGAAGAGACCATCAGTCATATTGTCTCTGGTTGCAAAATGCTACCCCCAGGGTATCTGAAAAGACACAACAAGTGAATACATACCGTAAATTCAGGACTATGAAATGCTACTTTTTTCCTACACTTTGAACCCTGCTGCATATAAAACAGTGCGGCTAATTTTGGATTTTTTTTTTCCCAGCCCTAAATGGCATAATGTTTTGTGCTTAATAGTTTGCATTAAAACCCATGCAAAAAACTGAAATGGTGTGTTACCATGTGTGCAATGGCGCCATCTTTTGAACGAGTCAGCTCACTGCAGGTGCTGTGAGTTGCAAATTTAACCGACTCTATGGCCTAGTGGTTAGAGTGTCCGCCCTGAGATCCGTAGGTCGTGAGTTCAGCCATACCAAAGACTATAAAAATGGGACTTATTACCTCACTCAGCATCAAGGGTTGGAATTGGGGGTTAAATCATCAAAAATGATTCCCGAGCGTGGCCACCCTTGATCAACCCCCTGGGAGGTTAGGGGAGCAGTGAGCAGCAGCGGTGGCCACGCTCGGGAATCATTTCTGGTGATTTAACCCCCAATTCCAACCCTTGATGCTGAGTGCCAAGCAGGGAGGTAATGGGTCCCATTTTTATAGTCTTTGGTTTATAGTCTTTGGTATGACTTTGCACTCACGACCTACCGATCTCAGGGTGGACACTCTAACCACAAGGCCACTGAGCAAGGCCCTATTTTTGTATTATTTCAGTTTCACAATTTCCTCAGGAAATTCACTAAAACGTCACAGTGGTGTTACGGAGTCTGTTTAGCTGATTGGAGAGCCAGCTTCCGCAGCTAGTGGGTCCATGACGATGGCTTCTGTTTTGTCAGCCGTTTTACTGCCGTGTTGCAGACACCGGTTGGGAACTATTAAAGTATGTAAATAAACATTAACAAGATATTTCTGTGCAAATAAATGATAATAAAGTTCAAAGATCTTGACATAGAAACCAAGTGCATGCGGGACACAAAATATTGAGTTATGCCAACAGTAATTGGAGCTTTAGGAACCATTAAGAAAGGATTCCAAAAGCAACTGGACAAACTCTGATGCAGTTTCAGTGCCAAAGAAATCTAGAACACTGTGCTGCTCGGGACCATTTACATACTTCCATGAGTACTGGGCTGAACAATGTGTTCTAAGGATGGATTCAGTTGGCTGCCAGCAAGAATCAAAGACTACCTGCTGAGAAATCAGTGATGATAAATGACTATTATGATCATTAAAATTAGGGATGTCCCGATCCAATATTAATATTGGCTGGCGTTGCTTCTTTTCAGAGCATTTTAAGATGTCTAATTTCACTTTATTTTTATTTTTCATCAGAAGAGTCTGCCTTCAAACACTGTTAGATATTTGAAGGCAGACTTCAGACTTAGTAGAGCAAAATGTTAATCTTTATCGACTAAGACAGTGGTCCCCAGCCACCGCTCCGCAATTAATATGGTTTTCTACACCAACATTCATAAAGTTTTTATTCAACTTCTTCTTCTTCTTCTTCTCCAGATTTTGGCGCGCTCTATCCTCCACTTTTTTTAATCCGATTCAAACCATTCCAATCGCGGGCTTTCCCTTGACAAATTCCCCAAATTCCCAGAATTCCAGGTTTTCCGGGACATTTTTCCTATTCAAAATGAATTGGCCATTTTTCAAACTTCCACCATTTCCACATTTTTCAACCGATTCAAACCATTCCACCTTCAACATATTCCACTCATCCTGGACACTGAAACTATCAAGTTTTCAGGTTAAAAAAATTCCAGGAATTCTCAGAATTCCAGTTTTTTCAAACCCTTTTTTGACCCTTTTTTATGGCGACTACTCCTTCAACATTTTTCAACCCATTTCAACCGTTCCCCGTCAAAACATTCCCCTTAATCGGGAAAAAAAACTAAGTTGTTTTTCGAACTAGGAAAATTCCCGGTTTTCCCTGAATTCCAGGAATTCCTTAATACCATTTCTCAATTAAAAATGTTACTACTTCAACATTTCTTGACCGATTTGAAAAATTCCAACACCAACCATTTCAACTCATTCAGAACACGATTCACATTTTTTTGCATTTTCCCAAAAAAATCCCTCATTTCCTGTAATCCCCAAATTTCCATGAAATTCCCATTGAAAAGAATGGGACATTTTTCAAAGTTCCACAACTCCCACTCAAACCGTTCCAACTTCAAAATATTCAGCCTAGTGAAGAATTGTGTGCTCCCTTTTAAAAACTGAAAAAAAAAAAAGAATTCCCGGATTTCCAAGAATTCTCCGTTGTTAGGGACATTTTCCCCATTCCAAATGAATTATCCATTTTTCACACTTCCACAATCCCAACATTTTTCAACCTATTCAAACCATTCCCCCTTCAACACATTCCACTCATCCTGGACATTCAAACTATCATTTTTTCAAGTTTAAAAAAATTACAGGAATTCCCAGAATCCTTTTTTGACCCTTTTTTCTGCCGACTACTCATTCCACATTGTTCAACCCATTTCAACCGTTCCACCGTCAAAAAAATCCTCTTAATCAGGACAAAAAAACAAAGTTGTTTTTCGAACTGGAAAAATTCCCGGTTTTCCCGAAATTCCAGGAATTCCTTAATACCATTTATCAATTAAAAATGTTACTACTTCAACATTTCTTGACCGATTTGAAAGAAATTCCAACACCAACCAATTCAACTCATTCAGAACATTCAAATGTTTTTGCATTTTCAAAAAAAGTCCCTCTTTTCCAGAAAACCCCAAATTTCCATAAAATTCCCATTGAAAAGAATGGGACATTTTTCAAAGTTCTACAACTTCCACTCAAACCGTTCCAACTTCAAAATATTCAGTCAGTATGTGGGCGGTACGGTGGGTCGGGCTCTGGGGTTCCTGTCGCTGGCCGGCTTGGCTGCGTGGGGGCGGTGGTCCCTGGTTCCCTGGGCACCACGCCTCCTGTTTGTGGGTTGGGCTCTCGGGGGTGATGGGGCCGTGCTCTGGCTCCCACGCACTCTGGGAGTCGAATGTATTGTACATGCAAATTCACATATGCTCACATACGTACATAGGTACCTACGCTCCCACATACATACACAAATACAGTACATATTTACCTACCTAATGTTCGTACATCCACACGCACATTCAATATACAAACATACACATACACATACTGTACATATACATTCACTGTACAAACACATATACACATTCTGTACATATACAAGTACATATGCATACTTACACTCATGCACATAATCACGTTTCATCAAACATATATTAACGTTGTTGCCCTAGGGTAAACTGGGTGTAACACATGGCACACTGACAAAGCTTAACCTATTGTTACTATAACAATCTGCAAGGTTAATGTAGGTTGCTTCTCTTTCTCCCCCTCCATTTTTCTGCATTCTTTCGTATCTCAAGTTATCATTACGTATATGTATTGTTGCATTTAAACAACTGTATTGTTGATAATAAAGGTAAATTATTGGTATTGTTCATTATCAATAGCGCTATTTCTATTGGTATTTGTATTGATCCATTTGTAGTGTAATAATGCTCATTGTCATTTCTGTATTATTTTTTATTTTTCGCTAACTGCTTATTTGCTATTACTTTTACCATCATATTTGTACATGTCATATTTGCTGATGTTGCTCTATTGTTGTTGTTGTTGTTGTTTGCTGTTGTTGTTTTTGTCTCTGTCTAATCCCCCTCTTGTCCCCACAATTTCCCCCTCTGTCTTCTTTTTTTTTCTCTTTCTATCCCCTCCTGCTCCGGCCCGGCTGCACTAAATGATAATATAAATACATTTAATAAAGTCAAATACAAATAAGGCAACAAGAGAAGTATCCTACACTTCTCTTTTGTAAAGTAAATCTGAACAGCCGACATGGGCATCTACATCAACTATATGATTTGCCTGAGAAGCTGGACAGGACACAAAAAAAAAAAAAAAAAGAAAATATTCAGTCAGTTCAAAAAGTGTCTGCTCCCTTTCAAAAACTGGAAAAAAAATAAAAATTCTCGGATTTCCAAGAATTCTTCGTTTTTAGGGCCATTTTCCCCATTCCAAATGCATTATCCATTTTTCACACTTCCACAATTCCAACATTTTTCAACCTATTCAAACCATTCCACCTTCAACAGATTACACTCATCCTGGACATTGAAACTAAGTCTTTCCCAAGTTCCAAACCAAATTCCGTTTTTCCTGGAAATTCAAATGCTTTAACATTCAACATATTCCACTCATCGTGGACATTGAAACTATCATTTTTTTCAAGTTAAAAAAAATTCCAGGAATTCTCAGAATCCTTTTTTGACCCTTTTTTCTGCCGACTACTCATTCCACATTTTCCAACCCATTTCAACCGTTCCACCGTCAAAAAATTCCTCTTAATCAGGACAAAAAACAAAGTTGTTTTTCGAACAGGAAAAATTCCCGGTTTTCCCCAAATTCCAGGAATTCCTTAATACAATTTCTCAATTAAAAATATTATTACTTCAACATTTCTCGACCGATTTGAAAAAATTCCAACACCAACCATTTCAACTCATTCAGAACATTCATATTTTTTTGCATTTTCCCCCCAAAAAATCCCTAATTTCCTGTAATCTCCAAATTTCCATGAAATTCCCATTAAAAAGAATGGGACATTTTTCAAAGTTCCACAACTCCCACTCAAACTGTTCCAACTTCAAAATATTCAGTCTGTTCAAGAATTGTGTGCTCCATTTCAAAAACTGTAAAAAAAAAAAATCCCGGATTTCCAAGAATTCTCAGTTTTTAGGGACATTTTCCCCATTCCAAATAAATTATCCATTTTTCACACTTCCACAATTCCAACATTTTTCAACCTATTCAAACCATTCCACCTTCAACATATTCCACTCATCCTGGACATTCAAACTAAGTATTTCCCAAGTTCCAAACCAAATTCCGCTTTTCCTGGAAATTCAAATGCTTTAACATTCAAAACATTCCCACATTCCAACTATTCTTAAATTCATATTTTATTCTGTCAGCATTGGAGCGTACACATGCAATTCCTTCAGTAAGTGCCTCATCTGGTTGATTTATAAACTACCGCATTTTCTCCGACTTAACTTTCAGATTGTAGCCAAAGGCACATATTTTGCTGTTTTCATTTGCCACACGTAGAAAGCCGGTCCGTGAAAGTTAAAGTTAAAGTTAAAGTACTAATGATTGTCACACACACGCACTAGGTGGGGTGAAATTATTCTCTGCATTTGACCCATCACCCTTGATCACCACCCGGGAGGTGAGGGGAGCAGTGGAGCAGTGGCCGCGCCCGGGAATCATTTTTGGTGATTTAACCCCCAATTCCAACCCTTGATGCAGGGAGGTAATGGTCCCATTTTTATAGTCTTTGGTATGACTGGGCCGGGGTTTGAACTCACGACCATATATTAAACAGGTCCCTGGTGGAAAAAAGGTTGGGGATCCCTGTACTAAGAGATAAAGATTGCAATTGTAAATTGAACAAAAATGGCCCAAAAGTGACACTGCTGCGGTTCTGTTGCTTTTTCAAGCCAGTGACAGTAACAAAAAGAAGTACAAATCAAGCCAATGCGCCGCTACTTCAAAGAAGAAGACATCCTATCTAGGGATGTCCGATAATGGCTTGTTGCAGATACCCGATATTGACCAAACCCTTGATTACCGATACCGATATCAACTGATACCAATATATACAGTCGTGGAATTAACACATTATTATGCCTAATTTGGACAACCAGGTATGGTGAGGATAAGGTCCTTTTAAAAAAAAAATAATAATAATAATAAAATAAGATAAATAAATTAAAAACATTTTCTTGAATAAAAAAGAAAGTAAAACAATATAAAAACAGTTACATAGAAACTAGTAATTAATGAAAATGAGTAAAATTAACTGTTAAAGGTTAGTACTATTAGTGGACCAGCAGCACGCACAATCAGGTGTGCTTACGGACTGTATCCCTTGCAGACTGTATTGATATATATTGATTTATAATATAGGAACCAGAATATTAATAACAGAAAGAAACAACCCTTTTGTGTGAATGAGTGTAATTGGGGGAGGGAGGTTTTTTGGGTTGGTGCACTAAGAACTCCTTCATTCCACACTCCATCCAGCTGTATAATCACTCGCCATACAGCAATAGATGACATCTGCCTATTACCTGACACCTGACATGTTAGCTACTTCTCTTTGTTTATAATGTTTATAATGTCTATTTTCTATTTCCTGCTGGATCTACTCTCTATTTTATGCTGCTGCTGTCACATATACTGTATATACTGTAATATTGTACTTGTGTTGTATATATTGTATATTGTATATATTGTATATATGTTATAGACATAATATAATATATCTGTATATACATTATTCTGTACACATATTATGTATATATTCGTATATATGTTAGATTTTTTATCGCTATATTAGTCTATTTATACCTGCATTGTCCTTTCCATCCTTACACTTTCCATCATTGTAACTGAGCTACTGTGTTGAACAATTTCCCTTGTGGATCATTATAGTTTGTCTAAGTCTAAGTCTAATTGTAAGTGTATCTTGTGTTTTTTATGTTGATTTAAAAAAAACCACAAAAAAAAACGATACTGATAATAAAAGAAACGATACCGATAATTTCCAATATTACATTTTAAAGCATTTATCGGCCGACATTATCGAACATCTCTAATCCTATCCCATCATACTTATCCAAGTAGGTGGCCAGCTCTTTTTTAAATATTATTTCAACATGAAACATATCGTGCTTTCTTCGCCGCACACATGCTCGCCTTAGATAAGCGTGTGCCAGTTTGACGCCGTTGATCCTGCCAACCCCCCCTCCCCCCTCCCCGTCTCTCTCTCTTCATGGCGACAGAAGAGGGCATGACTAGCAGGCTTTGGCCTGGGGGAGAATGAATGCAGCATCCTCTCTTCATTAGCCACGCTCCTGATGCAGCACCCGTGTCACCGCCACTCGCCCTCGCCCTCGCCGTCTGGAGGCGGCGCATCCGAAGCGACAGCACAAGGGCCAGCATGTACGTGTGCTACATTAGCTTCGTAATGATCACAAATGAGTCTTCCCCCCCCCCATCCTTTTTTGACTTAGGCTAACCGCATTTTTTTGTTGTTGTTACAAACCTTTCATGCCTTACTTATTCTAATCTGTGCACGACCCACACGATTGGTCCCAGACTACACTCCTCCAGGCTGCAGTGTCCTGATGCTGATTTGTTATGGCACCATGTGGAATACAGTATCTACACAGATTCGGTTTAGCCTTTCCCCCCCCCATCATCTGTTTCACTCTGTGAATGATTCCAATTTATGCTAATTATAGTCTTAAAGTGGACATTTGAATTAAGGTTGTACAGTATACTGGTATTAGTATAGTACCATGATACTAATGAATCATTTTCGGTACTATACCGTCTCTGAATCATACCCTTGTCGACGTCACATCGAGTCATTGCTGGTTTACGAGCAGAGGAGCACGTTCGACGGCGCACACACACAGAGTACTTACAAGCAGACACAGTGTGTAGACAGAAAAGGGAGAACGGACGCATTTTGGCTTAAAAACTAAAGATAAAGGTGAAGTTATAACACTGAAACACCCTCAGGAAGAGGTGCTTTAAGACATGCCTAGCTAGCTCGCGGCTAACGTCCATCCTCAGTGTTTTAGTTACTTCTAAATCACTAATCCTGGTCTCCATTGCGACAAATAAAGTAAGTTTCTTACAAGTATCATCCCTGCAGGACGAGGAATAGCTAAACATGCTTCACTACACACCGTAGCTCACCGGCATCAAAATGTAAACAAACGCCATTGGTGGATCTACACCTGACATCCACTGTAATGATATCAAGTACAGGCACGTATCTAGTCGATACTACTATGATTACGTCGATATGTGTTGGCGTCACAACGTCTTCTTTCGTTTTTTAAAATGTATATTATGTTTATAAACTCAAATATGTCCCTGGACACATGAGGACTTTGAATATGACCGATTTGTGATCATGTAACTCCTTGGTATCGGATCGATACCCAAATGTGTGGTATCATCCAAAACTAATGTAAAGCATCCAACAACAGAAGAATGATAAATGATGATAAATGACACAATATGTTACTGCATACGTCAGCAGACTAATTAGGAGCCTTTGTTTGTTTACTTACTACTAAAAGACAAGTTGTCTAGTATGTTCACTATTTTATTTAAGGACATAACTGCAATAATAAACACATGTTTAATGTATCCTAAGATTTTTTTTGTTAAAATAAAGCCAATAATGCAATTTTTTTGTGTTCCTCTTTGTTTAAAAAAGTATCGAAAAGTATCTAAATAATTTTAGTACCGGTACCAACATATTAATGTCGTTGCAATACTACTTTGAATATATTAATCAATAAATTAATCAATCAACATTGATTAATTTATCAAGTCTGGCGATGGAAAGGGGGTGTTCCAAGTACAGGTAGTTACCTACCCATTACCCAACAACTAACTGACATTATGGGAACTGACTGACAGATTATTTTCAATAGTAAAACATTCATAAAGAGAACATGTTAGGGCAGGGGTTGGCAACAATTGACCAAACCCTTAATTACTGATACCGATATCAACCGATACCGATATCAACCGATATATGCAGTCGTGGAATTAACACATTATTATGCCTAATTTGGACAACAAGGTATGGTGAACATAATGTCCTTTAAAAAAAAATAAAATAAAGATAAATACATTTAAAAAAAATTCTTGAATAAAAAAGAAAGTAAAACAATATAAAAACAGTTACATAGAAACTAGTAACTAATGAAAATTAGTAAAATTAACTGTTAAAGGTTAGTACTATTAGTGGACCAGCAGCACGCACAATCATGTGTGCTTACGGACTGTATCCCTTGCAGACTGTATTGATATATATTGATATATAATGTAGGAACCAGAATATTAATAACAGAAAGAAACAACCCTTTTGTGTGAATGAGTGTGAATAAGTGTGAATGGGGGAGGAAGGTTTTTTGGGTTGGTGTATTAATTGTAAGTGTATCTTGTGTTTTTTATATTGATTTAATACAACAACAACAAAAAACGATACTGATAATAAAAAACCGATACCGATAATTTCCGATATTACATTTTAAAGCATTTATCGGCCGATACTATCGGACATCTCTATTGGCAACCCAACATGTTGAAGGAGCCATATTGGACCAAAAATACAAAAAGCAAATCTGCGTCGAGCCGCAAAAAGTTAAAAGCCTTAAGAAAGTTTTATAATGAAGGCACCACATTAAGTAAGTGTCTCAGAGGGTGAGATAACTCCTGGAAATTACTGGCTTAAAACTGCCAACGGTATAGATGTGTGCCCAAGTTAAAGGAAAGGACAGGCTGTCCTATTCTAATGGATTTATTACAATCTTTGCAAGCTCGGTAAAGTTTGCTGTGGTCTGGAACAACATGGTAACGTTTGCTGTGGTCTGGAAAAACATGGTAACGTTTGCTGTGGTCTGGAACAACATGGCACACAATCAGAAATGCAGCCAATATTACATGCAGATAATGTGTCACGAGACATGCAAATATAAATTAAATACACAGAGGACATAAGTAAAGGAAATTAAATGGAACTCAAATATACCCACAAACGAGGCATCCATCTATTCATCCATTTTCTACCGCTTGTCCCTTTCGGGGTCGCGGGGGGTGCTGGAGCCTAGCTCAGCTGCATTCGGGCGGAAGGCGGGGTACACCCTGGACAAGTCACCTTCTCATCACAGGGCCAACACAGATAGACAGACAACATTCACGCTCACATTCACACACTAGGGCCAATTTAGTGTTACCAATCAACCTATCCCCAGGTGCATGTTTTTGGAGGTGGGAGGAGGAAGCCAGAGTACCCGGAGGGAACCCACGCAGTCACGGTAAGAACATGCAAACTCCACACAGAAAGGCATAATGATGCAATATGTACACATACTGCAAACATAATTGCCAACCTTGAGACCTCCGAATTCAGGAGATGGGTCGGGGGATGGGGGAGGGGGGGGTGTTGGTGGTAGCAGGGGGATGTATATTGTAGCGTCCCGGAAGAGTTAGTGCTGCAAGGGGTTCTGGGTATTTGTTCTGTTGTGTTTATGTTGTGTTACGGTGCGGATGTTCTCCCGAAATGTGTTTGTCATTCTTGCTTGGTGTGGGTTCACAGTGTGGCGCATATTTGTAACAGTGTTAAAGTTGTTTATACGGCCACCCTCAGTGTGACCTGTATGGCTGTTGATCAAGTATGCCCTGCATTCACTTCTGTGTGGGTAATTGCCGCATATATGATGTGACTGGGCCGGCACGCTGTTTTGAATGGAGGAAAAGCGGACGTGACGACAGGTTGTAGAGGACGCTAAAGGCAGTGCCTTTAAGGCACGCCCCCAATAATGTTGCCCGGGTGGAAATCGGGAGAATGGTTGCCCTGGGAGATTTTCGGGAGGGGCACTGAAATGCGGGAGTCTCCCGGGAAAATTGCGAGGGTTGGCAAGTATGACTGCAAATAGCATGTTAGCTTGGATTATCAGCACTCCACGCAAGTCAATAACACCAACAAAGTTCACATTTGTGCATTCACGCACAGCAGAAAACGTTCGGTGGACAAAATTAAACAAAGGAGGCATAAAACACGTCTTTTTGTGGCGGCGTCGGAGAAAGTTGTACATGTAAACAAACTACGGTGAGTTCAAGGACCGCCAAAATTATCAGGCTAAAGCGGGTCTGGCCAAATACTCTCATCAGTGAAGCATTGATTGATTGATTGAGACTTTTATTAGTAGATTGCACAGTACAGTACAAATTCCGTACAATTGACCACTAAATGGTAACACCCCAATAAGTTTTTCAACTTGTTTAAGTCGGGATCCACGTTAATCAATTCATGGTAAACACAAACATATTAAACAGTGGGCTTTCCTAACAATTAGGAACGTTTGTGTCATGTTCATTGTTGGGACTAACGCTTTACTTTGTAACGCGTTACTGTAACGGCGTTACTTTCGGCGGTAAATAGTAATCTAACGCGTTATTTTTTATATTCAGTAACTCAGTTACCGTTACTACATGATGCGTTACTGCGTTATTTTACGTTATTTTTTATATAGTATCGGCTAGAAACTGAGAAGATCTGAGTGTGTTTCATTGGAGCGCTGCAGAAAAGGCGACCGGAAAAGAGGTGTGCGCTGTGTATGTGTGTATGTGTGTGGGTGGGAGGGGGCGTGTCTGTATTTACATCATTGCGGAGCCAGAAGTCGAGTTTCTTAACATGGAGATATTCTCACTACTTTTCTTTTGTCGACCACAAAGAAAAGAACATTTTAGTTAGATGTAAGTTGTGTCTTGGATCAAAGATCCTATCCTAGTAATTCAAATCTGCTGAAAAAGCTACAAAAGCAACATGTGTCGACAAAGCTAGTAAAGAGAGACACACTTCACCTCCTTAGCAACAGCGGCTGGATTTCATTCATCATTCAGCACTGAAAGTACACACACTCTGTGTCAATTCTTTTATATACTGTTGCTCTTTCATTCTAGACTTCTAGAGTATTTGATAATCACATCACTCTAAATGTATAGACTATACAGTTCACAAACATAAAGGAGGGATCCTAGTGGGCCAGGCCAATCTTTCCTTTTCTCTAAACTAAAACTAAGGAAATGTGTAGAGTGTTCTGGGCTTCAGACATGATTTTATTTCAGAATTTCTTGAGAAAAAAACGCCTGGTTAGGCTTTGTGTATGTAGTGTGTGCCTTCCTTGGTTTACAGCTATGTTGTTATAATGCTGTTTGTTACTTACTTATTTATGTTATGTTGCAGCTATTTAAAATAGTTTTGTCAATTTGTTCTGGACTGAAACAAATTGGCCCTTTGAAACATATCTTTGTCTTTGTGTGTTGTATGTAGAGCACATTGCTTAGCAGAGTTCAGTGATGCAAATAAAGTTAAAAGTTAAAGTACCAATGATTGTCACACACACACTAGGTGTGGCGAAATTATTCTCTGCATTTGACCCATCACCCTTGATCACCCCCTGGGAGGTGAGGGGAGCAGTGGGCAGCAGCAGTGGCCGCGCCCGGGAATCATTTTGGTGATTTAACCCCCAATTCCAACCCTTGATACTGAGTGCCAAGCATGTCAAGTTGATCAACAGATTGTATTATTCTCCAGTGCAATAACAGTACTGAAATGAAGGCTAAAAGGGCATTAAAAGGGGCCTTAAAAAATAAAATAAAATAAAATAAAATATATAATTAACTAAATAGTTACTTTTCACACTTTTTGGTGTAAGTAACTGAGTTCGTAACTGAGTTACTTTTGAAATAAAGTAACTAGTAACTGTAACAAGTTACTGGTTTACAGTAACCAACCCAATACTGGTCATGTTTGTCCTCCTACAGAAACATTATTAAAACAACACATTTTTTTTCCCCCATCTTTTTACATTTTTGAAAAAGCTCCAGGTAGCCACTAGGGCGGTGCTAAAGAGCCGCATGCGGCTCAAGAGCCGTGGCTTGCTGACCCCCCCGTGTTAGGGGAATGTCGGTCATCTCGACGCTATGGCTTCTTTCCATGTTGGCTGAAGTGCTGCTGACACAAAAAATGTCACAATCTCAATTTTGTTTGAAAAGACAGCAGTGACAAAAAAGTCACACGGACACACTGAAAGTCTTCTTTCCCCAAACAACGGCAGCAAATTTTTTCTGCACTTCACTCAAAAGGACCTCCTCCATTTCTCCCGAGCTAATTAATTCCATCTGTGCTAAATTCACAAATGCTGTGCATATTTCTTTTGCCTCCCGGAGGCCTGTTATAATACAAATTACCTCGCTTCACGATTCAGTGATTTAGTTGAATAACAAAGAATTGTTACACTCCAGAAGAATATTCAGGGAGGGGAATTCAGCCCTCAGGATTTGTTCTTAGATTACCTCGCCCATGAAAAGCCGCCTAAAAGGTGTTCGATGTTATTGCGTATATTGCATTACTCCTATGGCTTTTGATGCTCGTTATATTAATAATTAATCGCCACATAATAGAACAATGCAGCTTGAATGCATCTTTTTCTCCAAGGGCCTCTGCTGACATTTACACGTTATGTGTGGCACACACACACATATTCTCTTTTTTTTCCATTTTAAACACAGCTGTTTGCACTCTTTGTTATAGATTACCTGCACTAGTTCTTAAATTTTAAGGTCTGTCAAT
Source organism: Nerophis lumbriciformis (assembly GCF_033978685.3). Lineage (NCBI taxonomy): Eukaryota > Metazoa > Chordata > Actinopteri > Syngnathiformes > Syngnathidae > Nerophis > Nerophis lumbriciformis. The sequence continues at coordinate 41,714,617 of NC_084550.2, read as the reverse complement.
ACTGTTTCGCAGGTTTTTGCACGAATGAAATTACTGATGAGCAACAATGGATGTTTTAGTGTAGAGTAAAGATGTCCAACGTGCATTTTTTTTATCTGCCCTTTTTAATATGAAAATAACAATAATTAAAGCTGCAAGCAGCGATGAACGGGACCGACTTTTGCTGGTATTTCCTGCCTTTACCCATTCAACATATCTTTACCTGCACATTACATACCTTCCCTGCATCCTGGGGACACACTGGTGCTTCTTTCTTTCACCCATACAACATATCGATGTAATCATGTAATTTAACCTTCTCTGCATAGTAAGGTCACGCTGGTACTTCTTGCCTGTACCCATTCAACCTATTTTATAAATGATAAATGGGTTGTACTTGTATAGCGCTTTTCTACCTTCAAGGTATTCAAAGCACTTTGACACTACTTCCACATTTACCCATTCACACACACATTCACACACTGATGGAGGGAGCTGCCATGCAAGGCGCTAACCAGCACCCATCAGGAGCAAGGGTGAAGTCTCTTGCTCAGGACACAACGGACATGACGAGGTTGGTACTAGGTGGGGATTGAACCAGGGACCCTCGGGTCGCGCACGGCCATTCTTCCACTGCACCACGCCGTCCCTTTTCACCTGCAAATGACCTACCTTCTCTGCATATTGGGGTCACACTTGTGCTTTCTGCCTTTACCCAGTAAACATATCTTTACCCGCACAGTACCTATCTTCTCTGCTTTGTGTGGTCACGCTGGTGCTTCCTGCTTTTGAGCAGCCATCTTGAGACGGCAGCAGCATCAGCGCAGCGGTTCTTTGAAGGTGTCAGAGTTTGTAGGACACGAACCCCAAGATGCAGAGAAGGCGGAAGGCGTTATACGGGAAAACATGATTTAATGTTTATAAAATAAAGGAAAAAACACAAACCAGGAACTAGGAACAGAAAACAGGATGCCAGGGAAACAAGAACTGGAAGACGAGGAACAAAAAGACCGCAGACTACAAACAGCTACAGAATATAGCTTACCGCTACCGCATCCAGCTACACTGCAACGACAAGTAGAAATGACAATGATCCAGCACTGACTGGAGGAGAAGGCAGGTTTAAATAGCAGCTGGCTGATTGACACCAGGTGTGGCCAGGTGCCAATCAGCCACAGCTGAGGGGACACAGCACTCAGGGAGACAAGTAGGAAATAAAGACAAAATAAAAGTGCTGGACAGAAAACTAAGACAAACGCAGAGAAAAAACAAACACAGTCAAACTGTCAGGGCCAAGCCTGACAGTAGCCCCCCTTCGTATAACGGATACCAGACGTTCTAGAACCCCCCCCCCGCCCCAAAAAAGTCCAAAGTCACGGGAGGGTGGAGGGAGGACAAGGAGGTGGGCCACCAGGCTAAGTGTCCCCGCAACCAGCGGGGAAGAGTTAGGTGGCGACGGCGAGTTGAACGCCGCCGCAATTGGCGAGGCGGCTCGTCCGCCGGTGTGGGAGAACCCACCGGAGACGATGGTGGTGGCGCCCTCTGCTGGCCCACCGGAGACGATGGTGGTGGCGCCCTCTGCTGGCCCACCGGAGACGATGGTGGTGGCGCCCTCTGCTGGCCCACCGGAGACGATGGTGGTGGCGCCCTCTGCTGGCCCACCGGAGAAGGTGGTGGTGGCGCCCTCTGCTAGCCCACCGGGGAGGATGGTGGTGGCGCCCTCTGCTGGCCCACCGGAGAAGGTGGTGGTGGCGCCCTCTGCTGGCCCACCGGAGAAGGTGGTGGTGGCGCCCTCTGCTGGCCCACCGGAGAAGGTGGTGGTGGCGCCCTCTGCTGGCCCACCGGAGAAGGTGGTGGTGGCGCCCTCTGCTGGCCCACCGGGGAGGATGGTGGTGGCGCCCTCTGCTGGCCCCCCGGGGAGGATGGTGGTGGCGCCCTCTGTTGGCCCACCGGAGTGCATGGTGGCGGCGTCTGTTGGCCCACCGGAGAGGAGGATGGTGGCGCCCTCTGCTGCTGGCCCACCGGAGAAGAGGATGGTGGCGCCCTCTGCTGCTGGCCCACCGGAGAGGAGGATGGTGGCGCCCTCTGCTGCTGGCCCACCGGAGAGGAGGATGGTGACGCCCTCTGCTGCTGGCCCACCGGAGAGGAGGATGGTGGCGCCCTCTGCTGCTGGCCCACCGGAGAGGAGGATGGTGGCGCCCTCTGCTGCTGGCCCACCGGAGAGGAGGATGGTGGCGCCCTCTGCTGCTGGCCCACCGGAGAGGAGGATGGTGGCACCGTCTGCTGCTGGCCCACCGGAGAGGAGGATGGTGGCACCGTCTGCTGCTGGCCCACCGGAGAGGAGGATGGTGGCGCCGTCTGCTGCTGGCCCACCGGAGAGGAGGATGGTGGCGCCCTCTGCTGCTGGCCCACCGGACAGGATGGTGGTGCCGTAGGTTGTAGACCCACCGGAGTGCATGGTGGCGTCTGCCGGCCCACCGGACTGCATGGTGGCGTCTGCCGGCCCACCGGACTGCATGGTGGCGTCTGCCGGCCCACCGGACTGCATGGTGGCGCCGTCTGTTGCAGACCCACTGGGGTGAGGAGTAGCTGTGCCTCCCCAGCTGCACAGCTACTCATAGCCCCCCCCTCAAGGGACGGATCCAAGACGTCCCACGAGAAACCAACACAGGACAGGGATGGGTGGGAGGGATCACAAAAAGAGGCAAAGCTTTTTTTTGATTCGGCCATCAACGATAAAGCTTTGTTAAGTCTCTCCGCCAAGGAAATCTCCGCGAGGCTCGTACTAGGCTGGATCATTATGTCAGAGTTTGTAGGACACGAACCCCAAGATGCAGAGAAGGCGGAAGGCGTTATACGGGAAAACATGATTTAATGTTTATAAAATAAAGGAAAAAACACAAACCAGGAACTAGGAACAGGAAACAGGATGCCAGCGAAACAAGAACTGGAAGACGAGGAACAAAAAGACCGCAGACTACAAACAGCTACAGAATATAGCTTACCGCTACCGCATCCAGCTACACTGGCAACGACAAGTAGAAATGACAATGATCCAGCACTGACTGGAGGAGAAGGCAGGTTTAAATAGCAGCTGGCTGATTGACACCAGGTGTGGCCAGGTGCCAATCAGCCACAGCTGAGGGGACACAGCACTCAGGGAGACAAGTAGGAAATAAAGACAAAATAAAAGTGCTGGACAGAAAACTAAGACAAACGCAGAGAAAAAACAAACACAGTCAAACTGTCAGGGCCAAGCCTGACAGAAGGCTCATAAAATCAAAACCGGAGCAGTTATGAAAACTCTTTCATCAACTCTTATTCAGAAGGGTTCAATCTCTCTCCTGTGCTAGTTTGTAGCCGACACGACAAATGCGCTCAGAGGAGATAATGTTTGAAAAAAAGGTGACTGTTTTGACCCCACTTTTGTTTTGAAGGGGGAATTGCAAACTTCCTGTTGGATTTTTGCTGCGGGTTGTCAATGAATGAAATGTAGGTCTAAGTGAGACCGACATAGAGGTTTTTGATTCATGTCTCTACGACATTCCTACCGGAAGTTACAAGCAGTTTTGTCTGTGTTTTCTTCCAAAGAGCAGTTTTGTCTGTGTTTTATTCCTAGGAGGCACTAGAGCGCAACTTTGAGTTTTGGGGTTTGTTTTTTTTATTAGATCGCAATTTCCGCCAGTCCTGATGTGTGTGTCAAATATGGTGAGTTTTGAAGAATGTTAAGGGGGTCAAATTAAAGCTCAAAGAGGCGGCGGTATAATAAAGAATAATAATAAAACCTTACGAATTCAATAGGGTCCTCTGTCCCAAAGGGACATTGCGGTCCCTAATTAAATTTTAATCAGATATATTATTAAACAAACACTAGTTGCTTTCCCACAATGCTAAAACAGCTTTTTGCATGTTGACCTGCGTTGAATGGCGTTTAACCCTTGTGTGGTGTTCGGGTCTGTGTGACCCGTTTTCATTTTTTATTAAAAGAAAAATGCTACAATTAATTAGTTTTTCAAACTGAGACTCACTGACTTTGGCTCATTTTCTGTGAAGAACATATAACAGAATATATATTTAATGACCACACACCATACACCCCCCTACACATTTCTATTACATATAAGATGTCCGGGTCCACTGGACCCAGGGCTAATAGAAGTGTGGAAATTTATGTTCTGTGTACCACACACACACACACACACACACACACACACACACACACACACACACAGCAGGCCTAGACAGGAGGAGGACAGAGTCTAGGTACAAAGAACATCAGAGGGTCAAATGTGCGAGAAAATGAGAGCAGACAGTGTTGACAAACAATGTTGCAACCTTGTGTGGGAACCGCAGGTGCAGAAACACAAAAGAAGAATCCCTGTGGGATGCAGAAACTGGCAGAGAAATTTTCCGTGCAACGTTCATATTGTTGTTACTCAGCCAGCGTTTGTGGGTCTGATGGACCCGTTGCATTTTGTGGCTTTTAATGTCTCACAATCAAACACTTTTATGTTAAAATACTGAACAGATGTTTATTGGGATAAGGTAAACATCTGTTCAGTATTTTAACTTTTTTATGACCCCCCCACTTTTTTGGAGGTACATTATCTCTCTCACATATTTCTTAATGATTTGGGTAATCATACACTGGCAAACCGCTAATAAAAACTCCACAATCCTAAATGCGAAGTAGTAAATAAGTGGAAGGAAAGCCAGTCACATCAAATATTCCCTATTCTATTTGCCGAGGGAACATTTTAGTTCCAGGAAGTATAGTTTAGACTGACCATACGTCTTCTTTTCCCCGGACATGTCCTCTTTTGCAGGGCTGTCCGGGCGGAGTTCCTTAAATGCCTCAAATGTCCGGCATTTTGAGTTAGGGTTGCGTGTGTTTTCAATGTACGTTCAGGGTTGAGAAGGGGTTGAAAACAAAACAAATTGTGAAGGTGTGCGCACGCAGCAGCATTCGTGAGGGAGGGGCAGAGACAGAGAGAGCAAGAGTGTTATGATAAACGCGCATGCGTCGCCAGGCTCTGCTATTTATCCATAGATTTATCAGATTTAATTTTTTATTATCTATAGCGGGGGTGTCAAAATGTGCCCCGGAGGCCATTTGCGGCGCACAGCTAATGTTTTAAAGGCCAATGGCACATTCCAAAAATACTATTAAAATAAACAAAAACATAACAAAAGTGAAATAAAAAAAGCTTAAAGGTGAAATGTAATTTAGAAAAAGTTGCAATGTTGACTAATAAAACAAAGCTGGGTTTTTTTCTTTCTTTCAAACTGTCATTGCTCAAAACATAATATTGAATCAAAATCAATGTTATTATGAATTATTGACCTATCCAAGGTTCCAGTTACGTCACATCAAATATTCCACTTTGAAAAATATTTTTGGTGGAAGATTTTGCATATTTTGTGTGTTTGCCATTAAAAACATAGCTTTGTTTGACAAAAAAGGGCGGGAAACAAACAAACAAAAAAACAACATAAAAAAAACTAAAACATTTTGAAATGAGGAATAGATGTGAAGTTGATGTAGATTCCAGAGATTTAAGCGTTAAATATCAAATGTATGCATGCCCTGGCACACCATTATCATCATTTCATGACCGAAGCAAACCACTTTTTACACTTTAATGCTGAAATAAATACACCTACAACTTGTTAAATAAAAACATAGAAAAAACTACCAGCAGTGGAAAAGTTTAGATCCATGAAGGAAAGAAGAAAGTGAATGAATGTTTATAACTGAATACATTTACATATGTATACAAATTTGTTTTATTTTTTTATTTTTTTAATGAATTAAGTAATGTTTATGACAACCTTATTCCACAACACAATATAGATTGTGAGATACAACAGGATAATGCATACGTTTATCATTTGTTTTCAAAACGCTTACAAAAAAGTGGGACCCCAAAAATGTACTGTGGGACCCCATTTTTGTGACTTGATGGGGTCCCTGGGACCCCATTTTGAAAATTCCTAGCGCCAACACTGCTGTCAACAGAGGAGAAAAAATGCTTTATTTAAATCATGGGTGTCAAACTCTGGCCCGCGGGCCAAATTTGGCCCGCCGTGTAATTTCACTTGGCCCGTGAGGTGATATCAAATTAACACTAGAGCTGGCCCGCCGATCATATACAGCCGCGGTGCATCGCTAATTGTCATACTTGCCAAACCTTCCGGGAGACTCCCAAATTTCAGTGCCCCTCACGAGAATTATTATGTCCCCTTTTCGTCCAGTCCAACAAGAGCTGGACCAGTTACATAATATATGCGGCTTTGACACGCACACAGAAGTGAATGCAAGGCCTACTTGATCTTCAGCCATACAGGTTACACTGAGGGTGCCAGCATAAAAAAACTTTAACATTGTTAGAAATATACGCCACACTGTAAATCCACACCAAACAAGAATGACAAACACATTTTGGGAGAACATCCGCACAGTAACACAACATAAACACAACAGAACAAATACCCAGAATCCTTTGCAGCACTAACTCTTCCGGGATGCTACAAGGTGTGTGTGTGTGTGCGGGAGGGCAGCGGGGTTTGGAGGTAGCGGGGGTGTATATTGTAGTGTCCAGGTGTTGTGCTGGATAATGCGCCCCCGGCGTAGAATGCACCCCCTGACGGGAGTGTTATATCAACTAAAGCCCACACATAAAGTTTCCACGTGCAAGATTAAATGTATTTGAAAAAGTTATTTAATAAGAAGCCAAAAGTGCAAAAACAATAATGTTCGTGTTGGAGGAGTTGTGAATGAATGAAATATGAAATTCTTGCTGCAGTCTTCAAGTGTACCTAATGTTGATGGCCCAGCAGCGACTGCAGCACGGATTTCATATTTCTGTCAGGCTTGTCCCTGACAGTTTGACTGTGTTTAAGTTTTTCCTCTGCGTTTGTCTTAGTTTTCTGTCAGCGCTTTTTATTTTGTCTTCTATTCCTGATTGTCTCCCTGAGTGCTGCTTCCCCTCAGCTGTGGCTGATTGGCACCTGGCCACACCTGGTGTCAATCAGCCAGCTGCTATTTAAACCTGCCTTCCCCTCCAGTCAGTGCTGGATTATTGTCATTGTCATTGTCATTACTACCTGTCTTGACACTTGTCGTTGTAGCTCTGTCTACTTTTGTTTCACTCTGCTCATGTCCTAGTTCCTTCGTGTCACAGTAAGTGTTTTTGTTTCTTGTCCAAAGTTAGCCTCTGTGCTATTTTAGTTCATAACCAAGTTTGTTCTCCGCCTTGTGCGCACCTTTTGTTGTTACCCTTTTTTTGTTGTTGTTTTGCCTTAGTGTTTAATTAAATCATGTTTTCTCGCACAATGCCTTCCGCCTTCTCTGCATCTTGGGGTTCGGCACCTACAAACTCTGACATAATAATCCAGCCTAGTACGAACCTCGCGGAGATTTCCTTGGCGGAGAGGCTTAACAAAGTGTTATCATTGATGGCCGAATCCAAAAAAAGATTTGCCTCGTTTTGCAATCCCTCCCACCCATCCCTGTCCTATGTTGGCTTCTCGGGGGACGTCTGGGATCCGTCCCTTGAGGGGGGGGCTATGAGTGGCTGTGCAGCTAGGGAGCCACAGCTACTTATCGCCCCAGTGGGTCTGCAAAAGACGGCGCCATCATCTCAAGTGGGTCTGCAACAAACGCCACCATCATTTCCGGTGGGCCGGCAGACACCACCATCATCTCCGGTGGGTCTGCAACCTACGGCGCCACCATGCACTCCGGTGGGCCAGCAGAGGGCACCACCACCATGCACTCCGGTGGGCCGGCAAACGCCACCATGCACTCCGGTGGGCCGGCAGACGCCACCATGCACTCCGGTGGGCCGGCAGACGCCACCATGCACTCCGGTGGGCCGGCAGACGCCACCATGTACTCCGGTGGGTCTACAACCTACGGCACCATCCTCGTCTCCGGTGGGCCAGCAGCAGAGGGCGCCACCATCCTCGTCTCCGGGGGGCCAGCAGCAGAGGGCGCCACCATCCTCGTCTCCGGTGGGCCAGCAGCAGAGGGCGCCACCACCCTCGTCTCCGGTGGGCCAGCAGCAGAGGGCGCCACCATCCTCGTCTCCGGTGAACCAGCAGCAGAGGGCGCCACCACCCTCGTCTCCGGTGGGCCAGCAGCAGAGGGCGCCACCACCCTCGTCTCCGGTGGGCCAGCAGCAGAGGGCGCCACCACCATCGTCCCCGGTGGGCCAGCAGAGGGCGCCACCACCATCATCCCCGGTGGGCCAGCAGAGGGCGCCACCACCATCGTCCCCGGGGGCCAGCAGAGGGCGCCACCACCATCGTCCCTGGTGGGCCAGCAGAGGGCGCCACCACCATCGTCCCCGGTGGGCCAGCAGAGGGCGCCACCACCATCGTCCCCGGTGGGCCAGCAGAGGGCGCCACCACCATCGTCCCCGGTGGGCCAGCAGAGGGCGCCACCACCATCGTCTCCGGTGGGCCAGCAGAGGGCGCCACCATCGTCTCCGGTGGGTTCTCCCACGCCGGCGGACAAGCCGCCTCGCCAATTGCGGCGGCGTTCAACTCGCCATCGCCACCTAACTCTTCCCCGCTGGTTGCGGGGACACTTGGCCTGGTGGCCCACCTCCTTGTCCTCCCTCCACCCTCCCGTGACTTTGGACTTTTTGGGGGGGGGGGGGATTCTAGAACGTCTGGTATCCGTTATAGGAAGGGGGGCTACTGTCAGGCTTGTCCCTGACAGTTTGACTGTGTTTTAGTTTTTCCTCTGCGTTTGTCTTAGTTTTCTGTCAGCGCTTTTTATTTTGTCTTCTATTCCTGATTGTCTCCCTGAGTGCTGCTTCCCCTCAGCTGTGGCTGATTGGCACCTGGCCACACCTGGTGTCAATCAGCCAGCTGCTATTTAAACCTGCCTTCCCCTCCAGTCAGTGCTGGATTATTGTCATTGTCATTGTCATTGTCATTACTACCTGTCTTAACACTTGTCGTTGTAGCTCTGTCTACTTTTGTTTCACTCTGCTCATGTCCTAGTTCCTTCGTGTCACAGTAAGTGTTTTTGTTTCTTGTCCAAAGTTCGCCTCTGTGCTATTTTAGTTCATAACCAAGTTTGTTCTCCGCCTTGTGCGCGCCTTTTGTTGTTACCCTTTTTTTGTTGTTGTTTTGCCTTAGTGTTTAATTAAATCATGTTTTCTCGCACAATGCCTTCCGCCTTCTCTGCATCTTGGGGTTCGGCACCTACAAACTCTGACAATTTCATTCATTCACAACTCCTCCAACACGAACATTATTGTTTTTGCACTTTTGGCTTCCTATTAAATAACTTTTTTAAATACATTCAATTTTGCACATGGAAACTTTAAGTGTGGGCTTTAGTTGATATAACACTCCCGTCAGGGGGTGCATTCTACGCCGGGGGTGCATTTTACGGCACAACACCTGAAGAGTTAGTACTGCAAAGGGTTCTGGGTATTTGTTCTGTTGTGTTTATGTTGTGTTACTGTGCGGATGCTCTCCCAAAATGTGTTTGTCATTCTTGTTTGGTGTGGATTCACAGTGTGGCGTATATTTCCAACAATGTTAAAGTTGCTTATACGGCCACTCTCAGTGTAAACTGTATCGCTGTTGATGAAGTATGCGTTGCATTTACGTGAGTGTGCGTACAGGAGCCCCTCATATCTTGTGACTGGGCGGGCACGTTGTTAGACGGAATGAAAAGCGGACGTGACGTCAGCTCGTAGAGGACGTTAAAAGCAGTGCTTGTAAGGCACGCCCCCAAGACTGTGGAATACGAGAAATAAGGACTGATGAACACCTTTGTTCGATAAAGAAGGTTGCCTCAGCTCAAAGCCTGAGCCCCGGCATTAATGAACTAGCATCCAAGAAAAGATGGCAGGTATCTGGCTTGGGCACATCAGATTAGATCAGTGTGTTGCAAACTGAGCAGTTTAAAGTCCTGAATAGTTGGTTTATTGATTATTTTATTTTCAAATTTATTAGCCTGTGGAAAAAGTTAATGTTGATATTTACCTCAGAAGGCTGCAAATAGAAAAGAGGCATTCAATTTTTATTTAAATTGTATTTGATATGCCATTGATATTTTTTAATTATTATTATTATTATTTGAAACTCGATTTTGCATGTCACTATAAAGTTATATAAGCCTTGCTTGTTCAATATTCAATGCAAAACTTGTTTGGGTCCCTATTAAAAGGTTAATTTGTTCAAGCTTGGCCCGCGGCTTTGTTCAGTTTTAAATTTTGGCCCACTCTGTATTTGAGTTTGACACCGCTGATTTAAATAAATATATTATTTATAAAGCAAGTTTGAGTATCATTGGCAAATTTTCACCTAGTCCCGGCCTTGGCACGCACATACAGGTATGTGTCCTCTTTTTGGGAGTTCAGAATATGGTCAGCCTAGTATAGTTACTTTTGGTGGAAAAGGGAGTGATATTGAAGAAAATGTCACCACAGTGAATAATCAGACCCCTGATGGGCAGCGGTTGGAAGCATTAAAGCCTGGTTGGACTTGACTTCAGGAGAAGACGGACGTGCTTCTCTTGCATTCTCTTGGGGACACGAAGGCGACGTACGTGTTTCGACAGTGAGATTACAGCAGCGGGACCTCAGGAGGAAACAGCGGATTAGTCGCGATGCCAAGCAGTGGCGCCATCCAACAGCAGAAATGAGCTCAGATCTTGACCCACCACAGGAATCCCATTACGGTGCACTAATTGGATCATCTGTGGCCAGCGTAGTGAGAGCATTAGAGCACTTATCCATGCACAGTGATGGAGGCCAGGAGACAACCCCCCTGACCCTTCATTTGTGATTCTACTCAGTTTGTAGATCGTATTTCTCGAATAACATTATTTGACATGAAAGTTATATGAGATTGTTGCCAATGGCTAATTTCCGACTTTATTCCTGTTAGAGTTTATCTTTACAACGTTTTTTAAATGAGTCATTAAAAATGTTTATTAAAAGGGTCCTTTAAGCCAGTGTTTTTCAACCTTTTTTGAGCCAAGGCACATTTTTTGCGCTGAAAAAATGCAGAGGCACACCACCAGCAGAAATCATTAAAAAACAAAACTCAGTTGACTGTAAAAAGTCGCAATTGTTGGATATGACTTTAAACCATAACCAAGCATGCATCAATATAGCTCTTGTCTCAAAGTAGGTGTACTGTCACCACCTGTCACATCACACCCTAACTTATTTGGAGTTTTTTGCTGTTTTCCTGTGTGTATTGTTTTAGTTCTTGTCTTGCGCTCCTATTTTGGTGGCTTTTTCTCTTTTTTTTGGTATTTTCCTGTAGCAGTTCCATGTCTTTCTTTGAGTGATATTTCCCGCATCTACTTTGTTTTAGCAATCAAGAATATTCCAGTTGTTTTTATCCTTATCATGTTCGGATGTACGTTGTGGACGCCGTCTTAGCTCCACAGTAAGTCTTTGCTGTCGTCCAGCATTCTGTTTTTGTTTACTGTGTAGCCAGTTCAGTTGTAGTTTCGTTCTTCAGCTTCAATGCCTTTCTCACCTTTTGTTTATTTTATTTACTGCACACTGCCACTGTTTCCGACTGTCACAGCCATCATCCTTGCGCTCTGCTTGTCGTACCTCGGGACACGCCCACGACCGTGTGCGTCTCCGCCCTGCAGTATCCACCAGCTGCAATCATTCACCGGCAATCGGCGCACCTGCCTGTAATGAGGGAGCTGCCTTAATAAGCCTGCTCAACCTGCCATCACAGGCCGGAATATAGTTTTCTGTACCTTAAGCCGACACAAGCTTTATGCGCTCTCTCTCTGTCCTGATCTTTGTGCTTTCCCTGCGTTTATTGTCGTGTCCTCCCTCATCCCGCAGTTCCCCTGTGTGCATCCCCAAGTCAAGCTGTGCGTCTTGTGCTCCTGGATTTTCCCTGCCTCCCTCGTGCTTCCTGGTTCTTGACTCCTCGCTTGCCCCCGGACTACGACGTCTCGCTCCTGCCTCTCGACCCCGCTTCCGCCCCTGGACAACCCTGCCTGCCTTGCCCTTGTCAGACAGCACCGCTCTTTTAAACACGCACCTCCAACATTTACGGTAAAACCCTCCAGTTAAATACCACACATAGTTTGTCACCCATTCCCTTTTGGATTTTGTCACACACACAATTCTATAGTTTATTAGTATTGTTTATTATTATATATATATATATATATATATATATATATATATATATATATATATGGTCTATATATATAATAAATCTTTGAACATTACTTTCCCCTGGTGTCAGTTGCCGTCACCTCCCTCTGCACACCATAACACCGACATCTACAAAGCAATAAGCTACCTGCTGCCACCTACTGATATGGAAGAGTATTACACGGTTACTCTGCCGAGCTCTAGACAGCACCAACACTCAACAACCACACATCATTTTCAGACTATAATTACTGGTTTGCAAAAAATATTTTTTACGCAAATTGGTGGAATTAGCTCATCTCCCACGGCACACCAGACTGTATCTCACGGCACACTAGCGCGGCACAGTGGTTGAAAAACACTGCTTTAAGCATCCAGATGACCAATATTTTACTAACAATCATAATCATAATCAGTTTTATTGGACAGGTATGTTTAACACGCGAGGAATTTGACTTGATAGACTGTGCTCTCTTTGTTCAATGCAAACATCTTCTCTCAATCTGTCAATGATGTGGGTCCACCTTTTGCAGCTATTACAGCTTCAACTCTTCTGGGGCGGCTGTCCACAAGGTTGCGGAGTGTGTTTATAGGAATTTTCCACTATTCTTCCAAAAGCGCATTCTTGAGGTCACACATTGATGTTGGTCGAGAAGGCCTGGCTCTCAGTCGTCGTTCTAATTCATCCCAAAGGTGTTTTATCGGGTTCAGGCCAGGACTCTGTGCAGGCCAGTCAAGTTCATCCACACCACACTCTGTCATCCATGTCTTTATGGACCTTGCTTTTGCACTAGTGCACAGTCCTGTTGGAAAACGCTGGAAATCACTGAGCTCCTGAGAGCGGCCCATTCTTTCCACAAATGTTTGTAGAAACAGTCTCCATGCCTAAGTGCTTGATGTTATACACCTGTGCCCGGGCCAAGTGATTAGGACAACTGATTCTGATCATTTGGATGGGTGACCAAATACTTTTGAAAAACCATCCCTGAACAGAGGAGGTGGTTTTGCAACACCACCTATCTCCCACATGCAACTTTCAACCATTCCTAAAAGACTCTGCAATTTGGCCTCCAACAAATAACAGGAGTTAGAAACATTCTGGTCACAGATGCTACTTTGTACCATTTTGTTTACAACTGAATGGAATGCTAACGTGGGTGATTCCAACTATTTTAGGCGGTTAGTGGTCGAGCCACAGCGATCGTTCTGACAAACAATGTGTTAACGTAGGGAAATTGACAGTAGGATTTGCTTGTTTGCATCTGAACCCTTGTGTTATGTTCATATTGTTGTTACTCAGCCAGCGTTTGTGGGTCTGATGGACCCGTTGCATTTTGTGGCTTTTAATGCCTCACAATCAAACACTTTTATGTTAAAATACTGAACAGATGTTTACCTTATCCCAACAAACATCTGTTCAGTATTTTAACATAAAAGTGTTTGATTGTGAGGCATTAAAAGCCAGAAAATGCAACAGGGTCCATCAAACCCACAAACGCTGGCTGAGTAACAACAATATGAACATAACACAAGGGTTCAGATGCAAACAAGCAAATCCTACTGTCAATTTCCCTACGTTAACACATTGTTTTTCAGAACGATCGCTGTGGCTCGACCACTAACCGCCTAAAATAGTTGGAATCACCCACGTTAGCATTCCATTCAGTTGTAAACAAAATGGTACAAAGTAGCATCTGTGACCAGAATGTTTCTAACTCCTGTTATTTGTTGGAGGCCAAATTGCAGAGTCTTTTAGGAATGGTTGAAAGTTGCATGTGGGAGATAGGTGGTGTTGCAAAACCACCTCCTCTGTTCAGGGATGGTTTTTCAAAAGTATTTGGTCACCCATCCAAAAACAGATGTTTACCTTATCCCAACAAACATCTGTTCAGTATTTTAACATAAAAGTGTTTGATTGTGAGGCATTAAAAGCCAGAAAATGCAACGGGGTCCATCAGACCCACAAACGCTGGCTGAGTAACAACAATATGAACGTTGCACGGAAAATTTCTCTGCCAGTTTCTGCATCCCACAGGGATTCTTCTTTTGTGTTTCTGCACCTGCGGTTCCCACACAAGGTTGCAACATTGTTTGTCAACACTGTCTGCTCTCATTTTCTCGCACATTTGACCCTCTGATGTTCTGTGTACCTATACTCTGTCCTCCTCCTGTCTAGGCCTGTTGTGTGTGTGTGTGTGTGTGTGTGTGTGTGTGTGTGTGTGTGTGTGTGTGTGTGTGTGTGTGTGTGTGTGTGTGTAGAAATGTGTAGGGGGGGTGTATGGTGTGTGGTCATTAAATATATATTCTGATATATGTTCTTCACAGAAAATGAGCCAAAGTCAGTGAGTCTCAGTTTGAAAAATTAATTAATTGTATCATTTTTCTTTTAATATAAAATTAAAACGGGTCCCACAGACCCAGAACACCACACAAGGGTTAACAGTTGTTTTTCTCACTAAAATAGGGCGAAACCTTCCTTGCCCAGACACACCCTCTTGGTATTGGAGTATACATTTTAGGTTTTTTTTTGCACCAGCCTTTAGACTACATCTGACCAATCTAAGTCCAAGACGAGATCTGACCAATCTAAGTCTATGAGCATGAACTGATGAAGTCTACTTGGGTGAGAGGCAAAACATCTTCTAAGACAAACCAAACTGTCCAGTTGTGATCGATTGATTGCTCTGAGATTGTTTAGAAGTCAGTAACAAGAAACATATATGTAGAATCAATGTTGTATCAATGTCTTGTGCATGCTGGGTATAAGCAAAAAAGAAATATAAAATAATCACCATTTCCAGACATTCCATCTCCTCTTCCATAGACACCGTAGCCTGTGTTTCCTCATGCTCTTTCAGCATTTAAGCATCTTGAGAAAAACATCAGTAGAAAAGGACACAAAATAAAATAATAGCGGCTTGCCCTCGTTTTCTCTCGTTTGAGTGCTGGGTCTGCTCTTATGTTTACGTTTTTACGCAGGTTCTGAAACAGTCTTTCTCCCCTCAAGGGGGCTCCTGATTTTCGGGAGGCGCATTTGGCTTAAGACTTTTTTTTTTTAATTCCGTACGAACTCCAATCGTAACCTTTCTCCTTTAAAGTCAGAATTATTCAAATGATTGCTGCAATTTACATTTCTCCTGCTTGGTCCCTCCCATTTTGTGTGAGTCAATTCGACAGGAGAGGTCCATACTTTCCTCATATTCCATCATTTGGAAATGTATGCAGGCTGACCACTTCTTTAGTTGTTTTGCTACAAGACATATTTGATCATTCCTTCAAATTCTACATTAAAATAACATAATTCGGTACCAAAACGCACCATATAACATTTCCCCCAGTCTTCTGTAGGTGACATCAGCTGGCTGATGTAGGCCCGCCCACATTTTGGAGCTAAAAGTGGGCGTTCCAACATGTGCTGAAACTCGCTACTAGGGTTGTACGGTATACCGGTGCTAGTATAGTATCGTGGTACAAATGAATAAAAAACGGTACTGTGGGGGGGGGGGCGTGGCCTGCGGACCTGCAGCGAAGCGGGGTGTGTCAGGACCGGCTTCGAGATTAGTGACAAGTGCGTAGATGACACAGCTGTGAGTGTTTGTCTGATCACCTGTCGCTCTGTTAAAGGCAGCAGTCGGGAAGGAGAAGGGGTGGTTGATGGTGGAGAACGAACCGAGAGCGAGAGAAACTTTAACATGGCTGAAAAGCACAAGAAGGACAACTTATTGCATAATCAATAATTGTACACAAAGATGAACACGGCTGTCATGTCTGTCATTGGTGGTCCAGAGAACCCGGAGGAGCAAGACCTCCACAGGTACTATACTCTGTTTGAAAAGTATCGGTTCCCGGGCATGACGGCGGGTCACGTCATGTTTTACGAGCAGAAGAGCATGTTCGGCAGCGCACAATCACGGAGTACTTACAAGCAGACACAGTGCCCAGACAGAAAAGGGGGAATAAAGGTGAAGCTATAACTGTCACGACGTGGACTGTGGGAGGTTTGTTTTCCCGAGATGCAAGAGAAGTTGGATCGGACATGGCTTGGAGGTAAATACATTATTCAATTTTACGATAAAAAAAGGAACAAAAAGCGCGCACAAGGCGGAAGTACAAACGTGGCTAATGAAAACAAGGACTAGCACAAAGGCAAAACTATGGACATAAAATAAACAACACTTACTGTGGCATGAGCGGAGCATACATCTATGAACAGGCATGAGCAGTAGAGGTAACAGAAGTAGCATGAGTAACAGAGGTAATGTCGCCAGGATGACCAACAGACACTGACAGGCTTAAATACCAAAGATATGATTGGCACCAGGTGCGCGAGTCCAAAACGTGAAACAGGTGCAACCAATAAGTTGTCATGGAAACAAAACAAACAAGAGTGCACAAACAGGAACTAAAAAGAGTCCAAAACCCAAACAGAACATAGCCAAACAAAAACATGATCAACAGACATGACAATAACACTGAAACGCCCAAAGGAAGAGGTGTTTTAAAACATGGCTCGCAACTTCTAAATCACTAATCCTCGCCTCCATGGCGACAAATAAAGTAAGTTTCTTACAAGTACCATTATCACTGCAGGATGAGGAATAGCTAAATATGCTTTACTACACACCGTAGGAGGATACAATAGCTCACCGGCGTCACAATGTAAACAAATGCCATGGGTGGATCTACACCTGAAATCCACTGTAATGATACCAAGTACAAGAGCGTATCTAGTCGATACCACTATGATGACATCAAAATATTTTTCCCGTTTTTTAAATTCATATTATGTTTATAAATACCTCCCTGGACAGATGAGGACTTTGAATATGACCAATGTATGATCCTGTAACTACTTGGTATCGGATCGATACCTAAATTTGTGGTATCATCCAAAACTAATGTAAAGTATCAAACAACAGAGGAATAAGTGATTATTACATTTTAACAGAAGTGTAAATAGAACATGTTAAAACCGAAAATAAGCAGATATTAACAGTAAATGAACAAGTAGATTAATAATATTTTTTTACAGGATGTCCCTCATAATGTAGACAAAATAATAGGTAGCTAAATGACACAATATGTTACTGCATACGTCAGCAGACTAATTAGGAGCCTTTGTTTGTTTACGTACTGATAAAAGACAAGCTGTCTAGTATGTTCACTATTTTATTTAAAGCAGTGGTTCTTAACCTTGTTGGAGGTACCGAACCCCACCAGTTTCATATGCACCCACTGGGGTGAGTTTTTCCTTGCCCTTATGTGGGCTCTGTACCGAGGATGTCGTTGTGGCTTGTGCAGCCCTTTGAGACACTTGTGATTTAGGGCTATATAAATAAACATTGATTGATTGATTGATTGATGCGCATTCACCGAACCCTTCTTTAGTGAAAAAAAAAATTTAGTTTTTTTTCCAAATTCAAGACAAAGTTATATGTTTTTGGTAACACTTTAGTTTGGGGAACATATTCTAAGTAACAAAGACTTAATTTAGAGTTATTTGGTTAGGGTCAGGGTTAGAGGGTTAGGGTCAGGGTTAGAGGGTTAGGGTTATAATAAGGCCATGCCGAATAAGACATTAATAAGTACTTAATAATGACTAGTTAAGAGCCAATATGTTACTAATTTGCATGTTAATAAGCAACTAATTAATGGTGAATATGTTCCCCATACTAAAGTGTTACCATGTTTTTTTACTGGTGCACAAAACGAACCGTGCATGAACATCACCTTGTTCAAAGAACAAAACCAACACAGTGCATAAACCCACAACAAATTACACACCTGCAAATCAGTCTGACTTCTGCGGTTTCCGTATCCGTAATACGCCGATAGGGAGAAGTTTTTATTTATACGATGAGTCGCCGAACCCCTGAGGCCGACTCACCGAACCCCGAGGGTTCGATCGAACCCAGGTTAAGAACCACTGATTTAAAGACTAAATTGTTCTTTAGTTACAATAATAAACATATATTTAATGTACCCTAAGATTTATTGTCAAAATAAAGCCAACAATGCCATGTTTTGTGGTGCCCTTTATTTAGAAAAGTATCAAAAAGTATCGAAATACATTTTGGTACTGGTACCAAAATATTGGCATCGAGACAACCCTAGTCACTACTGTGCCCAATTTGGGGGAATTTGACTTGTAGATATAATTTTTTGGTCCAGAACTATGGATTGGGGCGGTATGGCTCGGTTGGTAGAACAGTTGGCCAGCAACTTGAGGGTTCCAGGTTCGATCCCCGCTTCCGCCATCCTAGTCCCTGCCGTTGTGTCCTTGGGCAAGCCACTTTACCCACCTGCTCCCAGTGCCACCCACACTGGTTTAAATGTAACTTAGATATTGGGTTTCACTATGTAAAAGCGCTTTGAGTCACTAGAGAAAAGCGCTATATAAATATAATTCACTTCACTTCACAAACAAGTACCAATGTTGGCAGCATTAGCCCAAAACCTGGACAGCTCAACTCATGAATGAACATTTATTAACACATTTTAACACACACAAACATATCAAAAAAAATAATACTGTTGAGTACCGGTATCGATTCTCCGGTACCGATTCAAAAGTGAAGGGTACCCATACCTAGTTAGGATTTGTCAATCCAACAATCTAGCAAACTGCCTGGATATACACACTGAATAGCATAAGATGGAAAGGTTTGCACACACACTGCAGATAAAACTCAGCAAGCATGAGTTCATGGTGTTCATTGTGGTTCCATTTCCATAAATTCTATCTCCCGACTTGACTTTCTCTGATCTTCTCCAACTGCAAAGAAGTTACACAGCGCAGTGAGTGATCGCCATTAGTCCACACAGAAACTTTTAAGACTTGTAAGCACACAAGGGGGAACAGCTAATCCATACAGAATTACAAATGGGTGTGGCGAAAATAGTGGATCAATAGCTCTCCATTGTGCAACTGGACCTGCTAAGGAAGCAAATTCACCGCAAAGAATTTGGCAGCACCTCGTAATCGGTCGTGTTCTTAAGCAAAAGGAAAACTGCGGATTGATGTGTTCGTAGTGATTTGTTTCAAATGTACACCTTTTGGTATATCCTGGATAACTCAATATATTCCGTTTTTTGGCCAAATGTTGCCAAAAATTTTGTTTCGTCTGGACTCTTGAACAAATTGACTATTTGATTTGATTTTTTTAAATTAATGAAGTATTTGAGTAATGAAGTATTAAGCAGTGGTGTGCTGTCAGGGCCAGCAAGGCCTTCCTTCCCTGCTGGCCTAACTCATACTTGCCAACCTTGAGACCTCCGATTTCGGAAGGGGGGGGGAGTATATTGACAGCTAGAATTCACCAAGTCAAGTATTTCATACATATATATATAAGTATCAATTATCTAAACAGTTTTGTTTGCATATTTTCATATATATATATATATATATATATATATATATATATATATATATATATATATATATATATATATATATATATATATATATATATATGTAACGGGTATAAGAAATACTTTGATTATATGAGTGAAATTCCTGCTAAAATATGTATATTGTTTGTTATGCAATGAGAGGTCCAATTGCGCCATCTGCTGGTACCTGAAAGTCTGTAAATATGACCGCAAACCGGAAGCTTATTGGCAGACTTCCTGTTCTCTGCTAATGGTAAGCCACGTTCTGATATTGCTCCGCAAAATATTATATATTACACTAAAGTTTACGTGAGATTTATTGTAAGATACACAGTTATTTAATAGCAGTTGAAATGCTACGTTGTGGAATTTTCATTTTGAATTGGTTGTTGCTCACGTCAGATGTATTACTATTTTGCACTGAAGTCGATATTATTTTCCCCCTGTAGACATCGAAATCAGCAGAGGTGCTAACCACATATTGTGTGTATGTGCGTTCTGATCACTCATTGCAGGTAATAATTGTTGCACTATGTGCGTTTTACGTGTCAAGACGTTCATATTTAAATTTGTATTGTTCGCCATTTTAACATGCGAACAACGTGGTCTGTCATTTTTGCTAGTCACCACCAGAGGGTGCTAAAAGTCAATTTAATTATTTGTGTCATGTCTTGTATTGTATTTTGTATTTTTCTATGTTCTATTTCATAAATATATAAAAAAGGATGATATTGGTTAAAAACCAAGTAAAATATTTTGTATTGAATTGATTGTAATACCAGTAAAGATAAAAGCAAGTTAAAACCACTATACGATCACACACGTTAAAAAGTATACTGTTAAAAGCCATTGTATTAAGTCACATCTGTAACTGTATTTCATGTAATTGTAAAAATATGAAAATGTTATGTACTTTGGCAGACTTCCTGTTCTCTGCTAATGACATCGAAATCAGCAGAGGTGCTAACCACATATTGTGTGTATGTGCGTTCTGATCACTCATTGCAGCTACCAGTAAAGAACCACATCATCCAATCCAGCCTGTGTGTGGGTTCTTGGCGGGACGGGTACACAGCAGTTACATTGGTGCCGTGACTCGAGACTTCTATCAAGTTCGTCGAACCGGTGACCGTCCTGCCTACCACATCGCTCCATGAAGCCATCAGTTCACAGTATTTGTGTGTTCACAGTTTGCAAGGGTAGCATATATTGCAGTGAAGCTCATTATAGTGTGTCACAGCGGCACAGATCATTGTATGTGGCATAGCAGTAACGTGTCACACAGACTGCTGATTTGTTTAATCATTTTGATTCTATTTGCCATTTTCTTATTGATGATTTCACAAAGTGGGGTGGACTATACTGTATTGTGGCAGACATTTTTGAAACATGTATTTTCAGAGTAATCCACTTTTTCCACGGTTTGGCACACCCATTCAAGTTGGCAGAGGCAGGGGTATGCCTACTCCCATCCCCTTTTCTGTTGATAGTCCTGCCCCAGGTGTTAGTTTACCCTCATTAGAGGCAGTTTCCAATGCTAGCGTACATAATGCAGCTAACCAACGCACTAGCTCTTATTTGCCTCAAGTCACGTCTACACCAAATCCTATTGGTGCGTCTCTGAGTGTGTAGCTGACCAGATGAGGACTGTCATTCAGGAGATAGGTCAACAGTTAGCTGATAGCATCATGTCACGTATGCAGCCAAATAACACAGTAACTCCTGCTTCAACTTTTACACAGGATGTAACAAGCACACTGAGTCAGCCTAGCCATGTGTCTGATGTATCTCAGGTTCAGGTTGTCACACATAGGAAGGTTAAGGAACCACCATCATTTGTAGGAGATGGGTCAGATTCAATTAAGGTGCATGAATGGGAAGATCTGATGAGAACATTCATTAAGAGGAGTAATCTGAGAGTCGAAGAGCAGGCTGAGGAGATCCTTATGCATTTGAGGGGAAAAGCTAAGGATGTAGCGAAGTTTGGCATTAGGAACAGTAATATTGACATGCATGCTCAGCCCGACCTGATTTATGGTCTACTTAGAAAACACTTTAGCTGTACTAGGTACTCTTCTGTCCCCTTAGCTGACTTTTACTCGACTTTGCCTAAAGACCAGGAAGACCCCTATGACTACTGGCTGAGACTGAACAGGGCAGCTGACCTCGCCATTGACTGTCTGAGAGAGCAGGGCAAGACTCTGGACAACCCTGAAACAAGATAAGAAAGGATCCCCAGATGAACAAGAAGATCCTCCAGTTCATAGTACCAGACTCTTTAAAGCAGAAGTCCTCCAAGGTCTCCATGACTCAGCAGGTCACCAAGGCCAGCATCGAACCTTGTCTCTGGTGAGGCAACGATTCTTCTGGAGTGGCATGGAACGGGATGTTGTGAACTATGTTCAGTCTTGTCAGCGCTGCATAGTAGGGAAGACACCCGAGCCACACAGCCGTGCGCCTCTCAAGAACATTGTCACCTCTGAGCCTATGGAGTTGGTCTGCATAGACTTTTGGACTGCTGAGCAAGGGAACAAGTCTGTGGATGTTCTAGTTGTGACCGATCACTTCTCCAAGATGGCACACGCCTTCCCATGCAAGAATCAGACTGCCAGGCAAGTCGCTCGTCGTCTCTGGAATGACTTCTTTCTAATTTATGGCTTTCCTCGGCGCATCCATTCGGACCAGGGAGCTAATTTTGAGAGCAAGCTGATTAAGGAGCTTCTAGAGACGGCTGGGGTACAGAAGTCCCATACGACTCCGTATCACCCCATGGGAAATGGTGTCACAGAGCGTTTTAACAGGACCCTGGGAGATATGATCAGGTCTCTTCCCCTTCAGTCCAAAGCAAAGTGGCCACAAATGCTGCAGCAACTTACCTTCTGCTACAACTGCGCAGAGCATGAGACAACAGGGTTTGCACCCTTCTACTTAATGTTTGGAAGAATCCCTCGTCTCCCTGTCGACGTCATGTTTCAACATGCTCTCACCAATGACGCTGTTGTCAGTCACTCAGATTTTGTGTCCCAACTGAAGAAGGATCTGAATGAAGCTGCTCAGATTGTGCAGAGGAACAGTCTCAGGGAACAGACTCGCCACGCCAAGTTGTACAACCGCAAAGTCAAGGGCTCACCCCTCGTCGTTGGAGACAGAGTGCTGATTGCCAACAGAGGTGTGCCAGGAAAACGCAAGGTTGCAGACAAATGGGAGTCGACCCCTTATGAAGTAATCTCAGTTAGACCTGAACTCAATGTCTACAGAGTCAAGGATTATCTGACAGGCAGAGAGAGAGTCGTTCACCGGAATCTACTACTCTCTGTTAGCTTCCTGCCATGTGACAGAGACCTGGACAATGTCTCTGGGCACTCTGAATGTGACGCTGCTGCGCATGGAAGTGATGTATGTCCTGACGTGCCTGATTTGGTGGAAGACAGTGATGTACGTACAGTCAACTGGCTGATGCGGACAGGTGAAGAGAAAGTACATTCAGAAGAGGAAGTCCATTCTGAAGAGGAGGATGACTCGTTTGACCGGAGGTCTGATGCTGCTCAGTCCGACTCTCGCTCAGTCACCGCGTCTAGTCAGGACAGTCAGCGAGTCCCTGAAGATGTTGACTATGCTGCTGTTAATGGTGCGGAAGGCTCACCACAGTGCTCTGAAGATATAGTCACTGACACAGAAGTTGCCCCTCCCGTAACTGTCCATCCGGATGTGACCCCTTTGGACACAGACTCTACTGACATGTCCCCTCCTGACAATATCCCCACAGATGTTGCTTCTCCTGACAAAGACCCTCAACAAGACATTGACTCCCCGGACACTGATGCTCCTGAGACAGCCATTCTTGACACTGAGTTTCTGAACAGTGACATTCCAGGCCCTTTAGCTCAAGCAATTTGCACACAGCCTGGCCGTTATGGTCTCAGGGATCGTAGTCTCATGAACCCTACACAACGCCTTATTTGTCAAATGAATAAGCAAGTAGTAGATGAGGATTCTGTGTCCACAGTATCAGTTAGTGCCTTGTTTAAGTTCTTTAGAGATGCAATTTCAGTTTGAGTTCTGAAAGTATTTGACCAAAGAAGAGTCTAAGTAGAACTTGAAGCTACAGGGACAACATATTGCATTTCAGAGGTGTAACAGGCATCTCTGAGTCTGTGTTTAGTTAGGAGATTGATCACCTTCTTTCTTTCCACACTCCTTTTTGAGAGAGTTTTAGAACTGACATGCACGCCAGTTTTGTTCCTAGTAATGCACTTATTATTTTTGTTTTTTGTCTCAAGTTTTGCACTGCACTCCTATATTTAGCAGAATTTCAGGGGGGTGTATGTAACGGGTATAAGAAATACTTTGATTATTTGAGTGAAATTCCTGCTAAAATATGTATATTGTTTGTTATGCAATGAGAGGTCCAATTGCGCCATCTGCTGGTACCTGAAAGTCTGTAAATATGACCGCAAACCGGAAGCTTATTGGCAGACTTCCTGTTCTCTGCTAATGGTAAGCCACGTTCTGATATTGCTCCGCAAAATATTATATATTACACTAAAGTTTACGTGAGATTTATTGTAAGATACACAGTTATTTAATAGCAGTTGAAATGCTACGTTGTGGAATTTTCATTTTGAATTGGTTGTTGCTCACGTCAGATGTATTACTATTTTGCACTGAAGTCGATATTATTTTCCCCCTGTAGACATCGAAATCAGCAGAGGTGCTAACCACATATTGTGTGTATGTGCGTTCTGATCACTCATTGCAGGTAATAATTGTTGCACTATGTGCGTTTTACGTGTCAAGACGTTCATATTTAAATTTGTATTGTTCGCCATTTTAACATGCGAACAACGTGGTCTGTCATTTTTGCTAGTCACCACCAGAGGATGCTAAAAGTCAATTTAATTATTTGTGTCATGTCTTGTATTGTATTTTGTATTTTTCTATGTTCTATTTCATAAATATATAAAAAAGGATGATATTGGTTAAAAACCAAGTAAAATATTTTGTATTGAATTGATTGTAATACCAG
Source organism: Nerophis lumbriciformis (assembly GCF_033978685.3). Lineage (NCBI taxonomy): Eukaryota > Metazoa > Chordata > Actinopteri > Syngnathiformes > Syngnathidae > Nerophis > Nerophis lumbriciformis. The sequence goes on along the minus strand of NC_084550.2, from coordinate 41,690,053 downwards.
TAAAGATAAAAGCAAGTTAAAACCACTATACGATCACACACGTTAAAAAGTATACTGTTAAAAGCCATTGTATTAAGTCACATCTGTAACTGTATTTCATGTAATTGTAAAAATATGAAAATGTTATGTACTTTGGCAGACTTCCTGTTCTCTGCTAATGACATCGAAATCAGCAGAGGTGCTAACCACATATTGTGTGTATGTGCGTTCTGATCACTCATTGCAGCTACCAGTAAAGAACCACATCATCCAATCCAGCCTGTGTGTGGGTTCTTGGCGGGACGGGTACACAGCAGTTACATATATATATATATCTACATCCTGAAAATATGCAAACAAAACTGTTTAGATAATTGATACTTCAAACTTGCATAAATATAACATGAATATAACATAACTTGGCTTCTGAGAGCTTCAAAATGTAATGAATAAAATGCTAAAGTTGTTGATAAACAAGCAATTATTTTAATAATTAAATATGGTCATTTTAAATGAATTATTATGATAATTTATAATTCTATGGCTGGATGTAATAAGGAGTCAGAAAAAATACAAATAAAAATACAATTAATTTTGATGTTTTTAGCAAAATATAGTAAAAATGTATTTTGTTTTTTTTTTAATTAATAAATATATTTATTTTTAGGTAAGATAAACATAATAATACAATTTATCTCTAGTCTGGATGATTTAGTTCTTGTCACCCTGTTGTCCTCCCGTCTGAAAAAAGGCTATCCTCACTCAGGTACGCATGGAGCTGGAGGGGGCGTGGCCTCCAGCTCCGCTGAAAATCGGGAGATTTTCAGGAGAATATTTGTCCCGGGAGGTTTTCATGTGAGGCGCTGTATTTCGGCAGTCTCCCGGAAAATTCGGGAGGGTTGGCAAGTATGCCAGAAATCATGATTATAATTAAAGATAAAAGTAATTTTTTATTTACTTTATCTAAAACAGTGGTTCTTAACCTTGTTGGAGGTACCTAACCCCACCAGTTTCATATGCGCATTCACCGAACCCTTCTTTAGTGAAAAATAAAATGTTTTTTTTTTTCCAAATTCAAGACAAAGTTATATGTTTTTGGTAACACTTTAGTATGGGGAACATATTCTAAGTAACAAAGACTTAATTTAAAGTTTTTTGGACACTAGGGGAACATATTCTAAGTAACCAAGACTTAATTTAGAGTTATTTGGTTAGGGTTAGGGTTAGAGGGTTAGGGTTATAATAAGGCCATGCCGAATAAGGCATTAATAAGTACTTAATAATGACTAGTTACAAATCTACAAATTGTGAGTTCCATAACAATGCAATCCAATTCCAAAACCAAACCCGACCCAGCAACACTCAGAACTGCAATAAACAGAGCAATTGAGAGGAGACACAAACACGACACAGAACAAACCAAAAGTAGTGAAACAAAAATGAATATTATCAACAACAGTATCAATATTAGTTACAATTTCAACATAGCAGTGATTAAAAATCCCTCATTGACATTATCATTAGACAAAAATAAAAAAAAAAGAACAATAGTGTCACAGTGGCTTACTCTTGCATCGCATCTCATAAGCTTGACAACACACTGTGTCCAATATTTTCACAAAGATAAAATAAGTCATATTTTTGGTTCATTTAATAGTTAAAAGAAATTTACATTATTGCAATCAGCTGATAAAACATTGTCCTTTACAATTATAAAAGCTTTTGACAAAAATCTACTACTCTGCTTGCATGTCAGCAGACTGGGGTAGATCCTGCTGAAATCCTGTGTATTGAATGAATAGAGAATCCTTTTGAATCGGGAAAATATCGTTTTTGAATCGAGAATCGTGTTGAATTGAAAAAAAAATCGATTTCGAATCGAATCGTGACCCCAAGAATCGATATTGAATCGAATCGTGGGACACCCAAAGATTCACAGCCCTAGTAATAATCATACTAATATTGATAAAGAATAGCAACAAGAATAATTGATTTAACTACATTGTATTAGTTTTTGTTATGTTTCATTTTTTGTACGCACTCTGGGATGCAGAGACGGCAGGCAAGTGCAGAAAAGAATGGTAATGGTAAGATTTTGAGGGTGCTAAGCCTTTTAATGTAATAATCATACTAATATTGATAAAGAATAGCAATAAGAATAATTGATTTAACTACATTGTATAAGTTTTTGTTACGTGACACACTCCGGGATGCAGAGACGGCAGGCAAGTGCAGAAAATAAGTCTTCTTTACCAGGGAAGGGCAGGTGCACAGATAGAAAAGAGAAGTATGAAGCGCAAAAGTACATTGTTGAGGTACAAAGCAAAAATAATCCAGCACCCAAAAGCATCCTGATTGGCAACCAAGAACAGGTGATGTAGTAATGGAGGGAAAAAGGACATGGAAGACAGGAAATCATGCAAAATAAAATAAAATAAAAATAACTGCCATGTAAGAGGTTTTCAGGTCTTGAAAGTACAGACAAGTACAAAGTGGCCCCCGAGAGACTTCAACTTTTCTTGCTGGAAAAGGTTTGGACACCCCTGGTCTACGAGAAGCAGACACTTGGAAATTACATATTCGAAAAGAAAGACACTTGTTTTATTGTTTTTTTAATTGTTTTGTACTTTTTGCATGTAAAATGTGTGTTTTTATAAATAAAAGGAGAAAATAAAAAGCAAAATTGTCATTCATTTTGTGAGTGCGCGTGCACGTGTTTAAGAAAAATACAATATTGTGATATTTATTGATATTGGGGTGTACAATTATATCCATCTATTCATCCATTTTCTACCGCTTGTCCCTCTCAGCACAAACCCCAGCAAGAAAGTGTGTACTGTAAATTTTGCACAGATCATATTGTAACATTTACAATGATTGTAGGGTGCAGTTTGCAACCGGACTGATAATTTTCGTGTTAACGGACTCGCAGGTGGAATCTCGAAAATGGCTAATAAAAACCGTAATCTATAATTATTACACGTGGAAATTCGCAGAAATCGACATAACGTGACTGAAATGTTTTCATCTTGAGGAGAAGGAATATGTTCTGGGGAAATTGAGCACCTCCACACTAAAAACTAATTACATGTTTTACTTATCTCTGTGGAGCCGTGCCTGCAATCTGCCCTTCCCCCTCCTCCGGCGAGCTTGCTGCCTGCCTACTTTCACTCACACATCGAAACGGCCACCTCAAAGACAAGTGTGCGAAAAAACTACGAAATGGATTTCTTTCTTCAAAATAGTGAGCTGAACAGTTTCCAAATGACTTTGACTGGTTTTCTGTCGTTGTTTTTGCATTATTTTTGCACGACAGAATCAAAAACGGTTCTACTTTTAAATGTATCATATTACATTGATCTATTAATCCTATTAACCTATGCTATTTATAACATCCATCCATTTTTCTACCGCTTGTCCCTTTCATAGTCGCGGGGGGTGCTGGAGCCTATCTCACCTGCATTCATACTCTATTTGTGTCCTATTTTATTTCAGTCATTTTATTCATACTATTATTCTTGTGGAACTCAATAGAATAAATCTGTGACTTCAGGTATGACATTTTGTGCCATCTCTGTCACGGTGCATGCGCAATCCCGCTTGCCATCTGCCGCAAGCACAGAAGACACGCCCCTGCTCGCTCTTCCCGTAATCACCAATCGGCGAACCTGGGTCTGATGAGGGCAAACAGCATAAAGACCAGCGGACCCGAAAATCCAGTGCCGGAACGTAGTTCACTCCTCGTAGTAAGCATCCCGTCTCTGGCTTCCCTCTTGCTTTCCCTGTGCCCGTGTCTTATGTCCTCTGTTTTCCCCGCAGTGTTCCCCCTATTTTCCGTGATCGAGCTGTGTGCCTCGACTTCCCACTGGATTCTGGACTGCCTCCCTCGATCCTCGACCCCTGCTTGGACACGGACCTCGTTACCTCTCTCCGGCCCCCGACCGCTCGCTTGCCCACGGACTGCCTTCTCGCCTTGCCCCTTAACATTTACATTGTTAATTCTACACATCGTCTTACACCATTCACGTTTAGTAGCATACACATGCCAACACATCATCAGCATCAGTTTCAATAAACCTATTGAACTGATCTCTGCCGTGGTGTCGTCTCCTTCCCCCGCCGTACGTAACAATCTCATGTGTTTCATGTGTGCTGCTATCACAACAACATTATTTGAATTCCTAAATGTAAAATGATGTGATGTGAAGGAATTATCAGTAATAGATAAGAAGATGGGATTGAAAAAAAAATGTCTGCTTGTTCTTTCTCCTTTTCGGACATGTGGCAGTGTGCAAATGTAAACACGTGATGTTCCCTCTTTTGTAAGTATGCCTGAAATAAATACCATCATAGGGTGTGTATTAGTGTTGTACCGATACTACAAACCCGTTTCCATATGAGTTGGGAAATTGTGTTAGATGTAAATATAAACGGAATACAATGATTTGCAAATCCTTTTCAACCCATATTCAATTGAATGCACTACAAAGACAAGATATTTGATGTTCAAACTCATAAACTTTATTTTCTTTTTGCAAATAATAATTAACTTAGAATTTCATGGCTGCAACACGTGCCAAAGTAGTTGGGAAAGGGCATGTTCACCACTGTGTTACATGGCCTTTCCTTTTAACAACACTCAGTAAATGTTTGGGAACTGAGGAGACACATTTTTTAAGCTTCTCAGGTGGAATTCTTACCCATTCTTGCTTGATGTACAGCTTAAGTTGTTCAACAGTCCGGGGGTCTCCGTTGTGGTATTTTAGGCTTCATAATGCGCCACACATTTTCAATGGGAGACAGGTCTGGACTACAGGCAGGCCAGTCTAGTACCCGCACTCTTTTACTATGAAGCCACGTTGATGTAACACGTGGCTTGGCATTGTCTGGCTGAAATAAGCAGGGGCGTCCATGGTAACATTGCTTGGATGGCAACATATGTTGCTCCAAAACCTGTATGTACCTTTCAGCATTAATGGTGCCTCACAGATGTGTAAGTTGCCCATGTTTTGGGCACTAATACACCCCCATACCATCACAGATGCTGACTTTTCAACTTTGCGCCTATAACAATCCGGATGGTTCTTTTCCTCTTTGGTCTGGAGGACACGACGTCCACAGTTTCCAAAAACAATTGGAAATGTGGACTCGTCAGACCACAGAACACTTTTCCACTTTGTATCAGTCCATCTTAGATGAGCTCAGGCCCAGCAAAGCCGACGCTGTTTCTGGGTGGTGTTGATAAACGGTTTTCGCCTTGCATAGGAGAGTTTTAACTTGCACTTACAGATGTAGCGACCAACTGTAGTTACTGACAGTGGGTTTCTGAAGTGTTCCTGAGCCCATGTGGTGATATCCTTTACACACTGATGTCGTTTGTTGATGCAGTACAGCCTGAGGGATCGAAGGTGACGGGCTTAGCTGCTTACGGGCAGTGATTTCTCCAGATTATCTGAACCCTTTGATGATATTACGGACCGTAGATGGTGAAATCCCTAAATTCCTTGCAATAGCTGGTTGAGAAACGTTTTTCTTAAACTGTTCAACAATTTTCTCACGCATTTGTTGACAAAGTGGTGACCCTCGCCCCATCCTTGTTTGTGAATTTCATGGAATCTACTTTTATACCCAATCATGGCACCCACCTGTTCCCAATTTGCCTGTTCACCTATGGGATGTTCCAAATAAGTGTTTGATGAGCATTCCTCAGCTTTATCAGTATTTATTGCCACCTTTCCCAACTTCTTTGTCACGTGTTGCTGGCATCAAATTCTAAAGTTAATGATTGTTTGCAAAAAAAAAAAAAAAAAAAAGTTTATCAGTTTGAACATCAAATATGTTGTCTTTGTAGCATATTCAACTGAATATGGGTTGAAAATGATTTGCAAATCATTGTATTCCGTTTATATTTACATCTAACACAATTTCCCAACTCAGATGGAAACGGGGTTTGTAATATGTTGCTACCAGTACCAAAATTAATTCGGTACTTTTCGGTACTTTTTCTGAATAAAGGGCACCACAAAAAATTTAATTATTGGCTTTATTTTAGCAAAATAATCTTATGGTACATTAAACATATGTTTATTATTGCAATTTTGTCCTTAAATAAAATAGTGAACATACTAGACAACTTGTCTTTTAGTAGTAAGTAAACAAACAAAGGCTCCTAATTAGTCTGCTTACAACATATTGTGTCATTTATCATTCTATTATTTCGTCAACATTATTAAGGACAAGTGGTAGAAAATAATGTGTTTACTCAATTTACTGTTAATATCTCCTTATTTTCTGTTTCAACATGTTCTATCTACACTTCTGTTAAAATGTAATAATCACTTATTCTTCTGTTGTTTGATACTTTACATTAGTTTTGGATGATACCACAAATTTGGGTATCAATCCGATACCAAGTAGTTACAGGATCATACATTGGTCATATTCAAAATCCTCATGTGTCCAGGGACATATTTCCTGACTTTATAAACATAATAGACATTTTTAAAAAACGAAAGGAGATTTTGTGATGTTAAAAAATACCGATGTAATCATAGTAGTATCGACTAGCTACACTATTGTACCTGGTATCATTACAGTGGATGTTAGGTGTAGATCCACCAAAGGCGTTTGTTGAAAAGTTGGTGCTGCAGGGAATTCTGGGAATTTGTTGTGTAGTGTTTATGTCGTGTTGCGGTGCAAATATTCTTCCAAAATGTTTTTGTCTTTGTTGTTTAGTGTGGTTTCACTTTATGGCACATGTTTATGACAGTGTTGGCATTGTTCATGCGGTTGGGATTCGTTACATTTAGACTGTATGATCCGTGACTTTTTTTATTAAGTAAAACTGACTAAACCGTCACAAAATTAACATCAAACAGGATCGATTTTTCAAAAATTATCTTAAAGATTGAAAGTTGCTATCAATCCCACGTGGGTGCTGGCGCCTATGAATGACATACCATACTATACCAAAACAAACTAAACACCATACCAAAAACCCTAAAATATACAACAATTCTTCTCAGCAAAAGCGGAGAAATATAACCTTAGAGAAAAATCGCATTTTAGACATTTGTACGCACGTACAACACTTACGACCTTTACCGTATTAGTATGTGGAATTAAATTGTGGAAGGGATTAAGCAAATAAAGTACTAATATGATTCAAATAAATCAATGTACTAATATGATTCATCTTGAGAAACAGTTTGAACTTAAAGTGTTCACAAAGTACAAAGAAGAAGAATCCTGATAAATATCTTGAACCTTATTTAAAAATTATTATTCATCTCATAAGGTGGACCATAAATTACTTAACTATTTATTCATGAGAACTTTATTTATTGTTATTTATGTATTCAATAGTTATTTACTTCCTCATTTGTCTATTCACTTATTTATTTAGTGATGTATTTATTTGTTCATTGTCGTGTTACAGAATGAATCGTAACAAATGTGTTACGAAAAGGGGTAGGATTAAATCAGCTCTGCTCTTTCCTACTCATTTTCCGACATACTGTACTGAGAAACTGGAAATATGTGATGTTTCGTATTGTAATTGTGTGGATGTTCCAAATAAACTAACACTATATCACCATAACCATACCACATGTTTGTTTCTTATAAGTTAGCCATGTCCAAATAAAGGTAAAAAACAAACAGCCACATTCTTACCGTATTTTTCAGACTATAAAGCGCACTTGAAATTATTTCATTTTCTCAAAACTCGACAGTGCACCTTATAACCCGGTGCGCCTAATGTACGGAATACTTTTGGTTAGGCTTATTGACCTTGAAGCAATTTTATTCGGTACATGGTGAAATGATGAGTGTGACCAGTAGATAGCAGTCACACATAAGAGATACGTGTAGACTGCAATATGACTCAAGTAAACAACATCAATATTTTATATGTTCCATTGAAAAAATAGAACATTACACACGGCGATCAAAAATCTATCAAAATGTTTTAGTACGACTTTGGTAAGCTACGAAGCCGTACCGCTTGATGGATTGCACTGTGCCTCAACATAGGAGAATTATTATGGTGTGTGTGTATAAGGTAAGACATATTATCTGGTGTTTTGTTTCACAATATTATGCATAAGCAACTTTTCTTACCTTCTGGTACCTGCTGATCTGTATTTAAGATCTGCATAAGTCCTGAAAATTTGCGCGTGTCCGCCTTTGTAGACACTGTAGTCGATACGCTTCTTTTTCCTCTATCTTCTTGTTATGGGACATTCATCCTCCGCTGTTGCCATTTCTAATATAAAGTAGTGTAAAGTTCTTACTTATATCTGTCAGTAAACTCGCCATGAAAGCGCTAAAACATACCGGTGTAGTGAGTTCACATTATTCACCCAAGGAACTTTAGTTATTAGAGAGTTCCGGTCGAACGTTTTTTCACGGGCGTTGTTGTTGCACTAGTGAGCCACGGATGAGGAGACGCCGCTCCGTTATTGATTGAAGTAAAGTCTGAATGTCATTAAAACAGTTAGTTCCATCTTTTGACACTTCTTCCACTCACGTCCTTGCACGCTACAACAAAGATGACGGGGAGAAGACGCTGTCGAAGTGGAGGCACGTAAATAAGACCGCCCACAAAACGGCGCATCCTGAAGAGACTGTCAGAAAGCGACTTGAAGATGATCTGTAAAACATCATCTATGCAACATTTTGACCAAAGAACCACCATTACAAGTTATGTAGACCATTTTCCTCACCTCCCAGGGGGTGAACAAGGGTGTTGGGTCAAATGCAGAGGACAAATTTCACCACACCTAGTGTGTGTGTGACAATCATTTGCTGACTTTTGATTTTTTTTAAAAACAAGAAACAAAAGGTACAAGGGTATGAATGTGGTTCTATGGAGGATCATTTCTAAGGGTTAGTCCTCTGGGGCACGAGTGCGTTAAAAATGACGCAGTAAATTGAAAAGGTAATTGCCCGTAGCTGCGGTGAACGAAGGTTCCATATAGCCAGTGACCTATATTTTAAAAGGAGCTATCAGTGAAGAGATGTCCCTGTATCACTTTGAATAAAGTACAGTATAAACATCCTCACTTACTCTTCTAACGCATTGACAAATGATGCAGACCTTCCTTATGCACGTGTACACTCAACCAGAGCACGTGTCTCAAATGAAATCTGCCAATCATATGAAACCATCAATCCTTCTCTTTTTTTGTCAGAGGAAAGGAATGAAGACTGGAGAGGAAACCGAGATATAGTGTTGTTCTCCAGAGACACGTGTGATGATAAACAACAGCGAGGCACTCTCATCCCTACATCATATATTAATGCAGGTATGATGCATGTAGTCCATTTTAACAGGGGACAGCTCACATGGCGGTAAGCATCATCACAATCAAAACTAGTATTTATTTAGACAAAGCAATGAATCTGAAAGGTGTGTCATCATAGCCAGCATTGGGGACCTCTGTGTGATGCGACATCATCGCAGACGCTGACAGCTGTGTCCCTACAAAACAAAGGCCCAGCCTGAGGGGCCATGTAGTTATTATTATTTCAACCTACTACTCCACACACAAGAGATGAAAGAAAAAACTAATCATAGTAAGAACATTCATTGGTTTGTTTTGTTGTCTCTCTCTCTCACACACACACACACACACACACACACACACACACACACACACACACACATACACACACACACACACACACACACACACACACACTCTTGTCTTTGTTATCTTCTTGAAAAATGCCTACCTCTTTAGGACTACACAACAAAAAATCCTGACTTTGGAGCAATGTTCACGGACTCTAGTATTTGGCTCTCTATTAGATGCAATGGTTTTCCGTATTGGGACCATGATTTTGGTCCTAACTTGTTCCCCGGTCCTCATATGAAAGGTACTTTTCCTTGTTGATGTCTCAAGAAGGATAGAAATACAAGAACACACACATACACACACACACACACATATTCTTGTATTTGGAGCAATGTTCACGGACTCTAGTATTTGGGACCATGATTTCGGTCCTAACTTGTTCACCGGTCCTCATATGGAAGGTACTTTTCCTTGTTGATGTCTCAAGAAGGGTAGATATACAAGAACACACACACACACACACACACACACACACACACATTCTTGTATTTGTTACCTTCTTGAAAAATGCCTACCTCTTTAGGACCACACAACAAAAAATCCTGACTTTGGAGCAATGTTCACGGACTCTAGTATTTGGGACCATGATTTCGGTCCTAACTTGTTCATCGGTCCTCATATGTAAGGTATTTTTCCTTGTTGATGTATCAAGAAGGGTAGAAATACAAGAACACACACACAAACACATTCTTGTACTTGTTACCTTCTTGAAAAAATGCCTACCTCTTTAGGACCACACAACAAAAAATCCTGACTTTGGAGCAATGTTCACTGACTTTAGTATTTGGGACCATGATTTCGGTCCTAACCTGTTCACCGGTCCTCATATGGAAGGTATTTTTCCTTGTTGATGTCTCAAGAAGGGTAGAAATACAAGAACACACACACACACACACATTCTTGTATTTTTTACCTTCTTGAAAAATGCCTACCTGTTTAGGACTACACAACAAGAAATCCTGACTTTGGAGTAATGTTCACGGACTCTAGTATTTGGGACCATGATTTCGGTCCTAGCTTGTTCCCCGGTCCTCATATGGAAGGTACTTTTCCTTGTTGATGTCTCAAGAAGGATAGAAATACAAGAACACACGCATACACACACACACACACACACACACACACACACACACACACACACACACACATTCTTGTATTTGTTACCTTCTTGAAAAATGCCTACCTCTTTAGGACCACACAACAAAAAATCCTGACTTTGGACCAATGTTCACGGACTCTAGTATTTGGGACCATGATTTCGGTCCTAACTTGTTCACCGGTCCTCATATGGAAGGTACTTTTCCTTGTTGATGTCTCAAAAAGGGTAGAAATACAAGAACACACACACACACACATTCTTGTATTTGTTACCTTCTTGAAAAATGCCTACCTCTTTAGGACCACACAACAAAAAATCCTGACTTTGGAGCAATGTTCACGGATTCTAGTATTTGGGACCATGATTTCAGTCCTAACTTGTTCACCGGTCCTCATATGGAAGGTACTTTTCCTTGTTGATGTCTCAAGAAGGGTAGAAATACAAGAACACACACACACACACACACACACACACACACACACACACACACACACACACACACACATTCTTGTATTTGTTACCTTCTTGAAAAATGCCTACCTCTTTAGGACCACACACAAAAAAATCCTGACTTTGGAGCAATGTTCACGGACTCTAGTATTTGGGACCATGATTTCGGTCCTAACTTGCTCACCGGTCCTCATATGGAAGGTATTTTTCCTTGTTGATGTCTCAAGAAGGGTAGAAATACAAGAACACACACACACACACACACACACACACATTCTTGTATTTGTTACCTTCTTGAAAAAATGCCTACCTCTTTAGGACTACACAACAAAAAATCCTGACTTTGGAGCAATGTTCACGGACTCTAGTATTTGGGACCATGATTTCGGTCCTACCTTGTTCACCGGTCCTCATATGGAAGGTATTTTTCCTTGTTGATGTCTCAAGAAGGGTAGAAATACAAGAACACACACATACACACACACATGCTTGTATTTGTTACCTTCTTGAAAAATGCCTACCTCTTTAGGACCACACAACAAAAAATCCTGACTTTGGAGCAATGTTCACGGACTCTACTATTTGGGACCATGATTTCGGTCCTAACTTGTTCACCGGTCCTCATATGGAAGGTACTTTTCCTTGTTGATGTCTCAAGAAGCGTAGAAATACAAGAACACACACACACACACATTCTTGTATTTATTACCTTCTTGAAAAATACCTACCTCTTTAGGACCACACAACAAAAAATCCTGACTTTGGAGCAATGTTCACAGACTCTAGTATTTGGGACCATGATTTTGGTCCTAACTTGTTCACCGGTCCTCATACGGAAGGTATTTTTCTTTGTTGATGTATCAAGAAGGGTAGAAATACAAGAACACACACACACACACACACATTATTGTATTTGTTACCTTCTTGAAAAAATGCCTACCTCTTTAGGATCACACAACAAAAAATCCTGACTTTGGAGCAATGTTCACGGACTCTAGTATTTGGGACCATGATTTCGGTCCTAACTTGTTCACCGGTCCTCATATGGAAGGTATTTTTCCTTGTTGATGTCTCAAGAAGGGTAGCAATACAAGAACACACACACACACACACACATTCTTGTATTTGTTATCTTCTTGAAAAATGCCTACCTCTTTAGGACTACACAACAAAAAATCCTGACTTTGGAGCAATGTTCACGGACTCTACTATTTGGGACCATGATTTCGGTTCTAACTTGTTCACCGGTCCTCATATGGAAGGTATTTTTCCTTGTTGATGTATCAAGAAGGGTAGAAATACAAGAACACACACACACACACACACACACACACACACACACACACACACAAACACACACACACACACACATTCTTGTATTTGTTAACTTCTTGAAAAAATGCCTACCTCTTTAGGACCACACAACAAAAAATCCTGACTTTGGAGCAATGTTCACTGACTTTAGTATTTGGGACCATGATTTCGGTCCTAACTTGTTCACCGGTCCTCATATGGAAGGTATTTTTCCTTGTTGATGTCTCAAGAAGGGTAGCAATACAAGAACACACACACACACATTCTTGTATTTGTTACCTTCTTGAAAAATGCCTACCTCTTTAGGACTACACAACAAAAAATCCTGACTTTGGAGCAATGTTCACGGACTCTAGTATTTGGGACCATGATTTCGGTCCTAACTTGTTCACCAGTCCTCATATGGAAGGTACTTTTCCTTGTTGATGTCTCAAGAAGGGTAGAAATACAAGAACACACACACACACACACACACACACACACACACACACACACACATGCTTGTATTTGTTACCTTCTTGAAAAATGCCTACCTCTTTAGGACCACAGAACAATAAATCATGACTTTGGAGCAATGTTCACGGACTCTAGTATTTGGGACAATGATTTCGGTCCTAACTTGTTCACCGGTCCTCATATGGAAGGCATTTTTCCTTGTTGATGTCTCAAGAAGGGTAGAAATACAAGAACACACACACACACACACACACACACACATTCTTGTATTTGTTGCCTTCTTGAAAAATGCCTACCTCTTTAGGACTACACAACAAAAAATCCTGACTTTGGAGCAATGTTCACGGACTCTACTATTTGGGACTATGATTTCGGTCCTAACTTGTTCACCGGTCCTCATATGGAAGGTATTTTTCCTTGTTGATGTCTCAAGAAGGGTAGAAATACAAGAACACACACACACACACACACATTCTTGTATATGTTACCTTCTTGAAAAATGCCTACCTCTTTAGGACCATACAACAACAAAAATGTTCACGGACTCTAGTATTTGGGACTATGATTTCGGTCCTAACTTGTTCACCGGTCCTCATATGGAAGGTATTGTTCCTTGTTGATGTCTCAAGAAGGGTAGAAATACAAGAACACACACACACACACACACATTCTTGTATATGTTATCTTCTTGAAAAATGCCTACCTCTTTAGGACCACACAACAACAAAAATGTTCACGGACTCTAGTATTTGGGACCATGATTTCGGTCCTATCTTGTTCACCGGTCCTCATATGGAAGGTACTTTTCCTTGTTGATGTCTCAAGAAGGGTAGAAATACAAGAACACACACACCCACACCCACACACACACACACACACACACACGCATTCTTGTATCTGTTACCTTCTTGAAAAATGCCTACCTCTTTAGGACCACACAACAAAAAATCCTGACTTTGGAGCAATGTTCACGGACTCTAGTATTTGGGACCATGATTCCGGTCCTAACTTGTTCACCGGTCCTCATATGGAAGGTATTTTTCCTTGTTGTCTCAAGAAGGCCAGAAATACAAGAACACACACATACACACACACACACACACACGCACACATACACACACACACATTCTTGTATTTATTACCTTCTTGAGAACTGAGAAAAATGCCTACCTCTTTAGGACCACTCTTTCTAGATATATAAAGATTTGTATTTACAACATTAATAATATATACATACTATGGAAATATAAAAAGGCTTGTTGTGAAAAATTTGTTGGAATTTCACAAGAAAAACTTTGAATTTTGGCAGTGGTATAATAAAAGTCGTCATTTTACTCGGCGCAAGTCAAAATGTTACAAGAAAAAACGGAACATTTGTGCAATATGATGATAAAAGTTGGAATTTTACTCAATAACAGTCGCAATTTTATAAGAAAAGCTTAAAATGTTGGCAATTTTATGAAAAGAGTCATAATTTTACTTGACAAGTCACAATTTTATAAGAAAACTTTAAAATGTTGGCAATATTACTACAATGATCGGAATTTCATTCGGCAAAATTATTACAAAAGTCAGAAGTTTACTCCAAAAGATGTCGCTATTTTACAAGAACAACCAAAAAAATGGCAATATTGTGATAAAAGTCAGAATTTTATATGACAAATGTCACCATTTTGCATTAAAAAGTAATAGTTTTGCATAAAAAAAAGTCATAATTTTACGAGAAAATATTGTAATATTAGTGAAACAGAAAGAATACGAGAAATTGTTCCCAATTCTATAAGAAAAAAGTCGACACGTAAGAAAAAGGCTGCTTTTATAGTTTTTTTTTTGTTGTTGTTTTTTTTTGTATTTGGTTTTTAGCCTTCATTATTTAATTCAAGTTATTACAGTATGTCTCTATATACATATTCATTTTTTATTTTTTATTAATTTTGGCCAAAGAAGGCGCATTTCAATTTCTTACACACACTTGTTATTACATATGCTGACCAGAGGGGGAGCACTTTTAAAACCGACACACAGTCAATTTGAAAAATCCCTCCTTTCTGGGACCACCCTCATTTTGATAGATTTCACCAGCAGGGGTGCATAGACATTCTCTATTAGATGCAATGTTATTGGGACCATGATTTATGTCATCACTTGTTCACACCTCCTCATATGGAAGCTACTTTTCCTTGACTCTAAAAGTCTCAAGAAGGGTAGAAATACAAGAACACACACACACACACACACACACACACACACACATTGCTCGTGTCAGCAAAATGAACAAATTGTGTGGCAAGAGAGCTGCGAAGTGCAAAAAAAAGATCCAACCAAGTAAATTAAAAGGGCCATATTGATCGTTTTTCCTAAGAAAGAAAGTCTTGTGCAGTCCTGTCAATTGAAAAATACAATGTAATTTCACAAGAAAAAGATATACAGAAACACCTTGATAACAGAATTGTCTCTAAAGGATTCATCTTATGATTTTTCCTACATCTAAAACACATCCTGGTGGTCTACATAGCCAGTGTTGGGTTAGTTACTGAAAACCAGTAACTAGTTACAGTTACTAGTTACTTTATTTCAAAAGTAACTCAGTTACTAACTCAGTTACTTAAACCAAAAAGTAATGCGTTACTGTGAAAAGTAACTATTTAGTTACTTATATATTTTTATTTTTATTTTTTTAAGGCCCCATTTAATGCCCTTTTAGCCTTCATTTTAGTACTGTTATTGCACTGGAGAATAATACAATCTGTTGATCAAGTTGACATGCATTTGCATCACTGAACTCTGCTAAGCAATGTGCTCTACATACAACACACAAAGACAAAGATATGTTTTAAAGGGCCAATTTGTTTCAGACCAGAACAAATTGACAAAACTATTTTAAATAGCTGCAACTTAACATACATAAGTAACAAACAGCATAATAACAACATAGCTGTAAAACAAGAAAGGCACACACTACATACATAAAGCCTAACCAGGCGTTTTCTCAAGGAATTCTGAAATAAAATCATGTCTGAAGCCCAGAACACTCTACACATTCCCCCACTTAGTTTAGAGAAAAGGAAATATTAGCCTGGCCCACTAGTATCCCTCTTTAGGTTTGTGAACTTTATAGTCTAAACATTTAGAGTGATGTTATAATAAAACACTCTAAAAGTTTAAAATGAAAGAGTATATAAGAGAATTGACAGAGTGTGTGTACCTTCAGTGTGCACTGCCTCATTAAAATCCAGCCGCTGTTGGACGTGGAGGTGAAGTGTGTGTCTCTTTACTAGCTTCGTCGAAGCATGTTGTTTTTGTCGCTGTTTCAGCATATTTGAAACTTACATTCAACTAAAATGTTCTTTTCTTTGTGGTCGATAAAAGAAACGTACTGAAAATATCTCCATTTTAAGAAACTCGGCTTCGGGGTTCGCCATGACGTCTTGATAGTAGACACAGACACACACACACTCACACACACACACACACGTACACACAGACAGCGCGCGGCGCGCCTCTTTTTTGTCGCCTCTTCAGCAGCGCTGCAACACTCAGATCTTCTCAGTTTCTAGCCGATACTACATAAAAAATAACGCAAAATAACGCAGTAACGCATCATGTAGTAACGGTAACGGAGTTACTGAATATAAAAAAATAACGCGTTAGATTACTAGTTACCGCCGATAGTAACGGCGTTACAGTAACGCGTTACTTTGTAACGCGTTAGTCCCAACACTGTACATAACATGTAATGGTGGTTCTTTTATCAAAATGTTGCATAGATGATGTTTTACAGACCGTTTTTTGACTGCGCCGTTTTGTGGGCGGTTTTATGTACGTGCCTCCACTTCGACTGCGTCTTCTTCCCGCCATCTTTGCTGTAGTTTTTGACACTTCCACAGCGAGCACACTGACGGATTAAGTAAGAACTATGCGCTACCGTGTATTCGAAATGGCAACAGCGTAGGATGCATGTGCCTGTACGAGCCAGTCTGCACCAAAAACGAGAGGATAGAGAAAGAGCAGGAGCTTTTTGACTACGTCGGACTACATTGGCAGACTTGCGCAAAGCACTTTGGGTAAATCTCTACTAGGCTTGTACCGGTACTAGTATACTATCGCGGTACTAATGAATCAAAAACGGTACTATACTCCCCATATTGTTTTTTTTACAGGCATGACCGCGCGTCGTCATCATGTCATGACATTGCTGGTTTTACAAGCAGAGGAGCGTGTTCGGCAGCCCACACACACAGAGTACTTACAAGCAGACACAGTGTGTAGACAGAAAAGGGAGAACAAACGCATTTTGGTCTAAAAAGTAAAGATAAAGGTAATCTAAAGATCATAAAAGGTTGAATATATCTGTTTTACATTTATGGTAGTACATATCATTAAATAAACACTGTCACTGTCATGCGCAATCCCGCATGTCATCTGCTGCAAGCGCAGCCGGCACCTCCGCGAGAAGCGGGCCGGGACACGCCCCTGCTCGCTCTTCCCGTATCACGGCCACGCACCTGCACGGCTGCAGGAAATCATCAATCAGCGCACCTGGGTCTGATGAGGGCAGACGGCATAAAGACTAGCGGACCCCAAGATCCAGTGCCGGAACGTAGTTCACTCCTTATGTCTCTGGCTTCCCTCCTCATACCTGCTCTCTCCGTGTGCTTTCACTCTGCCCGTGTCTTATGTCCTCTGTGTTCCCCGCAGTATTCCCTCAGTTTCCTGTGATCGAGCTGTGCGCATCGACTTCCCACCGGACTTTGGACTGCTTCCCTGGATTCTCAACACGGACCTCGTTGCCTCTCTCCAGCCCCCGACTGTCTTATTGCCTTACCACTATAGATGTCCGATAACATCGGCAGATAAATGCTTTAAAACGTAACATCGGAAATCATCGGTATCGGTTTCAAAGTTATCCGTACCGGTTTCAAAATGTATGACTTATTAACACGCCGCTGTGTACACAGACGTAGGGAGAAATACAGAGCGCCAATAAACCTTAAAGGCACGGCCCAGTCACATGATATCTACGGCTTTTCACACACACAAGAAAATGCAATGCATACTTGGTCAACAGCCATACAGGTCACACTGAGGGTGGCCGTATAAACAACTTTAACACTGTCACAAATATGCGCCACACTGTGAACCCACACCAAACAAGAATGACAAACACATTTCGGGAGAACACCCGCACCGTAACACAACATAAACACAACAGAACAAATACCCAGAACCCCTTGCAGCACTAACTCTTCCGGGACGCTACAATATACACCCCCCACCTCAACCCCGCCCCCCGAAACCCTGCCCACCTCAACCTCCTCATGCTCTTTCAGGGAGCGCATGTCCCAAATTCCAAGCTGCTGTTTTGAGGAATGTTTAAAAAAGTATTGCACTTTGTGACTTCAATAATAAATATGGCATGTTGGCATTTTTTTTCCATAACTTGAGTTGATTTATTTTGGAAAACCTTGTTACATTGTTTAATGCAACCAGCGGGGCATCACAACAAAATTAGGCATAATAATGTGTTAATTCCACGACTGTATATATCGGTATCGGTTGATATCGGAATCGGTAATTAGGAGTTGGACAATATTGGAATATCGGATATTGGCAAAAAAGCCATTATCGGACGTCTCTACTTGCCACTATGGACTATTGACGGATTCATCCAACACGCACGTACAACACCCGCTGGTAACATTCACATTGCTAATTCTACACATTGTCTTACACCATTCACTTAAGGGCCTACTGAAATGCGATTTTCTTATTTAAACGGGGATAGCAGTTCCATTCTATGTGTCATACTTGATCATTTCGCGATATTGCCATATTTTTGCTAAAAGGATTTAGTAGAGAACATCGACGATAAAGATCGCAACTTTTGGTCGCTGATAAAAAAGCCTTGCCTGTACCGGAAGTAGCAGACGATATGCGCGTGACGTCACAGGTTGTAGAGCTCCTCACATCCGCACATTGTTTACAATCATGGCCACCAGCAGCGATTCGGACCGAGAAAGCGACGATTTCCTCATTAATTTGAGCGAGGATGAAAGATTCGTGGATGAGGAAAGTGAGAGTGAAGGACTAGAGGGCAGTGGGAGCGATTCAGACAGGGAAGATGCTGTGAGAGACGGGTGGGACCTGATATTCAGCTGGGAATGACTAAAACAGTAAATAAACACAAGACATATATATACTCTATTAGCCACAACACAACCAGGCTTGTATTTAATATGCCACAAATTAATCCCGCATAACAAACACCTCCCCCCTCTCGTCCATATAACCCGCCAAAACAACTCAAACACCTGCACAACACACTCAATCCCACAGCCCAAAGTACCGTTCACCTCCCCAAAGTTCATACAGCACATATATTTCCCCAAAGATACGTACGTGACATGCACATAGCGGCACGCACGTACGGGCAAGCGATCAAATGTTTGGAAGCCGCAGCTGCATGCGTACTCACGGTACCGCGTCTGCGCATCCAACTCAAAGTCCTCCTGGTAAGAGTCTCTGTTGTCCCAGTTCTCCACAGGCCAATGGTAAAGCTTGACTGTCATCTTCCGGGAATGTAAACAATGAAACACCGGTTGTGTTATCCGGCACAACAGTCAGGGGGTGCATTCTACGGCGGGGGTGCGTTTTCCGGCACAACACCTGCCGCAATACACTGCTTCCCACCTACAGCTTTCTTCTTTGCTGTCTCCATTGTTCATTGAACAAATTGCAAAAGATTCACCAACACAGATGTCCAGAATACTGTGGAATTTTGCGATGAAAACAGACGACTTAATAGCTGGCCACCATGCTGTCCCAAAATGTCCTTCACAATCCGTGACGTCACGCGCTGATGTCATAATACCGAGACGTTTTCAGCAGGATATTTCGCGCAAAATTTAAAATTGCACTTTAGTAAGCTAACCCGGCCGTATTGGCATATGTTGCAATGTTAAGATTTCATCATTGATATATAAACTATCAGACTGCGTGGTCGATAGTAGTGGGTTTCAGTAGACCTTTAAGTAGCATACGCACTCCAACATATCATCAGTTTCAATAAACCTATTGAACTGATTCCTGACGTTGTGTCGTCTCCTTCCCCCTGAGCGTTGGTATATTTGCAAAGGCAGAACAATCGCCATGCTGTGTAGAAGCTGGTTGGATATCTGCAGGATAATAAGTGGCTGCTAAATGTCAATCCATATTAAAAATGGCAGTCATACCCAAAGGTTATGTCGGAAGCAAAGAATAAAAATGTCACTTCAGTGTTGCTGGGTCTTAAAGAGTGTCTTCATGAAGGTTATCTACCAACTAAAGGATTGTTGTTCACACTGCCTGAGAGTTGTTTTATGTATCGCCAGTGTGTAACCGCGTACTTTAGAAATGTTCAGCCACGCTGGAACTAAATGTCCCGTCAACTTGAATGCAAGACGCTGCAAATCGTTTGGAGGCAAGCAAGCGAGCTGCGCTCCGAGGTCACGCCGAGGTTAGTCCCCTCAGTAATGAAAAGACAAGATCCTCCATAGCTAGTTTCAGTACACTGGAGATATAAACTCAACTGCCACACCATTAGGTACACCTCCAGACCACCGCTGTGCAGGAAGCTTATATTTTCCTAGAGGAACCCAAGGAATAATCAATCCAGGTACCATCATTATCACCATCACCTTCAACTGCACAGTTACGGCTTTAAGTCACTCATTGAGCGATATGGTCTAAAAACCATATTGTACAAACCCCGTTTCCATATGAGTTGGGAAATTGTTAGATGTAAATATAAACGGAATACAATGATTTGCAAATCATTTTCAACCCATATTCAGTTGAATATGCTACAAAGACAACATATTTGATGTTCAAACTGATAAACATTTTTTTTTTTTGCAAATAATCATTAACTTTAGAATTTGATGCCAGCAACACGTGACAAGAAGTTGGGAAAGGTGGCAATAAATACTGATAAAGTTGAGGAATGCTCATCAAACACTTTTTTGGAACATCCCACAGGTGTGCAGGCTAATTGGGAACAGGTGGGTGCCATGATTGGGTATAAAAACAGCTTCCCAAAAAATGCTCAGTCTTTCACAAGAAAGGATGGGGCGAGGTACACCCCTTTGTCCACAACTGCGTGAGCAAATAGTCAAACAGTTTAAGAACAACGTTTCTCAAAGTGCAATTGCAAGAAATTTAGGGATTTCAACATCTACGGTCCATAATATCATCAAAAGGTTCAGAGAATCTGGAGAAATCACTGCACATAAGCGGAATGGCCGGAAACCAACATTGAATGACCGTGACCTTCGATCCCTCAGACGGCACTGTATCAAAAACCGACATCAATCTCTAAAGGATATCACCACATGGGCTCAGGAACACTTCAGTAAACCACTGTCACTAAATACAGTTGGTCGCTACATCTGTAAGTGCAAGTTAAAGCTCTACTTTGCAAAGCGAAAGCCATTTATCAACAACATCCAGAAACGCCGCCGGCTTCTCTGGGCCCGAGATCATCTAAGATGGACTCATGCAAAGTGGAAAAGTGTTCTGTGGTCTGACGAGTCCACATTTCAAATTGTTTTTGGAAATTTTCGACATCGTGTCATCCGGACCAAAGGTGAAGCGAACCATCCAGACTGTTATCGACGCAAAGTTGAAAAGCCAGCATCTTTGATGGTATGGGGGTGCATTAGTGCCCAAGGCATGGGTAACTTACACATCTGTGAAGGCACCATTAATGCTGAAAGGTACAAACAGGTTTTGGAACAACATATGCTGCCATCCAAGCGCCGTCTTTTTCATGGATGCCCCTGCTTATTTCAGCAAGACAATGCCAAGCCACATTCAGCATGTGTTACAACAGCGTGGCTTCGTAAAAAAAAGAGTGCACGTACTTTCCTGGCCCGTCTGCAGTCCAGACCTGCCTCCCATCGAAAATGTGTGGCGCATTATGAAGCGTAAAATACAACAGCGGAGACCCCCGGACTGTTGAACGACTGAAGCTCTACATAAAACAAGAAAGGGAAAGAATTCCACTTTCAAAGCTTAAACAATTAGTTTCCTCAGTTCCCAATCGTTTATTGAGTGTTGTTAAAAGAAAAGGTGATGTGACACAGTGGTGAACATGCCCTTTCCTAACTACTTTGGCACGTATTGCAGCCATGAAATTCTAAGTTAATGATTATTTGCAAAAAAAAAAAAAAGTTTATGAGTTTGAACATCAAATATCTTGTCTTTGTAGTGCATTCAATTGAATATGGGTTGAAAGTTGATTGGCAACACTAAATTGGCCCTAGTGTGTGGATGTGAGTGTGAATGTTGTCTGTCTATCTGTGTTGGCCCTGCGATGAGGTGGCGACTTGTCCAGGGTATACCCCGCCTTCCGCCCGATTGTAGCTGAGATAGGCTCCAGCGCCCCCCGCGACCCCAAAAGGGAATAAGCGGTAGAAAATGGATGGATGGATGGATGAAAAGGATTCGCAAATCATTGTATTCCGTTTATATTTACATCTGACACAATTTCCCAACTCGTATGGAAACGGGGTTTGTAAAATTAATTACAATCTCTTGCGATACCAATGAATATCAGGATAAATAAAAAATTATAATATATCTTTTATGTTGGCGGGGGAAGGAGACCACACCATGGCAGGAGTCAGTTCAATAGGTTTATTGAACTTAATGAGTGTGTGGGATGTGTATGCTACTCTAAGTGATAGGTGCAAAACGATGACTTTTAAAGTCATTTTGATAGTAGGCTAATATAGCTAATATAGACACTTACATCATGTGTTGCCTTCATGAATACACTTATATAAAACTTTTAAATTAATTTTGATAGCAGACTAATGTAGATAATATAGACACTTACGTCATGTGTTGCCTTCATTAATACACTTATATAAGACTTTTCAAGTAATTTTGATAGTAGGCTAATATAGCTAATATAGACACTTACATCATGTGTTGCTTTCATGAATACACTTATATACAACTTTTAAAGTAATTTTGATAGTAGGCTAATATAGCTAATATAGACACTTAAGTCATGTGTTGCCTTCATTAATACACTTATGTAAGACTTTTAAAGTCATTTTGATAGTAGGCTAATATAACTAATATAGACACTTACCTCATGTGTTGCCTTCATTAATACACTTATATAAGACTTTTGATTTAATTTAGGCTAATATAGCTAATATAGACACTTACATCATGTGTTGCCTTCATTATAACACTTATATAAGGCTTTTAATGTCATTTTGATAGTAGGCTAATACATCTAATATAGACACTTACATCATGTGTCGCCTTCATTCTAACACTTATATAAGACTTTTAAAGTAATTTTGATAGTAGGCTAATATAGCTAACATAGACACTTAAGTCATGTGTTGCCTTCATTAATACACTTATATACGATTTTTAAATTAATTTTGATAGTAGGCTAATATAGCTAATATAGACACTTACATCATGCCTTCATTATAACACTTATATAAGACTTTACATTTTTTGCGGCTCCGGACCGATTACTTTTTTGTATTCGTGGTCCAATATGGCTCTATCAACATTTTGGGTTGCCGACCCCCATCAAGAGCTGTGAGTACTTCTGCATGACACGTTAAGTGTTGCAAGAAAGCCATTTATGTGTGAATAAACATGAAGCAATGCTGTATATCGGTGATGATGGTTTAACTCTAGCTTGCAAATACACTTCAAAATCCTGAAGAGATTAGTGCAGAGTATCTTTGTGGTTTTATGCTTGCTGTTGTGTACAAAAGTACTGCATCTCCTAATATTTTGGTGATCTTATTTATGTCATCTCAGTCAGTGTGTACAGTTGATGGTGTGTATCGCCTCTTATCAGTCAAGCATCACCACTTCCGCATGTTCCGAGCCTCTCTTCACTCCCAGGAGATGTTCCATCAATTCGGAGCACAACAACAACAACAACAACAAACAGGATCCCTCTCAACAGCTTCAATCTCTGCCTCTGCATGGAAACTACTGGGAAGCGCCCTCTTCATGCTGCACATGCGGAAACTAATTCAGATTAAAAGTATCGCTGCAGTGTCTTTTAATCCTGATCCAATTTGATATCATCTCACGCTCTCGGGGGAAACTCAGAATTTTTTTTTTTTGCTATCGATTATTGTAAAGGTTGCAGTTGAAAAGACTGTTGAGGTTGTTGCACAACTAAGTACTTCTCACATAAGACATTAGAAGAACAAATATAAAGTCAATCCAGATGCTTTTGTCAATCCTAGCATGAATAGAGAAGTGTGGATTTCTAGAAGCTTCTGTTTTTTAGATGCAATTTGTGCTTCGGATCATCACCCCCCCACCCCAATGAAGGATGGTTAGAACAACACTATTGTGACCACACCTAGGCAGTGACAAATAGGGAGACTGCATTCGTTCAAATTAGATTTGAAGAAGCTTTTTGGATTAAAGGTCAAACTTTCTATCTGGCTCTCACTTTCCCTTCCCTGCCCCTTACCTCTCCTGCTCTACTTATTTGTTTTGTCTTGCCCTAACTTTCTCGGAGCCTCTTTTTGTTCTGCTCTCCAAAATGCAAACAATGGAATTGATCAACGAAATTGACAAAATCATCTCGACAAAAAACTTGAATTTGAGAGAACCTGACATTTGTTGCTAGATAAATGATGGTGTCTTGGGAGAAGTGGAGTGTCATGTGCCTGGGTTTTTTTTTTTTTCCGTTGAAGACATCTACCTACTTGGAAATAATGATAACATCTACTGATTTGAGTAAGCGTTGCCCTGGTGTATCGACTAATTGGACAGATGCTGGCGGCCGTTCTAAGAACTCTGAAGCTGCCACAAATGATAGAAGGATGGCCAGAGCTGTGGGCACTCAGACGCTTGTGATTTCTGGATTAAATGGCAACATCTGGGAGAAGCTTTCCGCTCTGCAAGGCGAAATTATGATCAATTTGCAAGCCAGAACGGACTAGACCAGACAAAACCATTGGAATGTGTTTGCTCGCCCTAAGCAAAACAATCTTTATCTAAAATGTGGCTCTCTCTGCATTGGGTCATGCAGTAAACACCCCCAGTGAGACCATCGCAGCGAAAGACGTTCTGAAATTCCTTCCACCTTCTTTAAAGACAACTGGAATGTCGATTCTGTTCCATGGTGCCGAATGGAGCGACTTCCAGGCCTACGGACAGCTACGCACCCATGGACTACTATTACACAGCCCACCCCCATCCCTAGGGTATGATGGATTATGGAGGAGCGTCCGAATGGCTGCGCTTCGGACTGGATAACACCCTCACCCCTTTGGAAGTCTCAAGTTTTTGTGTGTCGTAAATTGCTTATTGTTACTTGAGGTTTTCTTGTTGTCTCAAACTTTAATTCAGTACAAAACATGCATCAGGTTGAATTAAATTTCAATTTAAAAAGTATAAAAAATGTTTCACATGAATGGAAAAGTGGGGAGAGGGGAGCTCTAAATACAATTCTGCTTAGGTCCCCAATTTAACCTGAAGCGGCCCCGTGGAGGGAGAGTGTGATCAGCGCCTCTGTCAATGGTGTTGAGGGCGGGATGGCGAGACACAGCTGGCAGGTGATTAGATTTCACAGACGTGGTGATCTAATCATCTGTTGTCTTTAACAGTAGGGGCCGAGAGCAGAGGGGGAGGGAGGTTACGGGCGTGGCCGAAAAGTCGCATCCTGCTTGAGAGAGAACTTGCTGATAACAATCTGATGATCAAAACCTACACGCTTGGCTCCGGTGCTGTGTCTAACAGTGGAACTACAGGGAAGTACTTCCACAGGCCCCTCGTCAAATGTCGGAAATGTAGGTTTTCCCACAATGAACCACAGCTCTTTCAGCGGTGCAGGCAGCACTCGTGCAGCCCCAGACCATGATGCTACCGCCATCATGCTTGACTGTAGGCAGACAGAATCATTTTGCATTATGCACATGGACGGCCATGTGCATAATGCAAAATGATTCGTGGTGACTCATTTTCAGTGGATCGACAGTAGAAAAGCTTTACGTTGACTACTTTAGTATTTCAAACTTGACTTTCTGCAGTGTTCTGTAACAAGGGAGTCTAACTCGCAGTAAATGTTGGAATTCATGTTTCTTCCGAGTGCCGGAGTTCTGTCGAAATAAGCTACCCGTCAAAATGAGCTACCTCGTGTGGATAAAGAGTTGCCTTTGTCACTGGCGCTACAAGTAAGTCGTTATTTTAAAATGTATTTCTGACCAGTAAACTTAGGGTTGTCGCAATACCAATATTTGGGCAACCAACATTGTACCGGTACCAACATTTTGGTACCGGTACCAAAATGTATTTTGATACTTTTCGATACTTTTCTAAATAAAAAGGGACCACAAATAATGGCATTATTGGCTTTATTTCAACAAAAAATACTATACTCTACACACACATCAGGACTGGCAAATAATGCGATCTAATCAAAAAACCAAAACCCAAAACTCAAAATTGCGCTCTAGCGCCCCTAGGAAGAAAACACTGACAAAATTGCCTGTAATTCCCAGTAGGAATGTCGTAGAGACATGAAACAAAAAACCTCTATGTAGGTCTCACTTAGACCTATATTTCATACACTGACAACCCCCAGCAAAAATCAACAGGAAGTTTGCAATTCCCCCTTCAAAACAAAAGTTGTGTAAAAACAGTCACCTTTTTTCAAACATTATCTCCTCTGAGCGCGTTTGTTGTGTCGGCTTCAAATTAACACAGGAGAGAGATTGAACCCTTCTGATTAAAAGTTGATGAAAGAGTTTTAATTACTGCTCCGGTTTGGATTTTATGAGCCCTCAAAGTCGGTCACGTCCATCGCTGCTTGCAGCTTTAATTATCATGTATTCTTCTCTTCTTTGATACTTTACATTAGTTTTAGATGATAACACAAATTTGGGTATCAATCTGACATATTTCCTGACTTTATAAACATAATATGAATAAAAAAATAAAAAAATAAAAGATTTTGTGATTATAAAAAATATTGATGTAATCAATGTAGTATCGACGAGATACGCTCTTGTACTTGGTATCATTACAGTGGATGTCAGGTGTAGCTCCACCCATGGCGTTTGCTGTCCTACGGTGTGTAGTGAAGCATGTTTCTCGTCCTGCAGGGATGATAATTGTAAGAAACTTACTTTATTTGTCGCCATGGAGACCAGGATTAGTGATTTAGAAGTAGCTAAAACACTGCCCACTGTGGATGGACGTTAGCTCGCCATGTTTAAAGCAACTCAGTGTGTTTCAATGTTATAACTTCACCCTTATCGTTACTTTTTAAGCCAAAATGCGTCCGTTCTCCCTTTTCTGTCTACACACTGTGTCTGCTTGTAAGTACTCTGTGTGTGTGTGTGTGTTGCCGAACATGATCCTCTGCTCGTAAAACCAGCAATGTCATGCCCATTTAAAAAAAAGAGAACCGGTACATTTTAGAAGCGGTATAGTACCGTTCATGATTCATTAGTATCGGGGTACTTTACTAGTACCGGTATACCGTACAACCCTAATGCAAACCCTTACAGCGTGAGGAAGTTCACATTGATGCTATAAGAGTAGCATACCTGTTATGGTCCGCTGCCCGGATCATAGTTTGTTTATGTTTTCTAGTCACATGTGTTTTCAGGACCTTGAGTTTTTGTTTGTTTCAGTTGCCATGACGGCAAATTGCTTACACCTGCCTCTGGTTAGTGTCCGGGACACGCACCTGTTGCCCGGGCGCTAATCAGAGGGCTATTTAGTCTTTGCCCTGGCCTCACTCGGTCTGGCTTTCTAGTTTGTTCCCATACAACTGTTAACGACTACTTTGATTCCTGCTAGCTTTTCACGCTATGCTATTGTTGCCTGCTAGCTCCCACGCTAGTCCTTTTGTTTTGCCTTTTGTGCAATGTGCACGTCTTTTCTTTGTTCCCCGTACGATTTATATTTTCAATAAATCATTTTCCTACCTGCAAGCTGTGTCCGAAGCCGTCTGCATCCTTGGGAGAACAACACCCGCATCACGATGCGACCCCGTCGTTACAATACCTTTTCGTTTTCATCAGCGTCTAAACGGCAATAGCTATTTCCAGTGACGTGCGGTGAGGTTCATGGCTGGTGAGGCACTGACTTCATCACAGTCAGATTTACAAACATATGAACCCTAAAGAGTATCTTATTCACCATTTGATTGGCAGCAGTTAACGGGTTATGTTTAAAAGCTCATACCAGCATTCTTCCCTGCTAGGCACTCAGCATCAAGGGTTGGAATTGGGGGTTAAATCACCAAAAATGATTCCCGGGCACGGCGCCGCTGCTGCCCATTGCTCCCCTCACCTCCCAGGGGGTGAACAAGGGGATGGGTCAAATGCAGAGGACAAATTTCACCACACCTAGTGTGTGTGAGTGTGACAATCATTGGTACTTTAACTTAACTTTAACTTTACACATACAAACTGTAGCACACAAAAAAGCACATTTAATAAAAAACGTTATTATGGTCTTACCTTTACTTATAAATGAAGTCCATGCGCCGCTGTTGTGCTAGATTAATGAACCCCCTGACGGGAGTGTTATATCAACTAAAGCCCTCACTTCAACTTTCCAAAAAAGTGTAAACGAGGGTTTATAAATGTCGCCTATACTGTATGAAACTACAAAATAACAAACACGGTGGCTCCAGTTTACACGAGGACCACTTTATTTACCTTCTTTCAAAAACCTACGCTCCACTCAAACGTGTCATCACTTCCGCTCTTAGCGCCTTCAAAATAAGAGCTCAAGGCATATACTGTATAACAGCGCATAACAGGAACTTAACATCACAAAGAGGAAAGCCCATAAAAATAGGTTACAAAAGTTATTTAATAAAAAGCCAAAAAGTGCAAAAACAATAATGTTCGTGTTGGAGGAGTTGTGAATTAGGTACACCTGCAGTCTGCAGGTGTACCTAATGTTGTGGCCCTGCAGTCATTCACAACTCCTCCAACACGAACATTATTGTTTTTGCAATTTTTGGCTTCTTATGAAATAACCTTTTTAAATAGATTCAATCTTGCACGTGGAAAGTTTAAGTGTGGGCTTTAGTTGATATAACACTCCCGTCAGGGGGTGCAAATTCTACGGCGGGGGTGCAGGAGGCGGGATTACAGCGAGCCTCAGCCAGTGCGTCTTTTGCATCAGTTTTATGATCGCTCAGCACAAGAAATACGTTACACACATACAGTTGTTGACAAAATACACTGTACATTATATACCTCAGCTAACTAAACTATGGAAATGTATAATATAGTTCATACAGCAATACGGTCTCACTGCACAGCAGGCCAGCAGTTAGCCGAGTCCGCAATCCATGGTGAGGCACAAATGAGTGACGTGCCTCAACTGGCTGCTGTTCACCGCACCGTCTCTTCTCAGTATTTGAACGGCAAATGTGAAAATTCAGCGATTTTGAATAAAAAATAATCTAAAACTGGTTAAGTTAAATGGAAAATAACTTTATAGTATAATCACTGGATACATTTAACAATTTAATTTTTTTTTTTTCTTTTTACTTTTTTTTTCTTTCCATGATGGCAGGTGAGGCACCGCCTCTAGTGACTGCACGTCACTGGCTATTTCAGTGAAAAGGCACTACGACAATTAGAGTGGTAGTGGGAGCATTATTTGATGGATAAATATGCCTGTCGAAATGTGCTACCTCTATATCATAAATAAATGACAAAATAATAGCCATTCTTCATTGAGAGCTGTATTCGATATCTACAAACCCCGTTTCCATAAGAGTTGGGAAATTGTGTTAGATGTAAATATGAACGGAATACAATGATTTGCAAATCCTTTTCAACCCATATTCAATTGAATGCACTACAAAGACAAGATATTTGATGTTCAAACTCATAAACTTTATTTTTTTTTTTGCAATTAATAATTAACTTAGAATTTCATGGCTACAACATGGCCTTTCCTTTTAACAACACTCTGTAAATGTTTGGGAACTGAGGAGACACATTTTTTAAACTTCTCAGGTGGAATTCTTTCCCATTCTTGCTTGATGTACAGCTTAAGTTGTTCAACAGTCCGGGGGTCTCCGTTGTGGTATTTTAAGCTTCATAATGCGCCACACATTTTCAATGGGAGACAGGTCTGGACTACAGGCAGGCCAGTCTAGTACCCGCACTCTTTTACTATGAAGCCACGTTGATGTAACACGTGGCTTGGCATTGTCTTGCTGAAATAAGCAGCGACGTCCATGGTAACGTTGCTTGGATGGCAACATATGTTGCTCCAAAACCTGTATGTACCTTTCAGCATTAATGGCGCCTTCACAGATGTGTAAGTTACCCATGTCTTGGGCACTAATACACCCCCATACCATCACAGAAGCTGGCTTTTCAACTTTGCGCCTATAACAATCCGGATGGTTCTTTTCCTCTTTGGTCCGGAGCACACGACGTCCACAGTTTCCAAAAACAATTTGAAATGTGGACTCGCCAGACCACAGAACACTTTTCCGCTTTGTATCAGTCCATCTTAGATGAGCTCAGGCCCAGCGAAGCCGACGGCGTTTCTGGGTGTTGTTGATAAATGGTTTTTGCCTTGCATAGGAGAGTTTTAACTTGCACTTACAGATGTATTGACCAACTGTAGTTACTGACAGTGGGTTTCTGAAGTGTTCCTGAGCCCATGTGGTGATATCCTTTACACACTGAGGTCGCTTGTTGATGCAGTACAGCCTGAGGGATCAAAGATCACAGGCTTAGCTGCTTACGTTCAGTGATTTCTCCAGATTCTCTGAACCCTTTGATGATATTACGGACCGTAGATGGTGAAAACCCTAAATTCCTTGCAATAGCTGGTTGAGAAAGTTTTTTTTTTAAACTGTTCAACAATTTGCTCACGCATTTGTTGACAAAGTGGTGACCCTCACCCCATCCTTGTTTGTGAATGACTGAGCATTTCATGGAATCTACTTTTATACCCAATCATGGCACCCACCTGTTCCCAATTTGCCTGTTCACCTGTGGGATGTTCCAAATAAGTGTTTAATAAGCATTCCTCAACTTTATCAGTATTTATTGCCACCTTTCCCAACGTCTTTGTCACGTGTTGCTGGCATCAAATTCTAAAGTTAATGATTATTTGCAAAAAAAAAATGTTTATCAGTTTGAACATCAAATATGTTGTCTTTGTAGCATATTCAACTGAATATGGGTTGAAAATGATTTACGAATCATTGTATTCCGTTTATATTTACATCTAACACAATTTCCCAACTCATATGGAAACGGGGTTTGTAAATAGGCTGTCACGGCGCAAGCGCATGCTGCTGCGCATGCTGCTGCGCATTCCTCAATGAGCTCCAAGGAGTGCGCATCGGGACACGACCACGGGCGCTCATCTCCTGCTGCAGCTTGGCGACTGCAATCAATCAGCAATCTACACACCTGTCGTTGATGAGCTCTCCTGCCTTCATAAGCCTGCACAACCTGCTATCCCGCGCCAAAAACGAAGCTCCCTGTCCTGTACACAGACCGCTGTTCCCGCGTGACGAGCTGTGCGTCTCGTCTCCCCCGCCCTCCCCCTCTGTTTTCCACACTGCCCCTTGGATCTCGACATCCCGCCTGGACACGGACCTTCGACGCCTCGCTACAGCCCCCGACTTCCTGCCTGCTCACGGACCCTCGAGCCCAACACTACCGGTAACACTCTACAGCTAATCACCACACATAGTCACACACCACACACATTTGGGTTAGTTTCTCACTTCATTTATATATATATATATATATTGTATTTATATATAAATAAAACGACGTCCCTGTTGTCTGTACCGTGTCCTTCCCTCTGTACACATAGCATCGGCGTTTCGATACTTATGGTAGCATGTTTCGTATCGCCCCCACCCTATGGAATTATTCAACTGTAGCTTTTTTCAACGAAACAGCTCATTTTGACGGAGCACTCATGCATCCCTAAGCCGATGACACTACTGCTCCACCATGTTGACCGTTGGCAACACAATACAATTATCTTGCTCCTGCCTTGTTCGTTAATCAGACAATAACGGCTCTTTGAGTCATCTTTAGTGGATGTAGTAAATCTTCACTGCACAAGCTGCTCAATAACTACTTTAAAGCCCCTTGTTGAGGAGACGTTCTAAGAAAAAAAATGTTGCAGAGATGTGAGCAGTGCACTTTCATTCCGTATCTTTGTGAAGGCCTTCTGGAATACAGCAGATCCCCTGCGGTCTCCTTCATTACTTCAATTCAGTCCTGAGACCAGATGGGTGTGGATGTTTCAAACAGCAGCCACATTTGCATTTTAAACTCTCCACCTCCAGCCCAGAGGCTGGTCCTGTTCTCCAATGCCACCAAAGCAGTTGGGGTCTTCGCATCAGCTTCATGGTACTCGAATAAAGCAGCTTCATATGTACGACCCACAGAAACAAGCCACACGTAATCATGACTCTCATTAGACTTGCTAATAATTCAAAGTGTGCATGGAAGGCCAACTATGAGCTCCATCAGCATCTCAGCATCAATCAACCTTACGTTAAGTGCTGGGATCAATACTGAAGAGAGGCTGCAATAATAATGAGCGACAAGACTTCTTTAAGTGCATTTTAAAAGCTCGACATTTAGGGTCAGACTTTTTTTTTTAATAAACCTCAAAGCTCTTTTTGTGCGTGCAGCACTCGCCTTTAAAGGGGAACATTATCACCAGACCTATGTAAGCGTCAATACATACCTTGATGTTGCAGAAAAAAGACCATATATTTTTTTAACCGATTTCCGAACTCTAAATGGGTGAATTTTGGCGAATTAAACGCCTTTCTATTATTCGCTCTGGGAGCGATAACGTCACAACGTGACGTCACATCGGGAAGCAATCCACCATTTTCTCAAACACATTACAAACACCGGGTCAAATCAGCTCTGTTATTTTCCGTTTTTTCGACTGTTTTCCATACCTTGGAGACATCATGCCTCGTCGGTGTGTTGTCGGAGGGTGTAACAACACGAACAGGGACGGACTCAAGTTGCACCAGTGGCCCAAAGATGCGAAAGTGACAAGAAATTGGACGTTTGTTCCGCACACTTTAACGACGAAAGCTATGCTACGACAGAGATGGCAAGAATGTGTGGATATCTTGCGACACTCAAAGCAGATGCATTTCCAACGATAAAGTCAAAGAAATCTGCCGCCAGACCCCCATTGAATCTGCCGGAGTGTGTGAGCAATTCAGGGACAAAGGACCTCGGTAGCACGGCAAGCAATGGTGGCAGTTTGTTCCCGCAGACGAGCGAGCTAAACCCCCTGGATGTCTTGGCTCACACCGTCCCTTATGCCACCGAAGATGATCAAGAGAAGAATATCGACCCTAGCTTCCCTGGCCTGCTGACATCAACTCCAAAACTGGACAGATCAGCTTTCAGGAAAAGATAGCGGATGAGGGTATGTCTACAGAATATATTAATTGATGAAAACTGGGCTGTCTGCACTCTCAAAGTGCATGTTGTCGCCAAATGTATTTCATATGCTGTAAACCTAGTTCATAGTTGTTAGTTTCCTTTAATGCCAAACAAACACATACCAATCGTTGGTTAGAAGGCGATCGCCGATTTCGTCCTCGCTTTCTCCCGTGTCGTTTTCGTCGGTTTCGCTTGCATACGGTTCAAACCGATATGGCTCAATAGCTTCAGTTTCTTCTTCAATTTCGTTTTCGCTACCTGCCTCCACACTACAACCATCCGTTTCAATACATGCGTAATCTGTTGAATCACTTAAACCGCTGAAATCCGAGTCTGAATCCGAGCTAATGTCGCTATAGCTTGCTGTTCTATCCGCCATGTTTGTTTGTATTGGCATCACTGTGTGACGTCACAGGAAAATGGACGGGTGTATATAACGATGGTTAAAATCAGGCACATTGAAGCTTTTTTTAGGGATATTGCGTGATGGGTAAAAAAAATTTAAAAACTTCGAAAAATAAAATATGCCACTGGGATCTGATTTTTAATGGCTTTAACCCTTCTGAAATTGTGATAATGTTCCCCTTTAATTTTAAAGGACATGTTCGGGATGCATCACACATGTTTTATGCATATCGATTCATGACTTCTGGAGTGTGGTCACTATTTCATGTAAATACATTGGACATGGAAGCTTTATAAATGTAAAAAATAGAACTTACCCCAATGATGACGGTGTCGTCCCCTTGAAATATCGGTATGAACTTATCTCCACGGAGGGCTTCCGAACGGTTGAGTGGACGAAAACGACACAACACCTTGATATTGCATTCTGCATTACTGTCAGCCATTGCTGATGTAAAAAAACAAATGTGCACCCCAAAAAAATTAAGAGAACAAAAAAAAGAAGGCGGGAAAATTCACCTTCTGTGCAAGCTGCTGCCAAATGGCTTTTTGTGGCTATGCACACATGTCAAAGATAGGAGTTGCAAGGCGACGACTATACTACGAGTTCTTTCACCGTGTCCCAGTTCATGGATGAGCTCAATCACTGGCAAAATTCCACAAAAATAAAAGCCTCTTGTTTTGTTTTTTTGTTGTTGTTTTTTCATCAGCCTATGGGCAAATTTGGTGGGGAACAGATGGAGAGTTGCAGTAGGGAGTACAGTCCAAACTGGTCCGGTCGCGTCTGGACGAGCAGCATGTTCGCATCGCTCCCCCTCTCTCTCTCTTCCTGAGTGGGCGGGGCTACTGGGATACTCTCATCAGCACCACTGAAGATGAAGGACCAGCCATGGCTCCCTACTAATCCGCCGACAATCTCCTTTTCAGTAATTGGATGCTACTCAAACTTTACCACTGATTGTGTTGTTTGTTTAGACTTTGTGCGGCGCCAAAAACAGGTCTCACACCAAATATCTAATACAAATGGCTGCATCCAAAGCGCTTGAAAAAAAATGTATACTAATATAAACAAATTGAACATAACTGTTCAATTTGGCGGCGATAGGATTGTAAAAGAACTAATATAAAAAGGGAAAAACTGGTAATCCATTTTATAGGGACTGTGCTAATGAAGCCTGGTTGT
The DNA here is from genome assembly GCF_033978685.3 of Nerophis lumbriciformis. Taxonomy (NCBI): domain Eukaryota; kingdom Metazoa; phylum Chordata; class Actinopteri; order Syngnathiformes; family Syngnathidae; genus Nerophis; species Nerophis lumbriciformis. The sequence continues at coordinate 41,655,043 of NC_084550.2, read as the reverse complement.
TTACATGGATCTTGGGCGCCATCGCCTGGCAAGGCTGTTACAGCTTACGCCTGCAAGAAATAGAAAATACCATACGTAAGTTGTTTATTAATAGTAAAATAATCACTTGAATGCACGTACAATGTCCCGTTTGGTCCATTATGAGACTATTTTTTTTTAATTGAACGACAATCATGCACACTAAAGTCAAGGCACTTTCAGCATCAGCAAAACATGGCGAGGAAAGAAAACAAAAGCAAACACAGAGAGTATTAAATAATAATAAATAATAATTAAAAAAATATGAAAGACAAAAAGGGCTACCTAAATCACTTCAAATGTTTTTAACAGCGATATCAATTTAAGGGCTTTTGTACTTTTAATCATCCTCCAAGATTTGATTGATAAGTGTAAATTAAGCCAAATAGAAAATGTAGGCCTTACCTTCATAAATCGACATTTATGTAGAAAACATTTTGCCTAGAGCATAATAATGTTGACAAACATTTATATGTTAGTTGTTTATCAAAATACCAAAGTTGATATATCCCTTGTTTCTCAGCCACTCTCTGATCTCCTCTCAAAACACACGTACAGTATCACACATGTACAGTATCACACACATACACATACAGTATCACACACACATACAGTAGCACACACACGTACAATATCACACATGTACAGTATCACACACGTACACACACAGTATCACACACACACACACACACACACACACACACACACACACACACACACACACACACACACAGTATCACACAAACATACAGTATCACACAAACAGTATCACACATACACATACATAGTATCACACACACACACATGTACAGTATCACACATGCACATGTACAGTATAATACAAACATGTACAGTATCATATTTCACAAATAAGGACGCCAAATTATTAAATCCCAAACATATGACTAATGTCAGGAAGTGGTGGTGACGAACCCCAAGATGCAGAGATGACAGGCTTGGTGCAGGAAAACATGATTTTAATGTCCCAAAAATGCAAGGAAAACACGAACCAGAAACCAGCAAACAGGAACCAGGAAACAGGCAAACTGGAGACAGCAAACAGTCGAAAGCGTTCAGCATACAGGAACAGCTCACAGTCCACAGCATACAACTGGTAATACTACAGCACTGACTGGAGGGAGAGGCAGGCATAAATAGGAGCCTAATTGGCAATTGCCACCAGGTGTGCCAATCAGGTACAGGTGAGGGAAACAAGCGCTCAGGGAGACATGCAGGAAAATGAACCAAAATAAGAGCGCTGACAGGAAATAAAACAAACACAGAGGAAAAAAACAAAACATAACCAAACTGTCAGTGAGAATCCTGACAACTAATTCTGTGCATTCTGGCTAAGTTTTATATTCATAAATGTAAGTTTCTCAATACCCGACGTGTTTTTTCTGCCTTTAAAAAAAGAATTAGAACTCTACTTTAAAACGCTTTTGACCTCTAACAAGCTGTGAAAACGTTGATGCTATGCTGCAAATTTGGATTATTTACAGAACTTGTGTGAGCCTATGGCTTTACATTTTGTTTCATATATATCCATCCCAGTGATGTGCAGGTGAGGCGGGGCCTCACCTGCCATCATGGAAAGAAAAAAAAAATGTAAAAAGAAAAAAAATTAATTAAATTGTTATATGTATGCAGTGATTATACTATGAAGTTATTTTCCATTTAACTTCACCAGTTTTAGATTATTTTTATTCAAAATCACTGAATTTTCACATTTGCCGTTCAAATACTGAGAAGAGACGGTGCGGTGAACAGCAGCCAGTTGAGGCACGTCACTCAGTGCCTCAACATGGACGGACTCGGCTAACTGCTGGCCTGCTGTGCAGTGAGACTGTATTGCTATATGAATTATATTATACATTTCCATAGTTTAGTTAGCTGAGGTATATAATGTACAGTGTATTTTGTCAACAACTGTATGTGTGTAATGTATTTCTTGTGCTGAGCGATCATAAAACGGCTGGAAAAGACGCACTGGCTGAGGCTCCAGTAGCCCCGCCTCCTGCACCCCCGCCGTAGAATTGTTATATCAACTAAAGCCCACACTTAAACTTTCCACGTGCAAGATTGAATCTATTTAAAAAAGTTATTTCATAAGAAGCCAAAAAGTGCAAAAACAATAATGTTCGTGTTGGAGGAGTTGTGAATCACTGCAGGGCCACAACATTAGGTACACCTGCAGGCTGCAGGTGTACCTAATTAACAACTCCTCCAACATGAACATTATTGTTTTTGCACTTTTTGGCTTCTTATTAAATAACTTTTGTAACCTATTTTTATGGGCTTTCCTATTTGTGATGTTAAGTTCCTGTTATGCGCTGTTATACAGTATATGCCTTGTGCTCTTATTTTGAAGGCGCCAAGAGCGGAAGTGATGACATGTTGTAGTGGGGCGGAGGTTTTTGAAAGAAGGTAAATAAAGTGGTCCTTGTGTAAACTGGAGCCTCTGTGTTTGTTATTTTGTAGTTTCATACAGTATAGGCGACATTTATAAACCCTCGGTTACACTTTTTTAAATAGATTCAATCTTGCACGTGGAAAGTTTAAGTGAGGGCTTTAGTTGATATAACACTCCCGTCAGGGGGTTCATTAATCCAGCACAACAGCGGCGAATGGACTTCATTTATAAGTAAAGGTAAGACCATAATAACGTTTTTTTTATTAAATGTGCTTTTTTGTGTGCTACAGTTTGTATGTGTAAAGTTAAAGATAAGTTAAAGTACCAATGATTGTCACACACACACTAGGTGTAATGAAATGTGTCCTCTGCATTTGACCCATCCCTTGATCACCCCCTGGGAGGTGAGGGGAGCAGTGGGCAGCAGCTGAGCCACGCCCGGGAATAATTTTTGGTGATTTAACCCCCAATTCCAACCCTTGATGCTGAGTGCCAAGCAGGGAAAAATGCTGGTATGAGCTTTTAAACATAACCCGTTAACTGCTGCCAATCAAATGGTGAATAAGATACTCTTTAGGGTTCATATGTTTGTAAATCTGACTGTGATGAAGTCAGTGCCTCACCAGCCATGAACCTCACCGCACGTCACTGATCCATCTATCCATCCATTTTCTACCGTTTGTCCCGTTCGGGGTCGCGGGGGGTGCTGGAGCCTATCTCAGTTGCATCCGGGCGGAAGGCGGGGTACACCCTGGATAAGTCAGCACCTCATCACAGGGCCAACACAGATAGACAGACAACATTCACACTCACCTTCACACACTAGGGCCGATTTAGTATTACCAATCAACTTATCCCCAGGTGCATGTTTTTGGAGGTGGGAGGAGGAAGCCGGAGTACCCGGAGGGAACCCACGCAGTCACGGGGAGAACATGCAAACTCCACACAGAAAGATCCCGAGCCCGGGATTGAACTCAGGACCTACGTATTGTGAGGCACATGCACATTTATTTATTTATGTATTTATTTATATATATATACTCAACAAAGTAACTAAAATAGAATGCTATATATATATATTTATATATATATATATACAGTATATCTTGTATATATATATATATATATATATATATATATATATATATATATATATATACACACACATATATGTATATATATATATACACACACACACACACACACATATATTTCTGTACTTGTTTTGATTATTATTATTTATTGATTGTATGTAGCTGTTGCATATTATAAATAAAGGTTTATAAAATTCAAAAAAAACAAATCAATACAAATAAACTAATTCCGTGCATGTGGTCAAACAAGGCGCATGCGTGACTTAGTTTGTTTTCTTTGCTCACCGAATAGATAGATATATATATACATATATATATATATATATATATATATATATATATATATATATATATATATATATATATATATATATATATATATATATATATATTGCATTCTATTTTAGTTACTTTGTTGAATCTACAACCCCCTGGCGCTGTTTTGTATTGTTTTTGTACTATTTCTGTACTTTTTTTGATTATTATTATTTATTGATTGTATGTAGATGTTGCATACTATGAATAAAGGTTTATAAAATAAAAACATAATAATAAATACAAATTGAAAAAAACTAATTCCGTGCTTGTGGTCAAACAATGCGCATGCGTGACTTAGTTTGTTTTCTTTGCTCACCGGGTTACACCGTGTCGTCCGTTTTCCTCTTGATAAGACTACAGCATCACCGCCCATCTGAAACCGCTTTGAACAAAGTCAGCGCACCCAAGACACACTGTCAAAATCAAGCACAGCTAACAAGAAGCCTCGGTTTGTCTCTGGCGCTGGTTGCTTTTTGCCGCCATTAGCTCCAGTTAACATTTATTTTTTATCGTCGTGTCGTTACTGCGTCTAATTGCGCGCACTATGGCTGACCCTAAATACGCCAATTTGCCAGGAATTGTAAGTGGCTAATGTTAGCAAGTAGCCTAGTATTCGTGCTAGCATCGTTGACTCAGCTGTTGTATTGTTCGTAAGAGCTATTGTTGATATTTGTTTCTACCAGCTAAGTTTTGTACTTGATTTAGTGTGCAAACAGCCATTTCAGTCTTTCTGCACAGGGAGATAACTTTCTCTTAGAGTGAGCTGGGGCGTTGGCTGGGCTAACTTCTAAGACATGACATTTTATTGTTGTTTATTGTTTTGGAAAACAGGCCTTTAACGAACCGGATGTGTACGAGACAGGTGACCTCCCCGAAGATGACCAAGCCCAGTTTGAGTCGGTAAGTACAATGCTGCCTGATAAACTATAATCACTAAATCACATTGTAAAGCCATTTATAAAGACAAAATAAAACCAGGTTCGATATTTATTGTATACAATTAAAATCTATTCAGTCTAAATGGACACTGAAATGACCATCCATCCATCCATTTTCTACCATTTAAATAATCATCCCACAATTTCTACAGTGATTTAAAGGGGGGCTGCACAGTGGCAGAGGGTTTAGTGCATCTGCCTCACAATATGAAGGTCCTGAGTAGTCCTGAGTTCAATCCCGGGCTCGGGATCATTCTGTGTGGAGTTTGCACGTTCTCCCCGTGACTGTGTGGGTTGCCTCCGGGTACTCCGGCTTCCTCCCACCTCCAAAGACATGCACCTGGGGATAAGTTGATTGGCAACACTAAATTGGCCCTAGTGTGTGAATGTGAGTGTGAATGTCGTCTGTCTATCTGTGTTGGCCCTGTGATGAAGTGGCGACTTGTCCAGGGTGTACCCCGCCTACCGCCCGAATGCAGCTGAGATAGGCTCCAGCGACCCCAAAAGGGACAAGCAGTAGAAAATGGATGGATGGATTTAAAGGAGAATGCGAGAATTAGATATTTTTAAGAGTTCTTTTCTTTATTAATTGTCATGTTTAAAGCGGCTAATATTTTCCCATGTGTACACTTTGTGCTTGTATCTTATGTCCGCTAATAAACTCTGTGTTTCACCTTGAAGGCGCTGGAATGTGTATTGGGAGTATAATGTACTCCCTTTTTAACTTATCCGTTTAGAACAATAGGGCTGTATTTCTTTCTGGCAGCAGGGGCCTGTTTTCATACTAAATAGGCTGACTCTTTCCGTTTGATTTTCAGACCGCTTCTTGATGCTGCTATTATAGCATTGTGAGGGCTGGTCTCCCAAAGCTTTAGTGAAACTTGATAATATTGCTGTTCTGTCTTGGTGGTCCTTCTTACTCAACACGCCATGCCGGGGCGGCATGGCGTAGTGGGTAGAGCAACCGTGCCAGAAACCTGAGGGTTGCATGTTCGCTCCCCGCCTCTTACCATCCAAAAATCGCTGCCGTTGTGTCCTTGGGCGGGACACTTCACCCTTTGCCCCCGGTGCCACTCACACCGGTGAATTGAATGATGAATGATAGGTGGTGGTCGGAGGGGCCGTTGGCGCAAATTGCAGCCACGCTTCCGTCAGTCTACCCCAGGGCAGCTGTGGCTATGAAAGTAGCTTACCACCACCAGGTGTGAATGAATGATGGGTTCTACATGTAAAGCGATTTTGGGTACTTAGAAAAGCGCTATATAAATCCCAGGTATTATTATTATTATTATTATTATTATTATTATTATTATTATTATTATTATATGTCATCCGAAAGAACTTGGGATTGACAAGTGTCTTTTATTCCCTGAGAAGAAGACTGGTCCGACGCAACAGGAACTGCATTTTTTGGGGTGAATTTTGGCTATCATTCACAATCTTTATGTGAGAGTATTAATTTCATACGCATCACAACGTTCGCTTTTCCCTTCAACAACAAGACTACAACTCATGGCAGACTTCATGAGAGACAACAATTACTTTGGGACAAATGATGATCCAGAACCTTGTATATAAGGAGGATGAGCTAGAAGATTTAGAAACTGTGTGCTAAACAGATCCAACTTTTGTGAAACACTAAGGCCCCATTTACACTATGCTGGTGTACACTAAGGTTATCCAGGGTAAATCCCACCTAACCTTTTCCTTGTCCACACACACACAATGGTCGTTTAAGACCCCCTCCATCCACCGGCTCAACGCGACCTAATACGCATGCATATGATTTCCACAAGCGTCTGTACATGTAGAAGGAGAAACACGGGCATGTCTGGATGACTGGCCTTCATATTTCCAGTGTTTAGCTTAGAGTTACGAAACCGCTTTATTATAAAGCTGGCTGTGGCGCGTTCTTTCTGACGTCACTTCCTGTGTGGGACGCGGTCTTTCTGGCGTCAATTCCTCTCTGAACTCAGTTTGTAAACGATCAATGAGTCCATACAAAGCTAAGAGCCGGAGATTCAAGAATTACACGGCACACTTACCCATGTAAAAATTTGTCCGAGGAGGGGAACCTTAAATGCTGGTTTAGTGTGGCTGAAACGGGGCTTAGGCTAAATGATTATTCGATAAAGGGGTTATCCGGCTTAGTGTAGACATAGCCTTATATACATGTAGCAGTATTGCTAAATGCTAAACAAGAAATACAAACTATGAACATAATTAAATAATTACCTACTGTACAATGTCTGCTCTCACTGGGATGCCAACTGATGAGATGTTTGTAATTTCCCGTTTAGATGAAGAATTAATCATAATCCTCATGCATGTTTTATTTAAAAAAAAAAAAAAGGTGCTGCAGCAAGCGTCTTTTCGTGTATTTCTCGCCATCTCAGGGTCTGAGTTGATTGTCAAAGTTGACCAACTTTTTGATGTATGGCCACAACCTTCTACTATCCAGGTGAGATGCATGATTTATAATCTAGAATTAACTTTCACCACCTCAAGAGGCAATGCAGCAGCTGCAGCTCAGTATGTCAATATAGCAGCATAAGCTAATTAGCTCTCTGTGACCACAGCGCGGCCAAAAATAGTTTGTTTGCCTTAGCGCTCATATTAACAATATCGCTAATACTTGGTTAATATTCAGGTCATGAGATGTAAATGGAGTATTGTTGGCAGTTTTTGGATGTTGCATAGAGGGCTCTATGGACAGAACAGAGTACTTCCATTAGCTGCATTGTTAGCCACCTCCTACTTGCCATGTTTTACTATTGGGAATGCATAAACAAAGAAAAACATATGTGTTCTTGTCGGACATGGGGACTGTGAATGCTAAGCAAAATTACCCCCCAAAAAGTGCAGCTCCCCTTTAAACATGGGCGTTTACTTACTCAACTGCTGAGAGCGCCAGGAAACTATATGGAGTATTTAATGTTTTTAATACAATGCATTGTACATATACTTTTGAGCAAGTTTTTAAAGGGGAACCCTTTTTGGGGATTTTTTCTTATCGTTCAAGATCATTATGAGAGATAAGAAGACAAAAGTTTTAGTTTTTTTCAACATTCTAACATTTGAAAATCAGCTCGTTCTAGGTAGCTAGCAATGCAGCTAATGGGAACAATCAATTCTACCTCTAAATCACTTTAAAAATGCATTCAAAAACCGTCACCAATACTTAATTTACATTCCGTAACCTGTATAACAACCAAATTGTAGCAACATTGTTATTGTAATAGCGAACACTGAGGAACTATATTTCTAGCGTAGTAACACATCTGCGTGCTTCAGTATTACCCTTAAAAGCTAACTACGGCAAGAGATAAGCTAGCTTCTACGTCAGCACGAAACGCGTTTGTTTGTAATTCACAACAATGCGATAGGACACCAATCTGTACTCAGTGAAAAACATGAACAATTATATTACAGTATCTGTCAAGCATTAGCCCACAATGCATGTTTTGTTTGTACACAGCTAGCCAAACAGCATATGATGTCTGTCATGATTCGCGCACGTTTCGTGTATCATGAGCAATATAAAGTGTGACTCACTCCATGGACAGTTGTCTCTTTGGTCCAGCTGACCAGGGACGTTTTTTCTGATTTATTTTGGGTAAGCACTCAATTTATGTCGAAATAGCTGGTCTCCAAATTCCACATTTGCAGCTTCAAGTCGATTTCACCTCACTCTATCGTCTTCCGTCTGCTCTAACTTTTCACCATCTTCTTCGTGCTCGCTTCTAGAAGCAGCAGTTCAACCTACGTCATTCAGATTAGAAAAGATAAGGTTGTGAATCCTCATTTGTCCAAAAATAGTTGTCTTCGTTGTTTACCTTGTTTGCCATGATTAGAAGACACGGAAGCGTTTTGTATCCAGAAGTAGGAACACACAGGAAGTCGGACATGCGCTGCTATGGAAACAAATAAATGCGCGGAAGAAGTCAGTTCTGGAAATGATCAAAATACGGTAAATATTGAACATATTATATATTGTTATGAAGGTGTTTGATACTACATTAGACTTGCAGTGTGTATACAAAACGTTGATGAAGGGTTTTGAAGTTGTCTTACTTTGAAGGCTACAACAGTGACTCCCATTAGCTGCATCTTCCAAGCGTTTTTTATCATCTTTAAAATCGTAATAAAAAAAAGACATGTTATTGTCTCTTATAATGATTGTGAACGATTGGCAAAAAAAAAAAAAGAAGTGCAGTTCCCTTTTAAGAATAGGGGAAGATTTACACTTGTCAACATTGATTTAAGTTAAATGAAGTCTAGAAATTGCACATTAAGCCAGTGTCAAATTATGTCAAAACTGGACACACATCTGTACAAGCAAACTGGCGCTAATTGGAAAAGAGCCTTATGAGATGCAATCAACTTTATTTTTTACTGACATTGGTATTTAAGTATGAAAACATTTATTTTATACTGACAAATAGTAATTGCAAACTATCCACAAAAAGCAGGTATAAATTTAGATAACCAGATACAATCCATAATTACCCTTTTTCTTATGAAAATTACTTTGTCGGTGCTGTAGTTGGGGAGGAGATCTTGCCCCAAGTGGAGGAGTTCAAGTACCTCGGAGTCTTGTTCACGAGTGAGGGAAGAGTGGATCGTGAGATCGACAGGCGGATCGGTGCGGCGTCTTCAGTAATGCGGACGCTGTATCGATCTGTTGTGGTGAAGAAGGAGCTGAGCCGGAAGGCAAAGCTCTCAATTTACCGGTCGATCTACGTTCCCATCCTCACCTATGGTCATGAGCGTTGGGTTATGACCGAAAGGACAAGATCACGGGTACAAGCGGCCGAAATGAGTTTCCTCCGCCGGGTGGCGGGGCTCTCCCTTAGAGATAGGGTGAGAAGCTCTGCCATCCGGGAGGAGCTCAAAGTAAAGCCGCTGCTCCTCCACATCGAGAGGAGCCAGATGAGGTGGTTCGGGCATCTGGTCAGGATGCCACCCGAACGCCTCCCTAGGGAGGTGTTTAGGGCACGTCCGACCGGTAGGAGGCCGCGGGGAAGACCCAGGACACGTTGGGAAGACTATGTCTCCCGGCTGGCCTGGGAACGCCTCGGGGTCCCACAGGAGGAGCTGGACGAAGTGGCTGGGGAGAGGGAAGTCTGGGCTTCCCTGCTTAGGCTGCTGCCCCCGCGACCCGACCTCGGATAAGCGGAAGAAGATGGATGGATGGATGGATGGATGGACGGTGCTGTAGTTTCCACAAATGTGGGCAGATGGTAGTACTGTAGATGTTTTTTTTATCTGATCAGCCACATAAGTGTTTCTCTCGTCTTTCATTATGATTATATGGTGTCTGATAGAGAAGAAGCCACTCTTAGAAGAAACACTGTGGTATCATTTTTATTTAAAAATAAGGGTCAAACTTGTAAATGTTCTTCCATGAAAATGTTTTTAGTGGCCGAGAAGTCAAATGTTGAACATAGCAGATTGAAACGCTAATGGGAATTTTCCCCTTCCATGTTTCCCTTCGTTGGCCCTCCCTCTTCCCATTCCCTTGTTTTGACTCTAACCCACCCTCCTCGGAGCCTAGCTTGTCCAAGTAAGATCGGCTGCATTTTACTTCTAGCCAGTGAGCTTAATGCTATTCCTTTTTTTGATGCATGGTTTTTATGATCACCTTTTCACTTGTTCCTCCTGTTTTGAATCAAAAGACTATATCCAATTCAGAAAATGACTTTTTCATCACATGTATTGATAATTGAAAGATATTTTTACTATCCTTATCTGTCAAGCTTTGAAAGAGATGAACTGTGTATGTCTGTGTACACATAGAAAGAAATCTTTGTTTGTAGTAAAATAACTTGTCATGCTCTAGCAGCTGATCCATTGCTAACCTCATTGCTCCGACTAACACTTGGGTGTTTTAAAGGCCACTACTTTATTGCATGTGACAGTCTTTTTTTAATACAGTGCATTACTAATTAAAACATGCTTCAAATTAATGATTCATCGCTGGTTATGACATTATTCCACAGTGTTTTCAAGACATAACCATGGCACTTAATGGAATTGTTATAACTTGTTTTGATAAAAAAATTGGCCCTGAATTAATTCCTACACAAAGCTCAGTTGTAGTCCTTAACCCACTCATTTCACCAAATCAATCATATTTCTGTTCAATAACAATCCAAATGCAGCATCTGCAGAACAATGCAGCAGTTAAAGGTCCCATATTATGTTTCAACAATTTAAAATAAAACATACAAAAGTATTCACCAATCTAGCCTTAATCCTGGTCTATGAAAACACAGCATTTTGTGTAGCTTCAATGCTAATGAACTGTGTTTTACACACTTATCTCTGATATTTATTATTGTCTACTTTTTACACATACACAGTAACTGCATTTGTCCAACGTAACAACGTAACTGAAGAAGGAGGACAGGACAGAAAGATTAGCATTGCTATATGAGAGAGTGCGTGGGTCGGCAACCTAAAATGATGAAAAAGCCAGATTGGACCAAAAATACAAAAACAAATCTGTCTGGAGCATCAAAATGTCTTATGATGAAGGCAACACATGAAGTAAGTGTCTATATTAGCTAAAATAGCCTCCTATCGAAATGACTGTGTCACAGGCTGACGCAAATCTTTGTTGACAGAAATGTTGAAATTCTACTCTTTGTTTTACACATTTTTACAACATTGGGAAACATTAGTAATACAGAGGCTTCTCAGAGGGTGAGATAACTCCTGGAAATGACGGTCTTAGAAAGGCAAGGGTATAGATGTGTGTGTCCAAGTTAAAGGAAACGGCAGGCTGTCTTCTTCTAATGAATTTATCACAGTCTATGCAAACTGGGTAATGTTTGCTGTGGTCTGGAACAACATGGCACACAAACAACTGTCAGAAATGCAGCCAATATTACATAGAGATAACATGTCATGAGACATGCAGAGGGGTTGCCTACCCCCGAGCTTGTGCTAACTTCACACTCACATTTAAACAGCAGAATAATAAACTATATGCTAGGTGGAGCAAACAAGTGAGGGAAATATTTTTCTCACTCAAAACAGGCTCTTTGCACGCACATTGGCGTTAAATCATTATAAAGTCATTTTGCATAATAGGGGACCTTTATCATGTGATTGTATAAATGGTATCCCACTATGATACATTGGAATGGTCTAATAGACCAGATTGACATCACCCCACTAGAGTGCAGCTACCTTTTAGCTACTTTTTTGACAATATCGGGTGGGAGACATTTTGGTTGTCCACAACTATTCATTTGTAGTTTATAAAGTGGTAGAGAACTCTTCTTCACTGTGGCACTTCGGCATCTTGCCAACCACAAAAGAAGACCCATCATAAAACTATTTTAGGGTTCATAGCATCCACTGCTTTCTTATCTCCTTTTCCCCAGTCAGCTGATCCTGTTTGTCTCTGCGTGTGCGTGCGTGTGGCATGTGATAACCACATTAATCTTTGTTGTCTCTCTCTCCTCCCAACCTGCAACCCTTTTTTATCTCCCTCCCCTCTTCCAATATTTTCTAACTCTCTTTGGAAACCAAAGGAGCTGGTAAGAGCCTGGCTAACTCTCCTTGTCGTCCTTCACCTTTCTCTCCCAAGTGTCTGTTTTATGTTCTTTAGACCAGGATTGATGTGTCTTTCAATGGTCTTGTAATCAATGACTTCATAAACCTAAATCAACCATCTATAAGTCTTACAACATAAGCTTTTGTTTTCTTACTCCATTCACTGACTTTGATTTCATCATGAGTTTTTAAATATGAATTGTAGCCTTTTTAATCATATTGAAATTATCAAATGTAATCCAGCTCAGACTAATCTGCATCATTTTATGTTATCATTCATTCATGCTGTAATTTAAACTTCTAAAGTCATTATTGGGGCAACATAACTCTTTCCTGACAGTTTAAGGTCTCTCAGAATCCAGTGATTCCCCACCACTGTAATGAACCAGGTGATTATCATGTGTGCCATGGGAAATTATCCAATTTCTCTTACTAGGGCCTAAAATGATTACAGTGGAACTTCGATATACGAACCTAATTGGTTCTTGAACAGGGTTCGTAAATAGTTTCTACAGTGAAGCAAATTTCTCCACAACATACAAAATAACTATGAATAATGGGTTCCAGCCTTGACAAAAGTCCATATTTGAGTGAAGGTTTGTACACAATACAAAGTGCTACACATATCAAACAAACATAACAAGAGGTGATAGATAGACTTTCTCTTGATTAACAAGCTTTATGCTCTGCTCTGCCAACAGATGCACACACACAAAAGCCACTATGGTGCCTTTACAAAGGATCAGAAATCATAAAAATCCTTAACGCTAACAACTATGTTGCTACAGTAATAAACATTTTTAAAAAGTAAAATCCACCCACAATAACATCGGAAAGGAGCTGAGGAGAAAGCAGTAGACCGGGAGAAAGAAGGAAGGGGGTGGTAGCCGTGTGTGTGTGTGCTGTTGTCCTGAGCGAGAGGTAGTGTCTTTTTTTCCGCTGTAAAATAAGTCTGCTCTGGCATCTTTTTTCAGAAACGTCCGGTCTCATCACAATTACGACTTGCTGCAGTACAAAGCCTCAATGTACTCCTCGCAAATAGTATTTTTTTTAACTCCACAGTGATTCCTTCCTCCTTTCCATGCTGGTTTGTTGAGTTTTGGGGGCTCGTTGGATTAGCAAAATGGACAAAACTTGTCAAAAGGTGAAAGAATAGGGGGGGGAAAGGCACACGCTGAAGCACTGAGTAGTGAGAGACTGGTAGTGTACTCCAATGTGCAGCAAGAGACGTGGAGGGCTCCGCCTCATCACTCAGATGCTGCGCTCTGCTTTTCGCCTGCAGGCGTGACACAAAATGAATGAATGCAGCGTTCGTACACAAAAACAGGCACATTTGGCCTGATCTAAAAGTTCGTAAATCGAAGTTCACAAATTGAGGCGTTCGTAAATCAGGGTTCCACTGTATTTACCGGTATGTTGTAAAAATATGTCGTACTCTTTGTTTATCTATTTCTACCTGTGCTGAAAATCTCAATTTCCCCTCAGGGATTATTAAAGTACTTTTGATTCTGATTCTGATTTGTCCCAATAGTCATGACAATAACTAACGTGGTAGAAAATAAACTGGTGTGTCCACCTGTTTCGAGTCATACAGCAGGGGAAGTTATGGCATGTTTTGTCACAATATTTTACTCTTGCCTTGGTTCAATAAAGGTTGGGAAACACTGCGTTCTCAGTTTGAAGACATAGCTGTCTTATCTCTTTAAACACCGTATTTCCTCATTTGGAATACATTTGACATGTACTTGTGGTTCCCCACTTCCAGGAGGAGCTGTGCAGTGACAGCGTGGAGAGGATCGTGGTCAACCCTAACGCTGCTTATGACAAATTCAAAGACAAGCATGTCAGCACCAAAGGACTGGGTCAGTTTCTCACAGGCAATTCTAAATGATTCAGGCACCTATAATCCCACTAGAGTTTCATTCTGGTACCTTAGCTTGACTTTTATCTTGGTTCTCTTTGCACAGACTTCTCAGACAGAATCAGTAAAAGCAGAAGAGTGGGCTATGAGTCTGGAACATTTGAAATTGTAAGTACGGTTTGTTCTAAACACGCAACTCCTGCAAATTATACAATATTTCATTTGAGAGATGCAAACAGCATTTTTGTTATCACTCCTCTGACAGTGATAATGGTGGTGCTGTGAGACCTTTTTAGCTTTTATTTAGTAGTTCTCAGCGTTCTTGCCTTGTCATCGTGCAGCTAGGAGAGGGCTGTGGTGTCAAGGAGACTCCCCAACAGAAGTACCAGCGTTTAGTAAACGAGATCCAGGAACTCTGTCAACAAGTGGACACAATCCAGGTATGACTGCCGGCATTACACACGCATCTTTTTGTTTGATTAAAAGTGTCCACTGACTTACAGTGTCGATATCATGCATTACCACACCACTGATTTGACAGACTGCCACAAAAGAAAGCAATGCAGAGGAGCGCCTGACCCCTGTGGTCCTTGCCCAGCACGCGGCCCAGCTCAAACAGCAGCTGGTCTCTGCTCACCTGGATTCACTGCTTGGACCCCAAGCGCACATCAACCTGTCTGATCCAGATGGAGCACTGGCCAGGTGAGCTGCCATCATACTGTATATCTGACTGTGATACATAAACCTACAGCTCACATTTCAGCAAGCATCCTACTACCTTTCAAAGAACAATGCAGTAAAAAGAAAACTCGGATATACTTTGCAGTAGTCAGTGTACAAAAGTATAGATTTACAATATAGATGATATATGATAGATTTTAATACTATGTTATATCATGTTTATGACACCTTTTAGCTGTGTCCCGCAAATGTGACAGCAACAAGCGAACAAATGTGCAAAACCACTTCTAAGTCAATCAAACTTAAGTTTCTCACAAATATCATCACTGGAGGACGAGGAATAGCTAATCATGCTATACCACACAACGTAAGGGGATATGCAAACTGCTCCATAAAGTTGTTGATTGTAAACAAAGGTGGGCAAATTGATACAAATATTGACAGTAACGATACCTAGTATAGATATATGGTCGATACTACCATTACATTGATATATTTTTTTGTCACAAAATCTTTTGTTGTTTTTATATTGGGTTTAAAGGTAAAAACTAAATGATTTTAATCCGACCCAATAGTAGGAAAAAATTAAAATATTTAATTGTTTTTGTTACATCCTGCGTTTTGGTCTGATTATAATTGTGATCAAAAATATAATCATACAATGATATTGAAAATGTGGAGTATCAGTATTGCAATGACCAATACTGCCCCTGGCCTGTAACTACTTGGTGTTGGATCCATACCCAAATTTTAGTATCACCTAAAATTAATGTAAAGTATTAAAACAACAGAAGAATAAGTGCCAATTACTGTATATTTAACAGAAGTGTAGATAGAAGCAGATTCTGACAGTAAATTAACAAGTAGATTAATAATAGTTTTGACAAAGTGCGTCTGCCTCACAATACGAAGGTCCTGGGTTCGATCCTGCGCTCGGGAACTTTCTGTGTGGAGTTTGAATGTTCTCCCCGTGACTGCGTGGGTTCCCTCCGGGTACTACGGCTTCCTCACACTTCCAAAGACATGCACTTGGGGATAGGTTGATTGGCAACACTAAATTGGCCCAAGTGTGTGAATGTGAGTGTGAATGTTGTCTGTCTATCTGTGTTGGCCCTGTGATGAGGTGGCGACTTGTCCAGGGTGTACCCCGCCTTCTGCAAGATTGTAGCTGAGATAGGCTCCTGCGACCCCGAAAGGGATAAGCGGTAGAAAATGTATGGAAAGTAATACAACCGTACATGACGCAATATGTCAGCAGCCATATTAGGAGACTTTGTAACCCGTTTTGACATGGTTCTATTATCATGTATATGCTAATGTTCCATGTATCTTGATATTGTTATCGCCAGAGGCTGCAACACATATCATGACTCGGAATAGGAATCAAAATGCTCAGTGTATCAATTCCTTGGAATCGCTTGCCAATTTTTCAAATGATTCCCTAACGATGTGCGTAGTGACGTAAGACACTAAAATAGCGGCACCCGGGAGCAACAATGGCTCTAAAGTTGAATACGCTTTACAAAAAAAGGATTGCAACCGCGCTACTTGTAATAATTACAAGATTACTATTTCATCAAGAGGAGGATATATGAGCAATATGCTTAAACATTTGAACACACAGCATGCAATAACTAAATGAACTGTGTCGATCTCACCCAGCAGCAGTTATTGTATTTTTCGGAATATAAGTCGCAGTTTTTTTCATAGTTTGGCCGGGGGTGCGACTTATACTCAGGAGCGACTTATGTGTGAAATGATTAACACGTTACCGTAAAATATCAAATAATATTATTTAGCTCATTCACGTAAGAGACTAGACGTATAAGATTTCATGAGATTTAGCGATTAGGAGTGACAGATTGTTTGGTAAATGTATAGCATGTTCTATATGTTATAGTTATTTGAATGACTCTTACCATAATATGTTACGTTAACATACCAGGCACGTTCTCAGTTGGTTTTTATGCGTCATATAACGTACACTTATTCAGCCTGTTGTTCACTATTCTTTATTTATTTTAAATTGCCTTTCAAATGTCTATTCTTGGTGTTGGGATTTATCAAATACATTTTCCCCAAAAATTCGACTTATACTCCAGTGCGACTTATATGTTTTTTTCCTTCTTTATTATGCATTTTCGGTCGGAGCGACTTATACTCCGGAGCGACTTATACTCCGAAAAATACGGTATGCTAGCACGTCATCTTCGTAAATACAAATGGTACTAACTCAAAACCTATCATGTTTGCGCTATTATTTGTTGAATGCCTTTTCATTTAAATGAGCAAGACAAGAGACAGATTCTGACTGGCTCCGACGCGGGCAGTAAGTACTCGCTGTAGTATAAGTCTGCCGCCTGGCATGGTGTGGCACACACAGGACAGGCAAGCAGCGAATAAGTTTGTAGTCAATGTTATGTTTACTTTATGTTTATATTTTCAGTCTTACAGACCTAAATGGAGGAAGAAGTGTAAATAAATAAAACTAAGGAAGGAAAATAATTCAAAAGAAGGAACATCAATCCTCATCAAAAACTAGAGCTTATTTGTCTTCACACTGTTAACTAGCTGCACACGCTGGAAACGAGTAGCGAGGGCAGAATAATACATTTATTGACAGTGCAGTGTGAAAGCCGATGGGTTTACTTTGCAATTAATTAAACGCAGTCTCAAAGGAATATAACCTGTGGAGGCATTTTCTGGCCAAATATCCACATATTGATGTCCGGCTCCTGGGCCCTTGCGCTCTTGAAACTGTGGCCCGCTTCATTATGTAGTTGAATAGCCATTTTGTACACTGACAACTCTTAATAGTATTGTCCCTTGGGAAATGTGAAGGCTCTTGAGATGCTATGTTTGCTGAAAATAAGTAAAAGTTGAAAGATTAGTGCAGACACCTGTTGATGAAGGTCAGAGGAGGCCACCAACAACCATTTGTTTCGGCCTCAGGCGTCTGCTTACACAGCTGGAGGCGGCAAAGAGCAGCCGCAGCTGCTCCGCGGGGGACAGCAAGATGCCGCCATCAGCTAAGGGCCCTGATGGTGTGGTTCTGTACGAGCTGCACAGCAGACCTGAACAGGAAAAGTTTAACGAGTCTGCCAAGGTAAAAAACAAAAAATCTAAGTGTACCAGAGAAGACAATGTGTTTTACATGCATTACCCTGTTCACCCTGTAGATGGCAGAATTGGAAAAGCATCTCGCAGAGCTAGAGGCAGCGGTTGGCTCAGGATCTGACAAGCAGGTACACCTCACACTATTTCCATGAGTCTCCTTTTCTCTTTCACACACACTTACATAGAAAATGTACATTTGAAAATAACTACTATTAATAATTTTAGGGACCTCTGAGTGCTGGTATGCAAGGAGCCAGTTTGATGGTGAGTCGTCAAACACCTAACTTTTCCTATCTGATGTGCTGAGGTTATACGCAAAGATGACATCATTGTTTACATTTATTTTAATTTTATTTTGACTCCAGGATACATTAGAACTTCTGCAAGCGAGAGTCAGTGCGCTGGACTCAGCTACTTTGGATCAGGTGGAAGCCAGGCTGCAGGTACATTAACAACTTCCGAGACTCGGTAAACGAGAATACAATAAAAAGAAGCTCAACATGACAATGTTGACATTTGGTGTTACGTACGGTCACTAACTGCATAATTAATCTCCCGTCACTCATTTAAGAGCGTCCTCGGAAAGATGAACGAGATTGCCAAACACAAAACTGCCATTGAAGATGCTGAGACACAAAACAAGGTCAGTATAAATAATAGTAGCTTGTATTCAAGACTAGTTATTATAACACAATACAATTGTTACAATAATAGAACAACAAATACAGCAGAACCTCGATTTACAATCTTCAATCAAAGTTTATTTATATAGCCTTAATCACAAGTGTCTCAAAGGGTTGCACAAGCCACAACGATCCCACATCAGGGCAAGAAAAAACTCAACCCAATGGGAACAACCAGAAACCTTGGAGCAACTTTTAGTCATTTGTCATATCAACAGCAGCCACTCTGGCTCTCACTTGGCACTGTGTTACTTAGCACTGATGCCTTTATGGCCACACAAACACTAGCTGTAAATGCCAGGCTGTTACACTAGGACTCCCCAATCAGATGTGTACTTACTCTAATGTTCATTTATGAATATTATAAATGAAATGCTAATTAAAATATATATTTTAAAGACAGAAAGTTACAGGAATTAACACTATATTCCATACTCATTGTGCAACATGTCAATGTTTTAAGGGGAACTGAATGTGATCTGTGAAATGGGTACACATTATTTCCAAAGCAGGACCCCACCCAGACAAATAATACTACTACATCGCTCATGACAAACAAAATGTGTTTTATTTCCATTGTAAGTGAGCCAAATCACTTATATTGGAAAACAATCTCATGGAAATGACTGCTGTTATTTTATTATAAGGAATTTAACTTATGTCAAGTGTTGAGACAGGTGTGCACGTCCTATGTTGCTCACATGTGCTTAACTGAATGCTCAAGGAACACATGAGAAATTAGAGGATCGTTGATTCTTAGTATCTCGTATAAAGTGCTACACAGGGGAAAGGAGACAAGCAAGAGAAATGTGATTAAAAACAATAGAAAGTATAATATAGCAACATCAAAGGTTAAAAAGGGGACCTACAGAGATTTTTTGGTAAAATGCTTTTTTTTTTTAAAGATACGTTTTTGCTGCCGGGTAGTGATGCAAATGAATGTTTGCACACCGAGACAAAGTTTGTACACCAAAACTTCTCCAGCGACAGTTATTTTCTTTTGTTTACCACGCGCGTAGTAACTGTAAGAGAGTCGACAGGAAATTTAATGGGTGCATTAATGAGATTGGAAGCGTAAACAAAGCAAGCAGGTGCTCAGCACTTAGGCCATGTCTCCACCATACTTTCACAATGTCCTACTTAAACCATCATTTGAAAACACTACATGCTGGTATACGCATTCTGTCCAAACTGATTCACGATATGAAATGATAGACTAAGACTTAGACTTCCTTTTATTGTCATTCAAATTTGAACTTTACAGTACAGATAAGAACATTTCATTGCATTAGCTCATGGTAGTGCAGGGTAAAAGAGCAATAAGGTGCAGATATAAATAAATACATTACTGTACAAATAAATATATTGCACTTTTGCATATGCATCCACGTTTATGTTTATGTTATATTGTCTTTATATTACAGCGAGTTAATCCATTTTTGTGGGGAATTGAGGGGATTATTTTAATGCGTTCAAGAGTCTTACGGCCTGAGGGATGAAGCTGTTACAGAACCTGGAGGTTCTGCTACGGAGGCTGCGGAACCTCTTTCTAGAGTCCAGCAGTGAAAACAATCCTTGGTGTAGTAAATGATGTAGCCTCTTTTAATCAATACAGCCATATTAGCTTACCTTAAAAATCAGCGCACAATTAAATGGAGCCCAGAAAACCCTGTTTTTTCTTTCTACATGTAAATAAATAACTTCATGTTGTTATTTAAAAACATCAACTAATGAGTAACCAATCAAAGGGTGGCACCATTGTTCTCAAGAAGGACTGGTTGTTAGATATTTACACTCTGAAAGCCCTTCTCAAAAAATGGTTGCATAGCACCCAGAACATCTTTGCCTTGTGGATAAAAGGCTAAAATGATTCCAAGCTTTATTGTTCTGACCTAGAAACGTTCTTTTACGAATGAGGCCTCCATCTATGCTAATGATGGCATCAAAGGTTAAAGTCAATCTCAGCCTTTTTCATCATATGTGTTGCGTTTTTCTTTGAACAAAGACAGCACAGAAGTCAAATTCCTTGTGTTACACACTTGGCCAATAAAGATGATTCTGATTTGTGTGTGTTTGTTTGCCTTTTAGCTGTCGCAGCTTTATGACGCCGTGCAGAAGTGGGAGACCATGTCCACCTCTGTGCCTCAGGTGGTCCATAGGCTCGTTGCTGTCAAAGAGCTGCATGAACAAGGTAACACACACACACACTCTTGTATTTGCTACCTTCTTGAGACCTGTGAAAAATGCCTACCTCTTTAGGACCACACTTTCTAGATATATAAAGATGTGTATTTACAACATTAATAATATATACATACTATGCAAATATAAAAAAGCTTGTTGTGAAAAATGAGTTGGAATTTCACGAGAAAAAGGTCACAATTTCACAAGAAAAACTTAGAAGTTTGGCAGTATTATAATAAATAAATATATTTTACTCAACGCAAGTCAACATCTTACAAGAAAAACTAAACATTTGTGCAATATGATAAAAGTTGGAATTTTACTCAATAACAGCGTTTTACAAGAAAAGCATACCATTTTGGCAATTTTATTAAAAAGTCGTAATTTTACTCGACAAAAGTCACAATTTTATAAGAAAACTTACACATTTTGGCAATATTATAATAATAATAATAATAATAGAATTTTACTTGGCAAAATTATGACAAAAGTTTTATTCAAAACATTTCACTGTTTTACAAGAACAACAACAAAATTGGCAATATTCTGATAAGTCAGAATTTTATGACAAATGACACCATTTTGCATTAAAAAGTAACTACACATAAAGTAATAATTTTACGAGAAAATATTGCAATATTACAGAAACAGAAAGAATATGAGAAATTGTTCCCAATTTTATAAGAAAAAAGTTGACATTGTCAGAAAAAGATTGCTTTTAATTAATTTTTTTTGTTGTTGAATTTTTTATTTTTTTTTATTTACTTCAAGTTATTACAGTGTGTCTCTATATACATATTTATTTTATTTTTTTAAATTAATTTTGGCAAGGGGGCGCATTTTAATTTCTTACACACACTTGTTATTATATATGTTGACCAGAGGGGGAGCACTTCTAAAACCGACACAGTCAATTTAAAAAATCTGTGCTTTTTGGGACCACCCTAATTTTGATAGATTTCACCAGCAGGGGTGCAAATGAGACATTCTCTATTCGATGCAATGTTATTGGGACCATGATTTATGTCATCACTTGTTCACACCTCATATGGAAGGTACTTTTCTTTGTTGATGTCTCAAGAATGGTAGAAATACAAGAACACACACACTGAACTTGACTACTGGCTGTTTTGTTCCCACCTCACACACACACGCAATATCCCCAAATTACTTGCATGCCATTTTATCTTTCAAAGGAGGAGAGAAAAATGGAATCCTTGAAATGACACCCGTGAGAGTTAGACTGACATGTAGAATACGTAGGTTAGTGGGGGAGGGGCACGTCCTTATCTGTATTATAAGTCAGTTCGCTTGTTGTGAAGCGTTGAGGCAACATGTGTAAACCACATGTAACAAAGACGTACAACAGGTATCGCGGGATCCAACTCCTGACTTACACCTGTGGACAATTAATTATTGAAGAATTTTACGTTTTGAACAGCGCGGCTTTTACATATTAAGTTAATTAAAGTTAAAATACTAGTGATTGTCACTAGTGATGTCCCGATCCAGGTTTTTGCACTTCCGATCCGACACCGATATTGTTTTTGCACTTCCGATCCGATACCGATACTGACCGATACCGATACTGGCCTATCCGAGCATGTATTAAAGTTTAAAGTTATTTAGCCTACTTAGTCGTCAGAATCATGTTGAAAAGGGTTTTAGTATTCTTGATAACAACTAGCCAGCTGAATTAGGGGAGTTTGAATAATACACAATGGTTGGTAACAAGAAACTGACCTGTTTATTCAAGGATAAACTCAAAATAGACAAAATTATACATGACAAACAGAAATGGCATCATTGAACTAGGGCTGGGCGATATGGCCTTTTTTTAATATTGCGATAATTTAAGGCCATATCGCGATACACGATATATATCTTGATATTTTGCCTTTGCCTTGAATGAACACTTGATGCATATAATCACAGCAGTATGATGATTCTATGTGTTTTGATTGATTGATTGAGACTTTTATTAGTAGGTTGCACAGTGAAGTACATATTCCGTACAATTGACCACTAAATGGTAACACCCGAACAAGTTTTTCAACTTGTTTAAGTCGGGGTCCACTTAAATTGATTCATGAAACAGATATATACTATCATCATAATACAGTCATCACACAAGATAATCACATTGAATTATTTACATTATTTATAATCCAGGGTGTGGAGGGGGGCGCCGGATGTAAGTGTCAAAAAGACAGCCAAAAGAGTTTGATATGAGAATAAATCTAAAGTTAAAATATAGGGTAGAAATGCACCCATTTGCAGGAAATTTAGTCTTGATTTTGAAAATTTTCTTTCAAGGCTTGCATGTCTACATTAAAACATTCTTCTTCATACTGCATTAATATATGCTACTTTTAAACTTTCATGCAGAGAAGGAAATCACAACTAAAAAAATCACGAATTTTTTCATACGGTGTTGATCTGGAAATTTTTGCCTCTGCATTTTGATGGTGTGGGCGTGTGGCACCGAATGGAGATAAGCGTCACTACAGACAATACAATATTTGAACAATGATGACGAAAACTGTTTTCTCTGTCGTGTCCGTGTGTCGAAAATTGTTATGCGCTTATTTTTTTATTTGATTTTGTGCGTGGCATATAATTGCTATTCGCAGAGGACGCTTGAGCAGTGCGCAATTGCTCAGGTGCGCACCTTAGAGGGAACGTTGGTCACACGGCTGCGCTAGCATCACAGCTAACGTTAGCCATGCTGCTACCTCTCTGCTGGGAGAAGGTGTACACGTATGTGACGTATGACGTGACAGTATGTGACGTGTGTAAGAAGGTGCGCTTGCTGTCTGTGAGAGGGAGACACAGAAAAGAGTGAGAAGAGCCTGCCGATACGCATTTTTTGGCAAATATCGGCGGCCGATCTGATCCAAATATCGGATCGGGACATCCCTAATTGTCACACACACACCTGAGGTGTGGCGAAATTATTCTCTGCATTTGACCCATCACCTCCTGGGAGGTGAGGGGAGCAGTGGGCAGCAGCGGTGGGCGCGCCCGGGAATCATTTTTGGTGATTTATTTTGGATCAGGAAGTACACATACAAGTTACATAATCCAATGTGTGCATTCCAGACGGTAAACATGGCTTCTCCAAATTAGGGATGGGTATGGTTTACATTTGAACCAATACTAGTACCAAATCAATACCTTAAAAGCCATGCCCAAACCAGCACTTAAAAATGTAAAATATGCAAACTTTTGTGAGTAAAAATAATCGTATTTTTATGGAATTTTATGACATTCATTTTGAAGAGACCAGCAATTAAAATATTTCAATTATATAAATTAAATAACTAATAGGGGTGCACAAAAAAATTAATTCACATCCAAACCATGATTCTTATTCATGCCCATTCTCAATCGATTGATCTTTTTTTTTAAATGTACCGTATTTTTCGGAGTATAAGTCGCACCGGGCGAAAATGCATAATAAAGAAGGAAAAAAACATATTTAAGTCGCACTAGAGTATAAGTCGCATTTTTTGGGGAAATGTATTTGATAAAATCCAACACCAAGAATAGACATTTGAAAGGCAATTTAAAATAGATAAAGAATAGTGAACAACAGGCTGAATAAGTGTACGTTATATGAGGCATAAATAACCAACTGAGAACGTGCCTGGTATGTTAACGTAACATATAATGGTAAGAGTCATTCAAATAACTAACAAATAGAACATGCTATACGTTTACCAAACAATCTGTCACTCCTAATCGCTAAATCCCATGAAATCTTATACGTCTAGTCTCTTACGTTAATTAGCTAAATAATATTATTCGATATTTTACGGTAATGTGTTAATAATTTCACACATAAGTCGCACCCCCGGCCAAACTATGAAAAAAAACTGTGATTTATAGTCCGAAAAATACGGTAGTAGTGGTTGTTTCACACCAATATTTTGGTACCATTACCAAAATGTGCGATACGTTTCACACTAAAGAAGACCACAAAAAATATAATTATTGACATTAAACAGAAAATGTTATAATACATTAAATATAGGTTTCCTTTTGCAATTAAAGAACAATTTTGGCATTAAAGAAAATAGTGAACATACAAGACAACTTCTATTTTAGTCCTGAGTAACAAAGGCTCCTAATTTGACTGCTGGACAAACTGTAAAAATTTATTATAAATCTACTTGTTAATTTACTGTTAATATCTGCTTACTTTCTCTTTCAACATGTTCTATTTACACTTCTGTTAAAATGTAATAATCACTTATTCTTCTGTTGTTTGATACTTTACATTAGTTTGATGATACCACACATTTAGGTATCGATCTGATACCAAGTAGTTACAGGATCATACATAGGTCACATTCAAAGTCCTCATGTGTCCAGGACATATTTACTGAGTTTATAAACAATAACTAAAATGACAAAATACTTTGTGATGATAAAAAATAATATAATCATTGTAGTATCGACTATGTATGGCTCTTGTACTTGTTACTGTCGATATTTGTAAAGACCCACCCATTTGTTGGGGGGCGTGGCTTGGTAGGTAGAACAACAATACCAGCAACTTGAGGGTTCCAGGTTTAATTCCCGCTTCCGCCATCCTAGTCACTGCCGTTGTGTCCTTGGGCAAGATACTTTACCCACCGACTCCCACACTGGTTTAAATGTAACTTAGATAATAGGTTTCACTATGTAAAGCGCTATATAAATATCATTCACTTCATTCAGGAGAGCTAGCTTGCTGTTAGGGGTTTGCTATTGTATCCTCCTCCAGTGATAATAATACTTGTAAGAAACTATGTCGCCATGGAGGCCAGGATTAGTGATTTAGAAGTAGCTAAAACACTATGGATGGACACTGTGGGGGAGTCGGTGTTTATAGCTTCACTTTTAGCCTATTCTCCCTCTTTTCTCTTCACACTGTTTCCGCTTGCAAGGGCTCTGTGAGTGTTGACTGTCATGCACCTTTGGATTATATTACCTGCATATCACCACAGTGCGGCCCTGCCATGACCTGGCGACTTGTCCAGGGTGTACCCCGCCTTTTGCCTCAAATGCAGCTGAGATGGGGGACAAGCGGTAGAAAATGCACAATCATGTCCATGAAAAAAACATTACAAAATGTCGCTACAATGATTAGGATAAAAAAAAAAATCATCCACTTTACCTTGTTTGTTAATCTTCTTGTTGTGAAGCAGAATGGGGGCAGTGTCAACAACGCTGTGGATACTTCCTGACCATTTCAAGCCACACATCGCTTGTCCAATTTCTTTCTTTGGACTTACAGTTGCGATCAAAAGTTTACATACACTTGTAAAGAACATAATGTCATGGCTGCCTTGAGTTTCCAATCATTTCTACAAGTCTTATTTGTTTTGTGATAGAGTGATTGGAGCACATACTTGTTGGTCACTAAAAACATTCATGAAGTTTGCTTCCTTTATGAATTTATTATGGGTCTACTGAAAATGTGAGCAAATGTGCTGGGTCAAAAGTATACATACAGCAATGTTAATATGTGTTTACATGAACACCATACCTACCGTCAAGCATTGTGGTGGTAGGACTGGACTGCTCTTCTATGACACTTTTGCAGCTGTGTCCTCAGAGGAGTCAGGCTAGACTAAAGTGATGTAAATATGCTCTGCACACACAGCCATGCAGTTTGGCCAGCTGCTGACACATCTGGACACGACTCAGCAGACAATCAACAACTCTGTGAAGGACAACAACACCCTGCTGACTCAGGTGAGACCCTAACACTGCACAAAGACCCGCTAGCGTGTCCTCATCTTCTCCTGGTCTGGCTCTCAGGTCCAGCAGACCATGAAGGACAACCTGGTGGCCATCGAAGAGAACTTTGCAGCACTGAATGAGAGGATGAAAAAAGTGTCTGTGTAAAAAGGTGGACAGGACAAATAAAGAGAAAAGTAAGCTGGACAGTCACAGACTGACTTCTTTTCTGCTTTTTTCACTAAGAATAAAACCATTTTCCTTTTAATTCTACAAAAGTTTAAACAATTGTAAAATGTTTCCTCTGGATTTATATTTTAGTCTTATTATTAAGCTTCCTGCAATGTTGGATGGATTATGTAAGGCTGAAAATAGAGGATGATCAATGTAAATATAACTTTACCTTATGTTTGCTTTCGCTCACTCACTTGTATTTATATTATGTAGAATATCAACCTGCTTCCTCATTGCCTACACCTCAACTGCAAGATGATCAATAAATCTGATTTACTCAACCCTGCTTTATTGTATCGTTTAATTATTCACTTTTTTATTTTATTTTGCCTATCATTCACCATTCTTTTTGTAAGACAAGAACACGTTTTTCTTTTTTATGCATTCTAAATCGTAAATAAATGCTAGCAAAAGTCAGCTAACAATGGAGCTAATGGGAGTCGCTCTATTCCGCCCATAAAGCGCTCTAAAAAACATAGAAAACTTTGTTTTATATACACACTAAGTACAAACCCCGTTTCCATGTGAGTTGGGAAAATGTGTTAGATGTAAATATAAACGGAATACAATGATTTGCAAATCCTTTTCAACCCATATTCAATTGAATGCACTACAAAGACAAGATATTTGATGTTCAAACTCAAACTTTTTTTTTTTTTTTGCAAATAACTTAGAATTTCATGGCTGCAACACGTGCCAAAGTAGTTGGGAAAGGGCATGTTCACCACTGTGTTACATCACCTTTTCTTTTATCAACACTCAATAAACGATTGGGAACTGAGGAAACTAATTGTTGAAGCTTTGAAAGTGGAATTCTTTCCCATTCTTGTTTTATGTAGAGCTTCAGTCTTTCAACAGTCCGGGGTCTCCGCTGTCGTATTTTACGCTTCATAATGCGCCACACATTTTCGATTGGAGACAGGTCTGGACTGCAGGCGGGCCAGGAAAGTACCCGCACTCTTTTTCTACGAAGCCACGCTGTTGTAACACGTGCTGAATGTGGCTTGGCATTGTCTTGCTGAAATAAGCAGGGGCATCCATGAAAAAGACGGCGCTTGGATGGCAGCATATGTTGTTACAAAACCTGTATGTACCTTTCAGCATTAATGGTGCCTTCACAGATGTGTAAGTTACCCATGCCTTGGGCACTAATGCACCCCCATACCATCACAGATGCTGGCTTTTCAACTTTGCGTCGATAACAGTCTGGATGGTTCGCTTCCCCTTTGGTCCGGATGACACGATGTCGAATATTTCCAATAATTTGAAATGTGGACTCGTCAGACCACAGAACACTTTTCCACTTTGCATCAGTCCATCTTAGATGATCTCGGGCCCAGAGAAGCCGGCGGCATTTCTGGATGTTGTTGATAAATGGCTTTCGCTTTGCATAGTAGAGCTTTAACTTTCACTTACAGATGTAGCAACCAACGGTATTTAGTGACAGTGGTTTTCTGAAGTGTTCCTGAGCCCATGTGGTGATATCCTTTAGAGATTGATGTCGGTTTTTGATACAGTGCCGTCTGAGGGATCGAAGGTCACGGTCATTCAATGTTGGTTTCCGGCCATGCCGCTTACGTGGAGTGATTTCTCCAGATTCTCTGAACCTTTTGATGATATTATGGACCGTAGATGTTGAAATCCCTAAATTTCTTGCAATAGCTCTTTGAGAAATGTTGTTCTTAAACTGTTTGACTATTTGCTCACGCAGTTGTGGACAAAGGGGTGTACCTTGCCCCATCCTTTCTTGTGAAAGACTGAGCACTTTTTGGTTATGTGGTTTTTATACACAATCATGGCACCCACCTGCTCCCAATTAGCCTGCACACCTGTGGGATGTTCCAAATAAGTGTTTGATGAGCATTCCTCAACTTTATCAGTATTTATTGCCACCTTTCCCAACTTCTTTGTCACCTGTTGCTGGCATCAAATTCTAAAGTTAATAATTATATGCAAAAAAAAAAATGTTTATCAGTTTGAACATCAAATATGTTGTCTTTGTAGCATATTCAACTGAATATGGGTTGAAAATGATTTGCAAATCATTGTATTCCGTTTATATTTACATCTAACACAATTTCCCAACTCATATGGAAACAAGGTTTGTAATATTGACATATTTTTCTCATTTTAAGCACACAGTGGAGTATTAATAATAATAACAAATGATGATCCAGTACCTTATATTTTTGAGTATAAATATACGGAGGATGAGCTACTAGTTTAAGAAAATATGCTAAACCGATCCAGCAGGTAGCACTATTGCTACGTGCTAAACAATACATACAAACTACCGACATAAAAAAAACAATCACTTACTGAACAATGTCTGCTCTCAATGGGATGCTCATGTCTTTCTGTTTAGATGAATAGTAATAATCTTCACGCAGGGGAAAACAAAAAAATAAGATGGGCCTTTTCGTGTCTTTCTCACCAATTCCGGGTATAATGTATTTCCTTGAATTGCTGGCGGGTATATATTATCCGCATGCCTCGTTTTACCGCCGGGTCAAACTCGTTTCGCAAAATAATTAGCGCATGCTTAGAATTACTGCCGGGTCAAACTTGTTTAGCAAAATAATTAGCGCATGTCTCGTTTTACCGCCTGGTCAAACTCGTTTAGCAGAATAATTAGTATATGCCTCGTTTTACCGCCGGGTCAAACTCGTCACGTCACGAGTGACACTTCACCTTTCAAGGCATCATTTTCCAAAATGGAGGAGGCTAATTTCAATAATTTAAAATCGCATAAAGGGAAGAAGATAAAGAGCTATTCAGTAGGATTTAAGGTCCAAGCTATTGAATATGCTAAAAAGAACAGTAAAAATGTTTTATTAATATAGCTGTGTGTGTCAAATATGAGTCATTAAATGACTCCCGCCTCATGGTGATAGAGGGCGCTAGTGATCCCAGGAAACATTCTTGCGACTACTCGGCTGCAGAAGAAGTGACAACAGTTTTCTAAACTGGACTTTCAATCGAAGCAGGAGGTAATAATTAAAGGAAGATCTCCATCCAGACAGTGAGACTTTTAAAACTGAAGAAAGATAAGGAAGACTTCTATAAACAAGTTATCGATGCTTTTGTTCATTTATAAGTAAAAGTAAGACCATAACGTTTTTTTTTTTATTAAATGTCCTTTTCATGATGGTATCCTTACATCACACTCAAATTTATAAGCACTTGCCTAAATTTACCGCATGCCTTTGGTAAGCGCTGGTGTGATAAGAGGTTTTAAAATAATTAGCGCATGCTTAGAATTACCGCATGCCATTGGTAAGCGCCGGAGTGAGAAGAGGTTTTAAATCAATTACCGCCCCGGCGCTAATTCAAGGAAATACGGTAAGTTGAATGTCAAAGTTGACCAACTTTGTTTTCTACTATATAGGCGAGAGACATTTTATGATCTGGAATTAACTGTCACCAACTCCAAGGCGATGCAGCAGCTCACTGGCAAAAATATTTTTAAATATATATATATATATATATATTTTTTTTTTTTATACTTAAGAAACCAGTGAACGCAAATGACAGAGATCATTCAAAGCATGTTTTTTTGTTTATTTGATCAAAAACTAGTAGATTGAAATGACACTGCATCCTACTTTTAGCAACATTATCCTTTGAATGATGTGCTTTTCAGACCTGATAAAAAATTTAAATTTTATGGAATCATTTTCAAATAAATGCAGAGCGTCCTCTGGGAAGTAACACTTCTGTTTTGACTGAAATACTTATGTTCACAAAAATATTGCATGCAAATGAATCATCTCCAACATTGAGATGAATAAAGTAGTAATGTACGTTGTATGAAAATAATCAAGTCTAAACATTGTTTTATTAAGTGGAAGTAGATGTGCCAATAAGGAAGTAAGGGGACGGAACAAGCTACGGAAGCTTCTAAGGGACAAAGTGTGCTGTGGCAAGAGGACATTTTTTTTAATTTTCTACACCAAAAAGTATGATATAGCAACAATCTCTGTGATCACGGTGCCGCTAAAAGTAGTTCCTCAGTGATAGCGCTTATAGTAACAATATAGCGAGTACTTGATTAATAATCAAGTCATGAGAGGTAAATGAAGTATTTTTGGCGTTTTCTTTTTTTTTAGAAGGCTTTAATAGTGTACTCCCATTATGTGCATTGTTAGCCGCCTCCTACTTGCCATATTTTACCACTTAGAATGCATTTAAAAAAAGAAAAACATGTTCTTGTCTTACATAGGAATTGTGAATGATAGGCACAATTCACCAAAATATCCTTGGTAATTTTCCACTTACAACCAGCAGGTAGCAGCAGAGCATGTCATACCAGTAATAATGAAATGAATTGTTTAAACATATTTAACAAAGTCTTCTTCTCCAAAACCCAGCTTATTGGGGAAAAAAAAAAAGCATAACGAATTCGGCATAAGTATACATACACTGTATTGCCAAAAGTATTTGGCCATCCATCCAAATGATGAGAATCAGGTGTCCTAATCACTTGGCCCGGCCTCAGGTGTATAAAATCAAGCACTTAGGCATGGAGACTGTTTCTACAAACATTTGTGAAAGAATGGGCCGCTTTCAGTGATTTCCAGCGTGGAACTGTCATAGGATGCCACCTGTGCAACAAATCCAGTCGTGAAATTTCCTCGCTCCTAAATATTCCAAAGTCAACTTTATTATAAGAAAAGTGAAGAGTTTGGGAACAACAGCAACTCAGCCACCAAGTGGTAGGCCACGTAAACTGATAGAGAGGGGTCAGCGGATGCTGAAGCGCATAGTGCAAAGACTTTCTGCACAGTCAGTTGCTACAGAGCTCCAAACTTCATGTGACCTCCAATTAGTCCACGCACAGTACGCAGAGAGCTTCACGGAATGGGTTTCCATGGCCGAGCAGCTGCATCTAAGCCATACATTGCCAAATCCAATGCAAAGCGTGGGATGCAGTGGTGTAAAGCACGTCGCCACTGGACTCTAGAGCAGTGGAGACACGTTCTCTGGAGTGATGAATCACGCTTTTCCATCTGGCAATCTGATGGACCCGTCTGGGTTTGGAGGTTGCCAGGAGAACGCTACATTTCGGACTGCATTGTGCCGAGTGTGACATTTGGTGGAGGAGGAATTATGGTGTGGGGTAGTTTTTCCGGAGTTGGGTTTGGCCCCTTTTTCCAGT
Organism: Nerophis lumbriciformis; assembly: GCF_033978685.3. Lineage (NCBI taxonomy): Eukaryota > Metazoa > Chordata > Actinopteri > Syngnathiformes > Syngnathidae > Nerophis > Nerophis lumbriciformis. Next base: position 41,623,048 of record NC_084550.2, on the reverse strand, counting down.
GAAAGGAACTTTGAATGCTCCAGGATACCAAAACATTTTGGACAATTCCATGCTCCCAACCTTGTGGGAACAGTTTGGATCGGGGCCCATTCCTCTTCTAACATGACTGTGAACCAGTGCACAAAGCAAGGTCCATAAAGACATGGATGACAGAGTCTGGTGTGGATGAACTTGACTGGCCTGCACAGAGTCCTGACCTGAACCCAATAGAACACCTTTGGGATGAATTAGAACGGAGACTGAGAGCCAGGCCTTCTCCACCAACATCAGTGTGTGACCTCACCAATGCGCCCTTGGAAGAATGGTGGAAAATTCCTATAAACACACTCCGCAACCTTGTGGACAGCCTTCCCAGAAGAGTTGAAGCTGTAATAGCTGCAAAAGATGGACCCACATAATATTGAACCCTATGGGTTAGGAATGGGATGGCACTTCAAGTTCATATGTGAGTCAAGGCAGGTGGCCAAATACTTTTGGCAATCTAGTGTATGTCGTTGTCACGTTTATATTTGATTAGTTATGTATTTTTTGGATACAAAACTCAGTATATTCCCCAGTCCTACTTAGAAGGGCGTGTTCTGTACGTACAGTAGACCATCTGTGTTCAGTTAGATGACATCATCAACAAGAAGTGATGAACCATCAACGTCAATGGGGCTTGAAGTGAAATATGCACATTAAAATATATATATATATATATATATATATATATATATATATATATATATATATATATATATATATATATATATAATGTATTTAAAAGTTAAATATTCAGACATTTCCAACAGTCTGTTACTTTATACATGTCAGATTTTTTTTTTTTTTTACTGTCAAAAAGCAACCTACTTTACTCTGTATTGATGTGTGAAGCGCTATGAAAACATTAAAGCCCCTTCAAAATAAAGTTACACTTTTTAGGTCCAATCATGATTTTTTTTTTTTTTTCTAACAACATCAAACATTTTCAGACTTGACCACAGATAACATTTGGATTGTTTTACAGTCGTGAGAATATTCTTACAACATTTTCGCCCCCTAAATGAAGCATTCTCAAACATAAACATGTCGAAATAAACAACAAATACCAATACTTAAAGTTAAAGTACCAATGATTGTCACACACACACACACACTAGGTGTGGTGGAATTTGTCCTCTGCATTTGACCCATCCCCTTGTTCACCCCCTGGGAGGTGAGGGGAGCAGTGAGCAGCAGCGGTGGCCGCGCTCAGGAATAATTTTTGGTGATTTACCAGAGTATTGACCACTAGATGATGACTGTGCTGTCTCATGCCTGTTTGCTCTGGAAATGCATTTCTTCCCTGGATGAACCGCAGCTCCACCACTACTGGCAGCACTCGTGCATGCCCCAAATTGTGCTACCAACACCACCACTGTACAAGCGCTCGCTTTTGTCGACAACTATTTAGAGAATAAAGTGGCTGCAAGCTGCACACTGACTACTCTAAAGCACCTTGTCCAAAAAGAAAAGAGGGACATGAGGAGAGGATTTAGACTATCGGCACATAAGCAGCTGTACGAGTGCTCTCGCCTCAAAGAGAATGCTTTCCGACAGCTGCCGTGTGTGTGTGTGTGTGTGTGTGTGTGTGTGTGTGTGTGTGTGTGTTCTTGTATTTCTACCCTTCTTGAGACATTAACAAGGAAAAGTGCCATGAACAAGTTACGACATAAATCATGGTCCCAATACAGAAAACCATTGCATCTAATAGAGAGCCAAATACTAGAGTCTGTGAACATTGCTCCAAAGTCAGGATTTTTTTTGTTGATTTAATGTGCATACAAAAGTAAACACTGACAGGTGCAAAGGCAGCAATATATGATAAAACAAGAAGGCAGCTAAAGAAGGACTTCCCTATTCATCCCCCAAAAAACCCACCAGGTGAACAGCTGATTTTACGACTTCCGGTGCTGACGTAAGACAACCCATATGTGACCATAGGATGAACAAATACACTACGGTACTAAGACTATAGTGGCCATTAACAGTTACCTTCTACAGCTGGGTTTGCCAAACTGCGGCACAGGGACCATCTGTGGTCCCTGACTCCTTTGTCATCGGCCTTAAGCACATTACTCAAAAACAAAAAATTGAGATCTCATTTGCACCCCTGGTGGTGATATCTATCAAAATGAGGGTGAACTCAAAAAGGAGGGATTTTTCAAATTGACTGTGTGTCGCTTTTAAGAGTGCTCCCCCTCTGGTCAACATATGAAATAACAAGTGTGTGTAAAAAGTTTAAGTGCTCCCCCTTTGGCCAAAATTAATATTAAAAACATAATAAATATGTATAAAGAGACATACTGTAATAACTTGAAGTAAATAATGAAGATTAAAAACCAATTAAAAACAACAAAAAATAATTAACAAAGCAGTCTTTCTCTCACAATGTGTCGACTTTTTTCTTATTAAATTGGGAACAATTTCTCATGTTCTTTCTGTTTCTGTAATATTGCAATATTTTCTCGTAAAATGATTACTTTTTAATGCAAAATGGTGTCATTTGTCATATAAAAATCTGACTTTTATCTCAAAATTGCCAATTTCTTTGTTGTTCTTGTAAAATAGTGACATTTTTTGCCAAGTAAAATTTTTGATTATTTTTATAATATTGCCAACATTTTTAAGTTTTCTTATGAAACTGTGACTTTCGTAGAGTAAAATTACGACTCTTTTCATAAAATTGCCAACATTTTAAGTAGGGATGTCCGATAATGGCTTTTTGCCGATATCCGATATTGTCCAACTGTTTAATTACCGATACCGATATCAACCGATATATACAGTCGTGAAATTAACACATTATTATGCCTAATTTGGACAACCAGGTATGGTGAAGATAAGGTACTTTTTTTTTTTAATTAATAAAATAAAATAAGATAAATACATTAAAAACATTTTCTTGAATAAAAAAGAAAGTAAAACAATATAAAAACAGTTACATAGAAACTAGTAATTAATGAAAATGAGTAAAATTAACTGTTAAAGGTTAGTACTATTAGTGGACCAGCAGCACGCACAATCATGTGTGCTTACGGACTGTATCCCTTGCAGACTGTATTGATATATATTGATATATAATGTAGGAACCACAATATTAATAACAGAAAGAAACAACCCTTTTGTGTGAATGAGTGTGAATGAGGGAGGGAGTTTTTTTGGGTTGGTGCACTAATTGTAAGTGTATCTTGTGTTTTTTATGTTGATTTAATAAAAAAAAATTAAAAAAAACAATACCGATCATTTTCGATATTACATTTTAACGCATTTATCGGCAGGCCGATATTATCGGACATCTCTAATTTTAAGCTTTTCTTGTAAAATTGCGACTGTTATTGAGTAAAATTCCAACTTTTATCATAATATTGCACCAATCTTCAGTTTTTCTTGTAAAATTATGACTTGCGTTGAGTAAAATGCCGCCTTTTATTATAATACTGCCAAAATTCTAAGTTTTTCTTGTGAAATTGTGACCTTTTTCTTGTGAAATTCCAACTCATTTTTCACAACAAGCTGTTTTATATTTGCATAGTATGTATATATTATTAATGTTGTAAATACACATCTTTATATATCTAGAAAGGGTGGTCCTAAAGAGGTAGGCGTTTTTCACAGGCCTCAAGAAGGTAAGAAATACAAATGTGTGTGTGTGTGTGTGTGTGTGTGTGTGTGTGTGTGTGTGTGTGTGTGTGTGTGTGTGTGTGTGTGTGTGTGTGTGTGTGTGTGTTGCCTTGGTGTGGAGTCTTGGCTGAGGGCAGGGGGAGATGCAGCGTGGATGGAAATTCCCCCGACCAGGAGCTCGTCATTCTTGTGGCGAGAAACACCTGAAAACATCCGCCGCCATCTCTCCTTATTAGAGGTGAAAGACGTGTTTCACACCACGCCCGTCACTTCAAAAACAAGCACAGTCAGCATGTTGTGTTAGCTTGACATCATTGTTTAGATGAAGTCAATACAACTTTGCAGTATTTCATATTCACCTTAGGTACAGTATCACAAAGTCTTTGTCCACAACTGCGTGAGCAAATAGTCAAACAGTTTAAGAACAACGTTTCTCAAAGTGCAATTGCAAGAAATTTAGGGATTTCAACATCTACGGTCCATAATATCATCAAAAGGTTCAGAGAATCTGGAGAAATCACTCCACGTAAGCGGCATGGCCGGAAACCAACATTGAATGACCGTGACCTTCGATCCCTCAGACGGCACTGTATCAAAAACCGACATCAATCTCTAAAGGATATCACCACATGGGCTCAGGAACACTTAAGAAAACAACTGTCACTAAATACAGTTGGTTGCTACATCTGTAAGTGCAAGTTAAAGCTCTACTATGCAAAGCGAAAGCCATTTATCAACAACATCCAGAAACGCCGCCGGCTTTTCTGGGCCCGAGATCATCTAAGATGGACTCATGCAAAGTGGAAAAGTGTTCTGTGGTCTGACGAGTCCACATTTCAAATTGTTTTTGGAAATATTCGACATCGTGTCATCCGGACCAAAGGGGAAGCGAACCATCCAGACTGCTATTGACACGAAGTTCAAAAGCCAGCATCTGTGATGGTAGGCGGGTGCATTAGTGCCCAAAGCATGGGTAACTTACACATCTGTGAAGGCACCATTAATGCTGAAAGGTACATACAGGTTGTGGAACAACATATGCTGCCATCCAAGCGCCGTCTTTTTCATAGACGCCCCTGCTTATTTCAGCAAGACAATGCCAAGCCACATTCAGCACGTGTTACAACAGCGTGGCTTTGTAAAAAAAGAGTGCGGGTACTTTCCTGGCCCGCCTGCAGTCCAGACCTGTCCCCATCAAAAATGTGTGGCGCATTATGAAGCGTAAAATACGACAGCGGAGACCCCGGACTGTTGAACGACTGAAGCTCTACATAAAACAAGAATGGGAAAGAATTCCACTTTCAAAGCTTCAACAATTTTCCTCAGTTCCCAATCGTTTATTGAGTGTTGTTAAAAGGAAAGGCCATGTAACACAGTGGTGAACATGCCCTTTCCCAACTACTTTGGCACGTGTTGCAGCCATGAAATTCTAAGTTAACTATTATTTGCAAACAAAAAATAAAGTTTGTGAGTTTGAACATCAAATATCTTGTCTTTGTAGTGCATTCAATTGAATATGGGTTGAAAAGGATTTGCAAATCATTGTATTCCGTTTATATTTACATCTAACACAATTTCCCAACTCATATGGAAACGGGGTTTGTACATTATGTATGTATATACATAAATACATACAGACATTCTGTATGTACATATATATATATATATATACATATATACACACACACACACACATATAGATATATATACATATATATATACATATATATATACATATATATATACAAACCCCGTATATATGTGTATATATATATATATTTATATATATATATATATATTCATATATATATACACACACACACACATATATATATACATATATATACACATTACACACACACATATATATATATATACATATAAGGGCAGCACGGTAGAAGAGGGGTTAGTGCGTCTGCCTCACAATACGAAGGTAGTGAGTAGTCTGGGGTTCAATCCCAGGCTCGGGATCTTTCTGTGTGGAGTTTGCATGTTCTCCCCGTGACTGCGTGGGTTCCCTCCGGGTGCTCCGGCTTCCTCCCACCTCCAAAAAACATGCACCTGGGGATAGGTTGATTGGCAACACTAAATTGGCCGTGTGTGTGAATGTGAGTGTGAATGTTGTCTGTCTATCTGTGTTGGCCCTGCGATGAGGTGGCGACTTGTCCAGGGTGTACACCGCCTTCCGCCCGATTGTAGCTGAGATAGGCTCCAGCGCCCCCCGCGACCCCGAAGGGAATAAGCGGTAGAAAATGGATGGATGGATACATAGATATACACACACACATATACATACATATATATATATATATATATATATATATATATATATATATACATATATATATATATATATATATATATATATATATATATATATATATATATATATATATATATATATATATATATATATATATATATATATATATATATCAGTGACGTGCGGTGAGGTTGATGGCTGGTGAGACACTGACTTCATCACAGTCAGATTTGCAAACATATGAACCCTAAAGAGTATCTTATTCACCATTTGATTGGCAGCAGTTAACGGGTTATGTTTAAAAGCTCATACCAGCATTCTTCCCTGCTTGGCACTCAGCATCAAGGGTTAGAATTGGGGGTTAAATAACCAAAAATGATTCCCGGGCGCGGCGCCGCTGCTGCCCACTGCTCCCCTCACCTCCCAGGGGGTGAACAAGGGGATGGGTCAAATGCAGAGGACAAATTTCACCACACCTAGTGTGTGTGTGACAATCATTGGTACTTTAACTTAACTTTAACTTTACACATACAAACTGTAGCACACAAAAAACCACATTTAATAAAAAAACATTATGGTCTTACCTTTACTTATAAATGAAGTCCATGCGCCGCTGTTGTGCTGGATTAATGAACCCCCTGACGGGAGTGTTATATCAACTAAAGCCCTCACTTCAACTTTCCATGTGCAAGATGGAATCTATTTAAAAAAGTGTAACCGAGGGTTTATAAATGTCGCCTATACTGTATGAAACTACAAAATAACAAACACGGAGGCTCCAGTTTACACGAGGACCACTTTATATACCTTCTTTCAAAAACCTCCGCTCCACTCCGTGTCATCACTTCCGCTCTTAGCGCCTTCAAATTAAGAGCTCAAGGCATATACTGTATAACAGCGCATAACAGGAACTTAACATCACAAAGAGGAAAGCCCATAAAAATAGGTTACAAAAGTTATTTAATAAGAAGCCAAAAAGTGCAAAAACCACAATGTTCGTGTTGGAGGAGTTGTGAATTAGGTACACCTGCACTCTGCAGGTGTACCTAATGTTGTGGCCCTGCAGTCATTCACAACTCCTCCAACACGAACATTATTGTTTTTGCACTTTTTGGCTTCTTATGAAATAACTTTTTTAAATAGATTCAATCTTGCACGTGGAAAGTTTAAGTGTGGGCTTTAGTTGATATAACACTCCCGTCAGGGGGTGCAAATTCTACGGCGGGGGTGCAGGAGGCGGATTACTGCGAGCCTCAGCCAGTGCGTCTTTTGCAGCCGTTTTATGATCGCTCAGCACAAGAAATACGTTACACACATACAGTTGTTGACAAAATACACTGTACATTATATACCTCAGCTAACTAAACTATGGAAATGTATAATATAATTCATATAGCAAAACGGTCTCACTGCACAGCAGGCCAGCAGTTAGCCGAGTCCGCAATCCATGGTGAGGCACAATTGAGTGACGTGCCTCGACTGGCTGCTGTTCACCGCACCGTCTCTTCTCAGTATTTGAACGGCAAATGTGAAAATTCAGCGATTTTGAATAAAAATAATCTAAAACTGGTGAAGTTAAATGGAAAATAACTTTATAGTATAATCACTGGATACATTTAACAATTTAATTTTTTTTCTTTCCATGATGGCAGGTGAGGCCCCGCCTCACCTGCCTCTAGTGACTGCACGTCACTGATATATATACATATATATACATATATACACATATTCACATATATACATACATATATATACACACACACACACACCGGTATATGTATGTATATATATATAATCAGAATCAGAATCAGCTTTATTGTCATTACGCAGGGTAACGAGATTGAGGCCATTCCATATAGTTCGATGTGTGCACGCAAGAAAACAATGTGTAAATATATAAAAATATAAAAAATATAGAAGTGCAAAGAAAGGTGTGGCCCACAAATGTGACCAAGGAACACACTATACAGTGGGTGAAATGAATATATACATGAATATCTACATGAAAAAAAACAACAACAAAAAACAGGGAGGTTGGTGGAATGGCTTATTGCACGGAAGAGAAGGCAGTTATGAGGGACAATGGGGCAGTCCGTTCAGGATGGTAATGGGCCTGGGGAAGAAGCTGTTCTTTAGCCTGTTTGTCTTGGTTTTAATGCACCTGTAGTGCTTCCCAGAGGGCAGCAGGTGGAACAGGTCAGAGCCAGGGTGGGTGCTGTCCTTGATGATGGCAGTGGCTGTTGAGGCAGCGGGAGGTGTAGATGTCCATCAGAGAGGGGAGAGGGTGGCCGATGATCTTCTTTGCAGCCTCTCCCTGTCTACTGCAGTGCAGCTGCCGTACCACACTGTAATACAGTAGGTCAGCAGGCTCTCGATGGACGAGCGGTAGAAGGTCAGCAGCAGGTCAGGCTTCAGGTTGTACTTCCCGAGGACTCTCAGGAAGTGTAGCCGCTGCTGAGCATTCTTGATGATTGATGTGGTGTTGACTGTCCAGGAAAAGTCGTTAGAGATGTGGACTCCAAGGTACCTGAAGGTGTGGACCCTATCCACACGCTCGCCGTAGCTGTAGAGGGGGGCAGGGTCGGTGCTGCTCCTCCTGAAGTCGACGAAGATCTCTCTAGTCCTGCTGGTGTTGAGAGCGAGGTTGTTCTCCGAAGACCAGGCCGTCAGCTTCAGGACCTCCTCCCTGTAGGCAGCCTCGTCACCTCTGGAGATGAGCCCGGCCACTGTGGTATCGTCAGCGAACTTGACGGTAAGGTTGTCACTGTATGTATATGTGTATATATATATATATATATATATATATATATATATATATATATATATATATATATATATATATATATATATATATACACACACACACACACACGTATGCATGTATGTATATATATATATATATATATATATATATATATATATCTTAATAAGGTTATCCAAAAAATAGTGCTCGATACCGTAGTAGAGCGCAATATATGTATGTGTGGGAAAAAATCACAAGACTATTTCATCTCTACAGGCCTGTTTCATGAGGGGGGGTTCCCTCAATCATCAGGAGATTTTAATGGGAGCATTCACATACCATGGATTATATAGGGCACAGAGTGGGTGGGTACAGGCTGGTGTAGAGGCGTGGTGATTGGCTCATGTGTTACCTAGGAGGTGTTTCCGTCTGTGGCGGCATGCTGTTACAATTTCGCTGCGCGTGTTGAGGGATGACAGGTCTGGTCGGTAAATAATAAACAGTTTTTCTTTCAAGCATAGGTTGCATCTTTTATTACCACTATTGTAAGGTGTGCTGGATGCAAGAATTTGCCATGTTATTGAATATTCAACATTATTGTCTTTGAGGTCCCAAATGTGTTTGCTGAGTTCTGTGGTATTCCGCAGGTTTTGGTTCCTGAAAGAAGCCTTGTGATTGTTCCATCTGGTTTTGAACTCTCCTTCAGTTAATCCTACATATGTGTTGGATGTGTTAATGTCCTTGCGTGTTACCTTAGATTGGTAGACAACTGATGTTTGTAAGCACCCCCCGTTGAGAGGGCAATCAGGTTTCTTTCGACAGTTGCAACCTTTGTTGGTTTTGGAGTCGCTCTGTCCGGGGGCCGACGGCTCATTTGCAATTGTTTTGTTGTGGTTTGAGATGATTTGTCGTATATTGTTCATACAGCTGTAGCTCAATTTAATGTTGTTCTTGTTGAATACTTTTCTTAGGGTGTTGTCTTTGGGAAAGTGTTTGTCAATCAGATTGAGGAATTTGTGTCCAATGTTAGTTGAGACGTTTTTGCTGTATGGGGGGTTGTACCAGATGATGTCGTTTCGTTTTCTGTTCTTTTTCGGTTGGTTTCCTGGCGTGGGTTCATAGGCGAGGGTGAAATTGTATCCGCTTTCATCAAGGGCTTTTTGGTACGGGGGGGTTGCTTGGTCAAATTCAGCTTTGCTAGATGACAGCATCGATAGCCTTTTATTAATTCCGGTAGGTATTCTTTTCGTGGTGGTGGGTGGGTGGTTGCTGTCATGGTGCACGTATTGGAGTGTTGTGTTGGGTTTCGTGAATGGTTGGTAGCTGTTATTTCTCAGGTTGAAAGTGAGGTCAAGGAAGTTGACGGTTTGCTTGTTGGCTTCAATCGTGATCCGTAGGCCGTTCTCTTTGAAAATTTGGCATATGCGCTTCTTGGTATTCTCGCTGCTCCTTGGCGAGGCGCGACACACTGCCAGTCCGTCATCACTGTAAATACCAAGGTTCAGATTGAGGCTGGCGAGCTGGGAGAGGAGGAAACTCCCAACGAGTTCACACGTTTCTGCTCCGTCAAAACTTCCCATAGTGACGTCAAATGTTGCATTGTTCTTTTTTTGCCATGGTGTACTGTTGTGGATGAGAATGGAGTTTTTTGCGTGGATGATGATGTTTCTTTCGTTGCCTGTGATTGAGTCGTAGTCTGAGGCGAAGTCTAGTGCTTGAGTCAGTAGGTCTTGCGTGATGGAAGGGTAAAATTCTTCGATATCAAAGGAGATAAAGTTGTGCTGTTGTTTGTCTTGGATGTTGTTGAACCATTTGATTACTGCTGCTGTATTTCTCCATTGGTTGGGTGGTGTTTTGTCCTTGATTTTTGTGTTGACTCTGTCCAGGATTATTTTGCTGATTTTTCCTATTTCAGATTTAGTTGGGTTTATTAGTCGGCATGTTGGGTTATTTGCAAAGTTGGGTTTGTGGTCCTTATATGTGATGAAGGCTTCCTTGTTGGCTGTGGCGTCCACCCTGTCCTCAATGTCCAGTTCAGCCGCGATCCTTTTATTTTCCAGGTGGATGTTCTGTAAGGTGCTGGGTTGTGCTTTTTTGTATGATTTGGTGATGCTTCTGTCCAGTAAGGTGTGATGTTCTGGTATGTCCATTCTGTAAAAGTTTGTGGTTTTATCGGCAGCTATGATGAGGTTGTTTACTTTCAAGCTGAAAAATGACAAGGAGCGCATCAAGAAAGTAAACAACCTCATCATAGCTGCCGATAAAACCACAAACTTTTACAGAATAATAATAATATACATACATACATACACACACACATATATATATATATATATATATATATATATATATATATATATACATACATACACACACACAGACACACACACACACATTCATATAAACACACAAATACATATAGCATATTATTTGTATTTTTTAGCCTAAATTAGGCATTTTCAAGCATAGAAATGCTAAATAAACAAACAAAAAAAATACAACAATAGTATTGGCCCCCAAATGAGACTAAACCAATCATTTTCAGTAAAGTGGCCACTTATTGGCTCATATATATACTGTATATATATAGATATATATACTGTATATATATATATATATATATATATATATATATATATATATATATATATATACACTGTATATATATATATATATGTATATATATATATATGTGTAATATATATATATATATATATATATATATATATATATATATATATACATACATACATACATACATACATACATACATACACACACACACACACATTCATATATACACACAAATACATATAGCATATTATTTGTATTTTTTAGCCTAAATTAGGCATTTTCAAGCATAGAAATGCTAAATAAACAAAAATATAAATACAACAATAGTATTGGCCCCCAAATGAGACTAAACCAATCATTTTCAGTAACGTGGCCACTGATTGGCTCAGCCTCGGCCAGCATCATTACAAAGGGCCCGGGTTAGTTATTGGCACATCCCTTAAAGCGTGAGTGAAGAATGCACCTGGGACCTGAACCGGAAAGAGAAAGAGACGATACAGTATTATCTGCTCACAGACGTTCCTGGTGGTTGTTTGAGCTTCAGTCACACGCAGGATTCTCACAAGAATGAGTACAAGTTTGCCTACAGTAGATAGGATTAACAGAGTGTAAAGCTGTTATTTCATGTCAAAAGGGCACATAATGTTAAAAAAAACAACTTGTTTGAACAGATTTTTATACTATTTGTGAAAATAATCTTCCAACTAACAGCAACAAAGTGTAATATCTTGTTTTTAACATACTTCACACAATCATATGACTTTAAAAACTGGGATTTTTTTTGTGATGACTAGAACGAGCATGTTGTGTCACATAGCAGAACAACAACAACAACAACAACGGTGATTGTTATTAATATTATGAATGAGCGCACATGGAAATGAGGCAACATTGGCTGCAAACAAGGTGTGTTAAAGAGCCTGACAAAGTCAACAGACAGGATGAGGATGAGGACGGGGTTGCGGGGGAGGGGATGGGTTCTGGTCCAAGTGTGCCGAACTACTCAGCAACAGCCACTGAAGGCGTGACGTGTTGCCGGTGCTTCCTGCAGCGCTTTAAGCCGGTCCTAGAGACAAGTGTTGGAGCTCGCTATTCGCTGCCTGCTGCTGTTGCTATGGGCCTCGGCCAGGGCGGGCGGGGGGGAGATGAGGAGGTGAGGGGGAGGGGGAGGGAAGGTCTTGTTTATGTCGCCATGTTGACTTTGTTAGCTCTTTACTATCTTACACTCGTACTCCTGGATGTCACACAATCATCAGCTTTATCATTATTAATGCGCCACTTATAACTCAACTACCTCCATGTTTGTGTCAAATAAACATGTTGACTACTTTTTAAACTTTCACTTTGTTTTTAACTACACTGCAGCTGAGATAGGCTCCAGCACCCCCTGCGACTCCGAACCGGTAGAAAATGGATGGATGCATATATGTCGCAATTTAATAAACTTTTTTTAAAAAATTTTTTTAGTTATATCTTATTTATATTCATGGAGATTGCATTGTTTTCATTTATATGTTTCATTTAACTCTAGTTTGATAAGAAAAATACACTTATTTCAAAACATTCTGGCAATGTTATGAATGCAAATTGTTTTTCATGATATATTCTCATGATTTATGTAATAAAGCGCAGGTGTCAAACTCAAGGCCCGGGCGGGGGCCACGTCAATTTGTGTGGCCCCCGAAAGCGTGGAAATAATATGTGGAAATAAAGTACCTTTTACATTTTCAATTTATATTTTGAAAATGTCATTTTGTTTATACAAACCCCGTTTCCATAAGAGTTGGGAAAGTGTGTTAGATGTAAATATAAACGAAATACAATGATTTGAAAATCCTTTTCAACCCATATTCAGTTGAATATGCTACAAAGACAAGATATTTGATGTTCAAACTCAAACTTTTTTTTTTTTTTGCAAATAATAATTAACTTAGAATTTCATGGCTGCAACACGTGCCAAAGTAGTTGGGAAAGGGCATGTTCACCACTGTGTTACATGGCCTTTCCTTTTAACAACACTCAGTAAATGTTTGGGAACTGAGGAGACACATTTTTTAAGCTTCTCAGGTGAAATTATTTCCCATTCTTGCTTGATGTACAGCTTAAGTTGTTCAACAGTCCGGGGATCTCCGTTGTGGTATTTTAGGCTTCATAATGCGCCACACATTTTCAATGGGAGACAGGTCTGGACTGCAGGCAGGCCAGTCTACTACCCGCACTCTTTTACTATGAAGCCACGTTGATGTAACACGTGGCTTGGCATTGTCTTGCTGAAATAAGCAGGGGCGTCCATGGTAACGTTGCTTGGATGGCAACATATGTTGCTCCAAAACCTGTATGTACCTTTCAGCATTAATGGTGCCTTCACAGATGTGTAAGTTACCCATGTCTTGGGCACGAATACACCCCCATACCATCACAGATGCTGGCTTTTCAACTTTGCGCCTATAACAATCCGGATGGTTCTTTTCCTCTTTGGTCCGGAGGACACGATGTCCACAGTTTCCAAAAACAATTTGAAATGTGGACTCGTCAGACCACAGAACACTTTTCCACCTTGTATCAGTCCATCTTAGATGAGCTCAGGCCCAGTGAAGCCGACGGCGTTTCTGGGTGTTGTTGATAAACGGTTTTCGCCTTGCATAGGAGAGTTTTAACATGCACTTAGAGATGTCGCGACCAACTGTAGTTACTGAGAGTGGGTTTCTGAAGTGTTCCTGATCCCATGTGGTGATATCCTTTACACACTGATGTCGCTTGTTGATGCAGTACAGCCTGAGGGATCGAAGGTCACGGGCTTAGCTGCTTACGTGCAGTGATTTCTCCAGATTCTCTGAACCCTTTGATGATATTACGGACCGTAGATGGTGAAATCCCTAAATTCCTTGCAATAGCTGGTTGAGAAAGGTTTTTCTTAAACTGTTCAACAATTTGCTCAGGCATTTGTTGACAAAGTGGTGACCCTCGCCCAATCCTTGTTTGTGAATGACTCAGCATTTCATGGAATCTACTTTTATACCCAATCATGGCACCCACCTGTTCCCAATTTGCCTGTTCACCTGTGGGATGTTCCAAATAAGTGTTTGATGAGCATTCCTCAACTTTATCAGTATTTATTGCCACCTTTCCCAACTTCTTTGTCACGTGTTGCTGGCATCAAATTCTAAAGTTAATGATTATTTGCAACAAAAAAAAAATGTTTATCAGTTTGAACATCAAATATGTTGTCTTTGTAGCATATTCAACTGAATATGGGTTGAAAATGAATTGCAAATCATTGTATTCTGTTTTAATTTACATCTAACACAATTTCCCAACTCATATGGAAACGGGGTTTGTATATCTTATTTATATTCATGGAGATTACATTGTTTTCATTTGTATATTTCATTTAACTCTAGTTTGATAAGAAAAATACACTTATTTCAAAGCATTCTGGCAATGTTATGAATGCAAATGTTTTTCATGATATATTTCATGATATATGTAATAAAGCGCAGGTGTCAAACTCAAGGCCTGGGGACCAGATTTGTGTGGCCCCCGAAAGTGTGGAAATAAAATGTGTAAATAAAGTACCTTTTTCTTCTTTTTTTTTCGGAGTTTTTCCCCCTCGGCCATCAGACTCAAGAACAATAATAAGATGGGATAACTCAGTTACAGCTCATTTGTATTCCTATTCTGTGTTATGTGTTTTATGTTGCACCAAGAACAATTTAGTTTGTGAACCCGTTCTCAAACAATGGCAATAAAAAACTATTCTAAAAAAACTATTTTATTCTTATCTTTTCTTAATAAATATATTACAAAATAAATGTACTGCGTACAATTACATATATTTACACTTTTATCAGCTCTAAGAATAAACCAAAATATTATATCATCATGCCATAACAATGTTATTGTTCAAATAAAGATAAACACTTAAATGTCTGTAATCCAACAAACTGTTCATGTAAAAATTTTACAGTAAAATCCACTTTCAATATAGAGTAATAATATACTATAAAACACAAATATTTTACAGTATAAAAAAAACAGTGGTACTGTTTTTCCATTCCGTTTAATTTAATTCCACATATTTTATTTTATATGCTGTAAAAAAAAAACATTAACCTGCAAATATTACAGTAAAATTGTGGCGACTGAGCTGACTGTTTTATACATGACAATCTAAAGATTTGCTTTTGTACGGCGTACATAAAAAATAAATTATTCACGTTTTATACAGTATATACACATTTATATTCATTCTTAAAAACGGCCCTCTGAGGGCCACCATAACTGCGATGTGGCCCTCAATGAAAACCAGTTTGACACGCCTATATTCATGCATCATAACTTGTTAGTAGTAATGTTATCCAACTAAAATAGTAAAAGTTATACAGTAATTACGGTAAATGGAAAATTATCTTTATTGACATACAGATGCTTAAACTGTGGTATGTGTACCAATATTGGTACGCAGGCTCCATCTAGTGGTACGCCAAAGAATCACTTGACTAAAGTTTCATTTTCCTATATTCAAACACAGTGTTACTGTTCAGACTGTGTGTAATGTGACAGTGGACAAAAATAGTACTTATACTTCTTAAATAAAACCTCTGCCTTATTTTTAATGACTACTTGGGCCTACTACGCTACTGTAGTTAAATGTTGGTCATACTTTTAACAAACTTGCAGACTTGCTGGTAATTGGTTACAGGCATTACCCTGACAAATAATTGTTTGCAAAGTAGGAATTGTTAATCATATATAGAAAATGTTTCACATGAAATAATATTTACACTCATTTAATCCAATTTAATAATAATGCAGCCAGAACCAATCAGTGGCCACGATACTGAACATGACTCTGATTTGGTCTCATTTTTTCCTAAAAATGCTCAATATAGTATAGGCGGTGGCCAAAAATACATAACTACGCACAAGAAAAAAAAATCTGCAATAGAGTGAAGCCGTGCACTTTGCCACCATATATGGCAACTGTATTTATAATTAAACATTTGACTATATTACATGCTTTGCTGTGATTTAAAGTACAATAACACCCATTGTAAAAACAAAATACAATATTAAATAAGAAAACATGTTTCACCATGCAGTATAAACACATATGCTACCATACTATACATGTTTTTATGTCAATAAGAGGAAGATTAATTAATAGTAAATCACTATGACTATTTTTCAACAAGTGATAGACATACAGGAACATTGATAAAACGTTTTTAAATTGAGCTTAAAAAAAAAAAAAAAAAAAAAAAAAAAAAAAAAAAATTCAGATATAGAAAATGTACAAAAATTTGCATTTTGCAAGAATATGTGCATTTTAAAAATATCTGATTTCGTTTTAGATTTGATCAAATTAAATACAATAGTTTGGACTTGCACCTTATTTGAAATCCAGTGATGTGTACATTGATAATAATAATACTCTTTTTTTTTACTCATTTAAAAATATATAACATAATTTGATCCAGTAGAGTACAAACAAAGTACATTATTGTCAAAGTGTAATCTCTATTATTGTTAGTAATCATTTATAAGTAGTGTCAAACCTGACCCACAATACAAAGGCGAGTCCGGCGCGCGCTCCCGCTTGTTTTGCTCGCACCCGGAAATCACAGCGCGAGGGTGCGCGCCTGTGACGTAACGCCGAACGTGTGTCGTGTTTACTTAAAACCTTCGCACATATTTATGTGCATTGTTTGAAAGATGTGCTATTTGGATTTACACTGTATGACCAAAAAAATTTGAAAGGAATTTTACATTTGCAACCTCATTATACTAAGTTTTAAATTCATAGATAGATAGATAGATAGAACTTTATTGATTCCTTCAGGAAAATTAAAATTCCAGCAGAAGTGTACAGATTTGAGATCGAATTTAAAAAGTAAAAAGTAAATAATGGGGGTATAAATGGAAATAAAATAGAAAATATAACAATAATAATAAAAAATAAAAAGCCACAATAAAAATAAAAATATAACAGTAAAAAGGAGAATATAACAAGAGAAACTAGGCAGTAGTGACCATGTTATGAAAAAGTAAAATGTATGAGAATGTAAGTTTCTCAATACCCGACCTGTTTTTTTGTGCCTTTAAAAAAAGAGTTGGCACTCTACTTTAAAACACTCTCTACCCCTAACAACCAAAAAGCTGTAAAAAAAAAATATGATGCTGTGTTCCAAATTTGTATTATTTACGGAATTTGTGTGAGCCAATGACTTTACATTGTGTTACTTATATATATATATATATATATATATATTGCATTCTATTTTAGTTACTTCGTTGAGTCTACAACCCCCTGCCGCTGTTTTGTACTGTTCCTGTACTTGTTTTGTTTATTATAATTTCTTGATTGTATGTAAATGTTGCACATTAGAAATAAAAGTTTATCAAATTAAGCAAATGTAATAACTGTGTTACTTATATATATTGTGTATTCTATTTTAGTTACTTTATTGAGTTTACAACCCCCTGGCGTTGTTTTGTACTGTTTCTGTACTTGTTTTGTTTATTGTTATTTCTTGATTGTATGTGGTAAATGTTGCATATTATAAATTAAGGTTAATAAAATTCTAAAAATAAAATAATTGTTACTTATATATACTTTTGTATTCTATTTTAGTTACTTTATTGAGTCTACAACCCCCTAGTGCTGTTTTGTACTGTTTCTCTACTTGTTTTGTTTATTATTTCTTGATCGTATGTATGCATATTATAAATTAAGGTTTATAAAATAAAATAAAAATAATAATTTTGTTACTTATATATATTTTGTATTCTATTTGAGTTACTTTGAGTTTACAACCCCATGGCA
>NC_084550.2:41410000-41600000 GCF_033978685.3 Nerophis lumbriciformis | reverse complement strand
CCTAAATTCCTTCCAATAGCTGGTTGAGAAAGGTTTTTCTTAAACTGTTCAACAATTTGCTCACGCATTTGTTGACAAAGTGGTGACCCTCGCCCAATCCTTGTTTGTGAATGACTCAGCATTTCATGGAATCTACTTTTATACCCAATCATGGCACCCACCTGTTCCCAATTTGCCTGTTCACCTGTGGAATGTTCCAAATAAGTGTTTGATGAGCATTCCTCAACTTTATCAGTATTTATTGCCACCTTTTCCAACTTCTTTGTCACGTGTTGCTGGCATCAAATTCTAAAGTTAATGATTATTTGAAAAAATAAATGTTTATCAGTTTGAACATCAAATATGTTGTCTTTGTAGCATATTGAACTGAATATGGGTTGAAAATGATTTGCAAATCATTGTATTCCGTTTATATTTACATCTAACACAATTTCCCAACCCATATGGAAACGAGGTTTGTAAAATATATATATATATATATATATATATATATATATATATATATATATATATATATATATATATATATATATATATATATACTGTATATTGTATTCTATTTCAGTTACTTTATTGAGTTTACAACCCCCTGGCGCTGTTTTGTACTGTTTCTGTACTTGTTCTGTTTATTATTTCTTGATTGTATGTATGCATATTATAAATTAAGGTTTATAAAATAAAAATTAAAAAACAATTTTGTTACTTATACATATTTTGTATTCTATTTGAGTTACTTTATTGAGTCTGCAACCCCCTGGCGCGGTTTTGTACTGTTTCTGCACTTGTTTTGTTCATTGTTATGTCTTGATTGTATGTATGCATATTATAAATTAAGGTTTATAAAATAAAATTAAAAAAATAATTGTGTTACTTATATATATTTTGTATTCTTTTTGAGTTACTCTATTGAGTCTACAACCCCCTGGCGCTGTTTTGTACTGTTTCATTACTTGTTTATTATTATTTCTTGATTGTATGTTGCATATTAGAAATACAAGTTGATACATTTAAAACAATAAAATAAAATAAATTATATTATTAACAATAATAATATTTCATCACCGCGAAGTCAACTGGACAGAGAAAAAACTTCAAAGCGTCAAACTTTGACCGAGCAAATTTTTGTTAAAAAAGTCACAAAGTGATTCATTTTGACATTAACGTTCGTCTGAGGCCAACATTTGAGCGTAGAAACAACTAGTAAGAAAACCAATTGAAGCGTTCGTGTTTCCGGAAACAAGCAATTCTTCGACATTGCATGTATATATGTATATTTTTAGATTTTTTTTTTTTTTTGGTGTGTGTGTTCCGTTGGAAGTACTTAATAAAAGATGGTGTTATCCCCAGCTAGAAACGTGTTGCCAAGCATTGCATCATTCCTTTCATGTGACTCCCATACGCCCCAAATTGGTCCTGGCCGCCTCCTGCCTGCATCACCGCCGCTTCCTCATGCAAACTACACACACGCCAGCCGCACGATCTTGCTACCGACAAAACCCCGCCCCTCCCACCTCCCAATTGGATGTCGCCAAGGAAAACGGACTGCGCTGCTCGCTCCCGATTGGCTCCCGACGCATCTTCCGCTGGAGCCGTCGCGTCGGAAGGGAACTCGCTTGCCGTGCATAGTTCGGTTGGCCCGTCGCTGCTTATAAACACCGCCGGGAGTTTCCACGGATCACATTCGGCCGTCAAGTCTGAACAATGGTTAACATGAGCGATCTGCAATTGTTACTAAACTATCACCATTCGATCCGCGGACAGTCGAGAAGGCGAGCGAATAAACGAAAAAGGGTAAGTAGACGATTCACTGCTTTGTGTCTGTCTTTGTTATTGCTGCGCGAAGTGAAGGATCAAAGTGGTCAACAAGGCTTTTCGAATGACAATATCAATTTTAACATAATATTCATTTAATAACACTAACATAACAATAGGTTTCCTCGCACCTTCTTTCTTTTGTTGACATTTCAAGGTGTCGCGCGACTTAAAAGCTCCAAACTTTCCAGCTTTGACAGTCATTTTTTTTAAAAACAATATTTATATAAAAAAGTACATCATGTAATATACAGCGTCCTTCAAAACATGAATTATATATTTATGTATTTGTACTTTTTTGTCTCGCCCGGTCCAGCGATGGACTTTGCTTTTCCGTGACGTAATTGTCTTAGATCATACGTCAACAACTTATTGTTCAACAATCTAAAATATTTAACAATATTTGTTGCTCGGATATTTTTTTATGCAGAATTAAAAAAAGCAAGATGTCACTAACAAACATAATTACATAATAAACAACTATCTTTATTCATTTTTGTATCAAATAAACATGACAGCCAATTGACTACTTTTTAAACTTCACTTTGTTTTGAACAACACTGCATATAATAAATAGGAACATATAAGTCGCAATTTAATTATTTATTCGTGTTTTTTAGTTATATCTTATTTATATTAATGTAGATTACATTGTTTTCATTTATATATTTCATTTAACAAAGAAAAATACACTTATTTCAAAGTGTAATAATGAAAAAACATTTGCATTCATAATAAAAACGTCTCACAAATTGTGATGTATGTATTAATGCACAGGTGTCAAACTGTCAAACTCAAGGCCTGGGAGCCAGAACTGGCCCGCCACGTCAATTTGCGTGTCCCCCGAAAGGTTAGAAATATGTGTAAATAAAGTACCTTATCTTTTCTTAATAAATGTATGACAAAAATAAATGTACAGCATACAATTACATATATTTACACTTTAATCATCTCTAATAATAAAAAAAATTATATAATCATACATTTCAAAACAATTTTATTGTTCAAATAAAGATAAATACTTAAATATCTGCTGACTTATGAGTTTAAAGCAAGTAATCCAACAAACTGTTCATGTAAACATTTTACAGTAAAATCCACTTTCAATATAGATTAATATTACACTATAAAACAACAACCGTAGATTTTACAGTATAGGAAACGTGCATGAATTTTTACGTAAAAAAAACATATACTAGATATGTCAAAAACGTATTATTCAACATTGTTAAAGCAATCTAAAATATTTAACAATATTTGTAAATAAACTCCTTGCTTGGATATTTTTTATGCAGCAAGAAGCAAGATGACACTAACAAACGTTACACAAAAATAATTACATATAAATGAATGGTGTTTTTGTAGTTGTCGCCGCAGTGTATATTTAATTCACTGACTGTCAACCTTTTTGGAAAATGTTAAATCATAAATTTGAATCTGTTTTTTGTCCTCTTGTTTATCTATCTTTATTGTGTAGTGACAACCTTTGAGCACAGGGGGCGCAACTGAAACAATTGTCGTCGTTATTAAAAGTTAATAATCACAAAATGTATTGTTTTGTTTGATATCAACAGCCCAAAATAAAATGTATTGTAATTCATAAAATTTATATTTGAAGTTAACAGCCTAAAAGAAAAATCACTAATGTAAGTTTTGCATTTTTTGCAACAGGCCAAAAAAACAAAAACAAAAAAAATCATTGACAATTTGTACATTTTGCATATCACTGCCCGTAAAATCCACTTTTATTTTCACATCTTTGATCATAAATGTAATAAATTCATAAAGAATACTTACCAATATCACCATATACATATGTATTTTAATTAAAAGAAGTTAACAGCACAAAACAAAAACATGAATTTAAGTGTTGTGTTTATTGCAACAGTCCCAAAAAAATCCTGATTAAAAATGTTTAAATTTTGTGTATTAACTTGCCCAAAAATTCACTTTTTTCATGTCTTTGATCATAAATGTAATTAAAAAAAAAGATCTTTAGCAAAATCAGCAAATACATTTAAAAAGAAAGTAACAGCACAAACAAAAAAAACCCCACAAATGTTAATGTTGTGTTGAATTTCAACAGTCCATACAATCCTTAATTGTAATTGACAATATTTACATTTTGTATATTAACTGCTCCAAAAATCCACATATTTGATCATAAATCATAATAAAGTCCAAAATATATTAAATAAAGGTGTATTTTTATGGAAAACACTAATCCACATGTATTTTTTCTTGCAGATTTGTAGGGGTGAATTATCTCCAACAAATTCACAGACTTGATTAAGGGAGTCCTTTTAAAAGGTAAATGCTGTGCTTGTGTGACTATATTTGTGCGACTGAGGACACTGTTCATGCAACGTGAAAACGTTTGAAGGACTCACCAGGAGCAACTTTTCCCCCTGGCTGTCCGTCAGGTCCAGCGTGAGCCGTGTGACTGTGCGTTGTGAGAAGATATGACTGCCGAGTGGCTCCACCTGCCCCCACCGTACCCCCCCGGCGCGGAGCCGCTGTGTGGTGCAGACTTGGAGGCGTGGTATGAGGACCTGCAGGATATTCTGGGCTCGGACACGGGAGGGCCCAAGCTGGCACGCGCCCCCTCGTGCGGCGAGGTCAGCGACACTTTTAAATGGCGGACACTTTGCGCATTACCAATTACTACTTGCTGTTTTTCTACTTACAGAAGGAACCCGAGTTCTTGGATGTTCTGGAGAGTTGCTCACTCACGTGGTTGACGGACGGAGGTCAGACGTGGGGCGAGGGCGTCCAGAGGGCGACGGAGCACATCCACGACCCTCAGCCTCTGCATCACACCTCGTCTTCCTCTTCCTCCTCGTCCTGCTTGACTCCGGCAGAAGAGCGGAAGGCGGAGACGAGGAGCGGCGACGGTGACCTGCTGCCCCCCGAGTTCTTCGAGTTGCTGAGCGATGGAGGAGTAGGGATGGTAGATTCAAGCGGGGCAGTGATTAGCAGCGGTTATTATTACCATCATCACCAGGCTAACAGTGCGTACCCAGCGTCTCCATCCGCCAGCGAGGAAGAGTCGCCCTGCGTTCCAGATTCTCCATCCTGCTCCTCCTCGTCCGCCTCGGAGTCGCCTTCCCAGCGCTGCTCGTCCCCGTCGTCGCTCGTCTCGTCCCCGTCCATCTACTCGCCCTCGCGCCTAGGCAAGCGCAAGAGGAGCGCCGGCAACGACGACGCCCCGTTGTCTCCGGGCGGCTCGGCGCAGCGTACGTCCTCGTCATACTTGTCCGCCAAGAAGAGTCGCAAAGAGAGGGAGCAAGAGAACGAGAGGAAAGTGCAGGAGCTGACCGAGCAGAACGAGCGTCTGAAGGCCGAGATCGAGAGGTTGGGAGAGGAGGTGCAGCGGACGCGTCGAGCGCTCATCGAGAGACTCGTCAACACCAGGAAGTGAGGCCAAGGCGAGAATCAAAAAGTGTGTAAGAAATGCTCCTTAAGACTGGAAAGTATGGAAAACCAAAGATGTTTGAAAGGCTGAAGAATGTGATGAGAAACAAAGAAGAAAGACACAGCATGTGAAAAAGAACAGGAAGTGTTTGAGTCATCTTTGCAATTCATTGTAACTCCTCTTTTAAAAGGGCTGCAATCAGAGATTATTTGTCCCAATATGCGCAGAGTGAAGGAGCTCAGGAAGTTTTCACTTTGTGAGTATTACTATTTTTATGGAAACCTTTTTGTAATCGCAGGTGACTACGTGTATTTAGATACAGCAGCTTTTGTATTAACTGGTGGTTTATCTCCACTCCCTATTTTTGTAAAACTGTAATAACTAGATTACTGTACAACTTTGTACTGTCCCATTTGTCTACTTTTCTTACTCAAGTCCCCAAAATTTTCTATTCAATGAATTTGCATGACTTATTATTGGGATTTTTCTTAAAGGGTTTCCTTTTTTTGTCAATGTACTCACACATTTGCAATAAACAGAAGACTTTTTTTTTTAAACCTTGTTTATTGATTTGTTAATGCATGATTTATTTGGTAAAATTGTATTTGCAGAAAATAGGAAAAGAGTTTCATCATAAGTTTTGATAGTCAACGGGTTTCTATAGAAAGAATATAAAAAGATTTAAAAAAAAAAATCAACTACACAGAGCACATTCGGAGGCCAATATTACAGCAAGAGTATAAAATCAGTTTCTCTTGGTGGAGGGATTTGGAAAAATCCCTCCATTCTTTAGCAGAATTCATTTGACTCCCTTTGTGTGTTTTCATTTCCCCGCCGGCCTCACCAGCATTCCATTAGCCCTCAGTGCCAGCACCATGTTGTCTTAGATCCCGTCACAGCTTTGCCTTTGGCTAACACCCTCATCTCGCCGTCTACATCATGTTCCTTTTCCTCCAGTACCGCACCTCAAAGCCACTTCCCCCCTCCTACCACTAACCTCACACCGTTTGGAACTTTCTGCGTCTCATTTCTTCTTGGCCTTGACGAGCGCGGGCTCGGGGCTTTTCCCCTCAGACAAGACCAGCTGCTTCTTCAGCTCCAACAGTTTAGCCACTTCGGCCGTGACCGCCGCCTTGTCCGCCTTCTGCGCTTTCAGGGCTCGCACCTTCTCGCCCTAGCAGATAAAAAAAAAACATTCTTAGATTTCTATATAGCAGTGCTTCTCAATGATTTTATGTTTATCCGCCACTACTTTTTTATTGTGTTTTATATTGTCAATTTATTCTAATTGTATTTTAGTTCTTGCTATTTTGGCCTAATTTCCCATGTTAGCCGTTTTTGCACCAAGACAAATTTCTTGTATGTGAAATGTAGCAATAAAAAAAGTTTCTGATACGTATATTTGGTCATATTCTCCATGTGAGCCCGACCCACTTTTTGAGAAGGACTGCTATATGCGAACATTTCAATTAGCAAGGAAAATCTAAATATATTCCTTTATCAACCTAACCTCATCTCATGTACAGAAGACAAAAAGCAAATGTTTAAATTCCTATTTGTTTCTAACAAGCGCAAATATTGACCGCATTACAAAGAAATTGGTTTGTTACATGCAATACTTGATATCAATATCTTTGGTAGGATGAAAATGTGATAAAATATTTAAAAAAAACCAACAACTAAAAAACATACATTTTAATATAGCATCACAAAAAAACAACGACTGTGTACACATACGTTCAATAAGGGCTTTGGTTTGATAGCTGCATGATTCTGTTTAGGAGTAACAAAATAAAAATTGGTTTGGTCATGTCAAAACACAAAAGTAGGAAATGCAAATTTTTATAAGGTGATATGTATGCATATTTTTTGGACCTTCCCCTACCAACTAAAATGCTCAGATTTCTACATATGAACATTTCAATTAGCAAGGAAGATATAAATATATTCCGCCAATAACTTAGCATTACTTATCATGTACAGAAGAGGAATCTATAAACAGAAAAAGCACAAATGTTTAATTTCCTATTAGTTTCTTACAAACTTAAACATTCGTTGAATAGTGCTTTAGTTTAATATGTGTGTTATTTGATATTAATATTGTGATACTGAAAAATAAACAGTTAGAAATGCAAATTTATTAAAAAACTTCTTACATTTGAAAAATGCCTTTTAGTTTGAAAGCTTGTTGATTTAATGTCAATACAATATTTAGCAGTAATACAAAAACATTGGTTTAATCATGTCCCAACACAAAGTAGGAAATGTAGATTTTTTTTCGACCGCATGAAAAAAAACCAATTTGTAACAAACCTGTGCAAAACAAGTTGAATTAAAATAAAACACAAACATTAATTGCTCTTTGGTTTGATATGAATGCAGTATTTGCTATTGCTATTACATATAAAAAATGGTGCATCGATTTTAATTATATTATTACATTTTGACGTTGAGTTGACTTAGTGTGAGTTAACTTGAAACGTGTGAAAAGAATCAGGTTGACTTGCGTGCCCTCACCTGCTCCGCCACGGCCTGCGTCAGCTGCCTGGCTTTTTCCGGGTCCGCTGCGGCGTTGGCTGCAGCCACCTCGACATCTACGGCGGCGAGAGCGGGCGTGCTGGCAGCGCTTTGAGACGCTGTCTTGAGTGTGCAAACAGAAGATATGATTATTCTCCAAAGGCGAATAATTGGACAATAAGAGCAGTCAGTCGAGGCGTCTACAGAATTTCACGAGTGGCAATGAGCGAGTAGACAAGACTCACGCTGGACTCTCGGCGATAAGTCAACATTGAAATGAGCTGCTAGTATGAGTGAAAGCATGAAAACATTCAAACTTCACACGAAAAACGGCAATGGATACCTTCTTTTTTGCTGGTTCATCTTCAGGCTAGAGACAAAGGCGGTTGATGAAAAGGTTTAGAAAGGGAATTATCTTTATCTGCATGATTAATGCATCAAATACAAACACGCTTTAGATCACATTGCGAAAAACATGAAGCGACAAAGTATTCAATCTGTTCGGACAATTTGCAGAGCTATTCATCACACCAGCAAGCACTTTACAAGTACCAAACACACAAAACAACATCACATACCTGCTGTCCCCCAAATCTCTTCTTCAAAGACTCAATCTGCTCCACCTCCAGTTTCTGGAACAATGGACTAACCTGGGGGAATACGGTGTTCAGTTATTAAAACATATATACTCATTCTGTCTTATGATCAGTGTGAATCTTGGGGCACCTAAATATTCGGTCAGATTCTGATTCCTGAGGTGAAAATTCGATTCAGAACCGATTCTTGATCCAACACGATTCTCGATTCAAACAGATTCTCACAATGTAGTATTTGGTATAATAATTTGGTAACACTTTAGTATGCGGAACATCCATCCCATCCATTTTCGACCGCTTATTCCCTTCAGGGTTGCGGGGGGTGCTGGAGCTTATCTCCGGGAACATATTCACCATTAATTAGTTGCTTATTAAAGTAACACATACCGGTACTTAATTTAGAGTTATTTGGGAACCAGGGGAACATATAAGGGTTAGGTTTTGGGTTGGGGTTACTCATAAGCAATAAGGGTTAGGGTTAGTTAACTCTTAGTTAATGGCTTACTGTATGTATAATAAGGCCATGCAGAATAAGGCATTAATAAGTAGTTAATAATGACTAATTAAGAGTCAATATGTTACTAATTTGCATGTTAATAAGCAACTAATTAATGGTGAATATGTGTTCCCCATACTAAAGTGATACCAATAATTGTGTAATGAAACTTTTTCAAAAGAAAATGCAGGTTAAAAAATGATTTCTGGTTGCATTTAGATGGCATAAAAAAATATTTTGTAAATTTGATTCTTACTAAAAAATATATATTTTTGATGGTAAAATCCAACAATTTGCTCAGTGATCTAGTGGAGAAAAATGACTTTCTCAGGAAAAACATGGTGTGAATCTGCATGTTTTGCTTTTTTAAACACGTACAGTATTCCGTAAGTTGGACCAGCCTCCACAAGCGTGAGCGATAAGAAGACACACTTTTGTTGTTTTTACATTTCATTATTACTGGCGCTCAACTTCTTTTTAAACTTTTTTGATAATGAAGGATGTTAAAAAGTGAGAGTTGTGAGGCACAAATAATGATTTCATCTTGACAATTAGGGGTATAAATCTTTGGGCAACCAATGATTCGATCCGCTTCCGCTTCCTGGGGTGGCGATTTCATTAAGAATTGATTCTCGATTCAACACAATTCTTGGTACAAACCGATTCTCGCAATGTATTATTTGGTAATAATTATAATGATACTTTTTCAACACATGTTAAAGCTTAGAAAATCTCCTTCTGGTTGCACAGAGATGGCCTAAAACTTATTTTTAAAAATGGATTGTTCCGAATAAGAATCGTGATTCAGATGTGAATCAATTTTTTTTGTGCACCCCTGATGACAATTTAAAAATGAACATGCTTTTACGCCCGGGTGTAACAGTACGGAATTGTCACTGTTTTGGGTGTAGTAAGTTACAAAATACAAAACATAAAACTGCTTAGATTCTGTGTTACCAGCTGTAAT
This sequence comes from Nerophis lumbriciformis, assembly GCF_033978685.3. NCBI lineage: Eukaryota > Metazoa > Chordata > Actinopteri > Syngnathiformes > Syngnathidae > Nerophis > Nerophis lumbriciformis. The sequence continues at coordinate 41,590,197 of NC_084550.2, read as the reverse complement.
AATTCTTAAATTAAAAATAAATAAATATGATGATTATATCATATTGAACAAGATTCCTTTTTAGGAAAGTAAAACGATACAACTATTACTGTTGCACATGCTTGTATTATTTAAACACCCTCACTTGTTAACCATTGCTAGTAGTTAATACAAGTTTTATGAAGACAACAGTTCGACCCTGCATATGTTATTCAAAATGTTTAAAAATCCTAGCAAGCAAGCATCTGGGAGCTGATTGACTTTCATAGGTTCCACTTTGTTTGCACATTGATGACCAATACAAAATTGGTCATGTTTGCGGTTGAAGATTTCCCCTTTCCTCCAAAAGTCCCTCTGATGTCCCCTTGTTTGCAAGCTCAGGTAAGGCTTGACAACACCTGTGGCCTCTCATAAGTGAAAGGCCTACTTGTCTTCCATTCACAGCTTCAATGTGTCCTACCACAGCTATGCAGATGACACGCAGATCTACGTGTCACTGACGGCAGGTGAACGTCGCCCTGTTGATCCACTTTGTCGCTGCATCAAACAGATCAGTGTGGGGATGCAAAAAAAAAACTGAAATCATTGTCATTGGCCCACAGACGCAAAGAGAAACTACTATCAATCACATTGAGAACCTCTCCCTGAAACCTAATAATCATGTTACAAATCTAGGAGTAATAATGGACTTAGACTTGAACTTTAACTGTCACATTAAGTCAATAAAATCAGCAGTTTTTTACCACCTGAAAAACATTGCCAAATTCAAAGGAACATTTTCTATATCAGACATAAAATACTAAGCCATGCCTTTGTCTCCAGCAGGTTACACTACTGTAATGGCCTTCTCACTGGGCTCTCTAAACGAGCTGTAAAGCAGCTGCAGTACATCCAAAATGCTGCTGCTCGAATCCTAACTAGAACCAGGAAATACGACCATATTAGTCCAGTGCTTTGGTCAATGCACTGGCTTCCTGTTGCTCAGAGAATAGACTTTAAAACAGCTGTCCTTGGGTACAAGTCTTTTCATGGTCTTGTGCCAAAGTACATCTCTGACATGTTAGAGCCACCACAAGCTGTGAAAACCTCAGGGAGTTGTCTCCTAATGGTGCCTCCCTACAGTCAGGACCAAACATGGTGAAACTGTGTTTCAGTTTTATGCTTCTAAAATCTGGAATGGTCTTCTTGAAGATGTGAGACGAGCCTCAACATTGGCAATGTTCAAATCCAGCCTTTTAATTGTGCATATGACACCTGGAAGCAACGTTCCCTGATTCCCAATTGCGCACTGCTCAAGCGTCCTCTGTGCACAGCAAATATATGCCGCGCACCAAATCAAACCCATCTGAATTCTAAACAAAATAAACACATTTATTCTGTATAATTTTGCAATGCAACTCTGAGTGACAGTGACAACAAGCGGCCCTAAAGGTGTTCGTCAACACCGTTCAATTGAACACCGGTCGATTATTGTAACGTCTATCGAGATGCTTCGAGGACAGGAATTATATCGATCACTTTATTGAGCAAAATTGTTTATATTCGGCCATAACCACACCAAAAACATGAGTAAAAAACTTCTATCTCGAAAAACTAGTCATTTTCTGCCGTACAAACCAGGCCAAAAGCAACTTGTCATCTGTCACCAACACGCATACCACTAAGCCACTGGTGCGTTTATGGCCACACAAAAAGTCGGACAACTCAAACACCACACTAAGTTACACTATGACTCCTCAGTCATACGTGTGCTTATTCTACTGTCATTTAATTTTAATGTTAATTTATTTATATTAATCATGGAATGCTGTTACTAGAGAAAGTTACAGGAATGCACACTTCATCCTATGCTTACATTTCACTGTGCAACATGAGGATGTTTAAGGGGAACTAAATGTGATCTCTGAAAGGGGTACAAATAATTTCCAAAGCAGGACCCCCACCCAGACATATTGTACAATACTAATCCATAGCTTATGAAAAACAAGATTTCTTTTATTTTCATTACAAGTGGGCCAAATCACTAATATTACTAAATAATCTCATGAAAATGACTCCTCTCATTTGAGTGTTATAATAAAAGATTGGTTTGAGACAGGTGTGCTGCTGGTATTGCCACGTGTGATGTTGCTCACATGTGCTCCACTGAATGCTCAGGGAGTTTTTGTGTTTGCTCAGACACATGAACAATTAGAGGGAACATTGCCTGGAAGTATTGTATCTATAGTATTTGATTGATTTGATATTTTAATGAATTAGGATTGTTTTTCTGATGATCGTATTTTCTGATTTTAATTTGAAATATGATTTTATATTTTTATTTTTGCCTTCTTTTAAATTTTCTGTAAAGCACTTTGGATTGCCCTGTGTATGAATTGTGCTTTTATAAATAAACGTGCCTTGCCTTGTCATTCAACACTAATGTTGCCTCACTTGCAGAAAGAAGGGGTATTTTGTAGGAATTTGCATCTTAGGGACTTCATGATTCAATTTGGATTACGATTTAGGGTGCTATGATTCAAATATTAAAGGTTTATTACTACCATCCTAGTCACGTCCATTGTGTCCTTGGGCAAGACACTTCACCCTTGCTCCTGATGGCTGCTGGTTAGCGCCTTGCATGGCAGCTCCCGCCATCAGTGTGTGAATGTGTGTGTGAATGGGTGAATGTGGTAATACTGTCAAAGCGCTTTGAGTACCTTGAAGGTAGAAAAGCGCTATACAAGTATAAACCATTTATCATTTATTTATTTACGATTATGCCAATTATGGATGCTCTGTTCCCCTCCATACTTGATTCTTTTGAACAAGGTATATTTATCAGAATTATCTTACACATTTCCAACATCTAAAAGCTGCTCTTTTTACTCAAAGTGCTATAAGGAAATAAGACTTATTTTAACCATTTAAATTGGGGCGGTATAGCTCGGTTGGCAGAGTGCCGTGCCAGCAACTTGAGGGTTCCAGGTTCGATTCCCGCTTTCGCCATCCAAGTCACTGCCGTTGTGTCCTTGGGCAAGACACTTTACCCACCTGCTCCCAGTACCACCCACACTGGTTTAAATGTAACTTAGATAATGGGTTTCAATATGTAAAGCGCTTTGAGTCACTACAGAAAAGCACTATATAAATATAATTCACTTCACTTCACAAATGAATTAACTTTAATTGCTGTTTTCACAGATTTGGGAACTAGCAAAGTCAAAACAGTTCAGAAAAAATGAATAAAATGACAAAGCCTTTTTATTTATTACTAAGTGCAAAATTGAATGTTAACATTTTACATTTAAGCCACACTTTTGAGACCCCTGCAATAGGCCTTACTGTACAGTCTGTCCCTTAAAACTGTTCTGGTGTTTTTTGTTTTGTTTTGGCCAACTTCCTGGTGCTGCTGCCGTTTTGCTTGTGATTTTGCTAATCGATATTGATGCATCCAGGAATCGATGGATCAGCACAACCCTATTATTTAACCATCATTATTGTCGCCATTCTGGTGAGTGTGCACTAATACTCACGGTTCCAATGCGGTGGCCCGCGCCCAGCACGCATGTAAAGGTACCGGTGCCTTGCAACATGGTGTTGACGCAGGATTGAGGGGCATTCAGTTGATCCCTGATGGTCTGGCTGACTGCTGGCATGTAGGGCAGCAGCATGACTGACAGCAGACAGGCGATGTTGACGGACACACCAGTGACAGTGCCTGCACGCTGCCTGAAGGGAACACATAGCAAGGAATCATCTAATAATTTCCTTTGACGTCCTTGAACACATTTTATTTGTAGTCCAGTGCAGTGTTTTTCAACTTGTTTTGAGCCAATGCACATTTTTTTCATTGAAAAAATGCGGAGGCACACCACCAGCAAAAAACAAAGAAATGAAACTCAGCACCTGATATTGACAGTAAAAAGTCATTCTGGCAATTGTTGGATATGACTTCAAACCATAACCAAGCATGCATCACTATAGCTCTTGTCTCAAAGTACTGTCACAACCTGTAACATCACGTCGTGACTTATTTGGAGTTTTTTTGGTGTTTTCCAGTGTTTTAGTTCTTGTCTTGCGCTCCTATTTTGGTGGCTTTTCCTGTTTTGTTGGTATTTTCCTGTAGCAGTTTCATTTCTTCCCTGAGCGCTATTCCCCGCACCCGCTTTGTTTTAGCAATCAAGACTATTTCAGTTGTGTGGACGCTGTCCTTTTTTGTGTGGACATTGTTGATTGTCATGTCATGTACGGACGTACTTTGTGGACGCCGTCTGCTCCACACGCTGTAAGTCTTTGCTGTTGTCCAGCATTCTGTTTTTGTTTACTTTGTAGCCAGTTCAGTTGTAGTTTTGTTCTGCATAGCCTTCCCTAAGCTTCAATGCCTTTTCTTAGCGGCACTCGCCTTCTGTTTATTTTTGGTTTAAGCATTGGATAACTTTTGACCTGCACGCTGCTTCCAGCATATTGTGATCATGACAAAGCACCACCTACTGATATGTAAGAGTATTAAACGGTTACTCTGCCGAGCTCTAGACAGCACAGATATTCAACAACGGCACATTATTTGCTGATTATAATTACTGGTTTGCAAAAAATATTTTTAACCCTATTACCGTATTTTTCGGACTATAAGTCGACGTTTTTTTCATAGTTTGGCCGGGGGTGCGACTTATATTCAGGAGCGACTTATGTGTGAAATTATTAACACATTACTGTAAAATATCAAATAATATTATTTAGCTCATTCACGTAAGAGACTAGACGTACAAGATTTCATGGGATTTAGCGATTAGGAGTGACAGATTGTTTGGTAAACGTATAGCATGTTCTATATGTTATAGTTTTTTGAATGACTCTTACCATAATATGTTACGTTAACATACCAGGCACGTTCTCAGTTGGTTATTTATGCGTCATATAACATACACTTATTCAGCCTGTTGTTCACTATTCTTTATTTATTTCATATTGCCTTTCAAATGTCTATTCTTGGTGTTGGGTTTTATCAAATACATTTCCCCCAAAAATGCGACTTAACTCCAGTGCGACTTATATATGTTTTTTTTCCTTCTTTATTATGCATTTTCGGCAGGTGCGACTTATACTCCGGTGCGACTTATACTCCGAAAAATACGGTAGGTGAAATGACAATCTCCCACGACACACCAGACTGTATCTCACGGCACACCAGTGCACACAGTGGTTGAAAAACACTGGTCCAATCAAGAGGTTCGAGAAATACAAATGAACGAACGCTTCTCTAATAGGTAATCAATTCTCGCTTTTGGATTGAAAATATGCAAAGGTATTACATCTATCTCCCCTGCATGATATTACATATAGGTCATCATAATCTCACCGTTCTGCATCTCCTCCCTTGATCTTCTTCCAGGGTTCATTGACTTGAATGTACTGGTTGCCATGGCGAGAGATGTTGAGGATGTGTTTCAGAGCATCACGAATTCTAGTAGAGGACAAAATCCACTTCCAGTTCAAACAGTTAATCATTAAAACATCACAAAAAAGTAAACAACGGGCTTGAAACTGACAGCATATCCAATGTACTGTATGCATAAATACATTTGTGTGCAATTCATGTGGTCTTACTTGACTTTGTCCATGAGCTGGATGTACTGCTGGAGCTCCCAGCCCACTAAAGCCAAGAGCTTCTTATCTTCCTGCAGCAGCTCCATCACAGGCACAGAGCCATCAAAGAACTTAGAAACAAACATGCCGCCTCTGGAGAATCGAAGGAGGGTTGAAGGCGAATGGAGAAAGACAGAAAAGCAGAAAAAAAATAGGGGTCAGAATAAAGTGCGTGAGAAGTGTCAGAAAGGCAGCTAGAATCAGGAGGGAGAAAATGCTAAATAAGAAAGGCGTGTTACTCCACTCGCTAATTGAGGATGAAATATGGATCGTGTAATGCAGCACTGGGTTGACGTAAATGAACATAACAGCTCTGCTTTGAGCCTCGTTGCTAGAAAATAATTGAGCTGAGTTGTATGTGCAAATCATCAGGATGCTTATAGTGAGAGGCTGACATGTCTGACGCAACGCGGTAATCTATATTTGACTAAATTCAACGCCTCTCAAGGAGAGACGGCTAGGTCCAAAAAGGCTTTGACAAGGCTGTCATATTTACAACGAGCAGTGGTCCTGATGTGGGAGCGCAGCAAACTTTGCCTGACCTGCATTCTTACATGTTCTATTGCGAGAGTGCAAGAAAGTGCGATGGCTGATGATATTGTGCGGTGAGGACTTGTTTCAGGCTACTGTCTACCTCCACCACCTCAAGCTGGATGCAGTTTAAGATCTTTTAAAAGCAATTCGGCATCGACGCTGCTGCCCGAGAACAATTTGCAAGATCAAGGTGCTTTGGGGAAAAAAACTCTCTTTGAAGCAGGATTTAACCCCCAATCTTTTTAAAAGCCATTAAAGCGGCGGTCTAATTGGGCTGATATTACACCATACCAAACATGTTTACAAAAAGTGGGGACGATCTCTTGTAATAGTTACGTCTCCTACATTCTCAAATCTTATTTCTTAATTGGACTTGATTCCTGTATTTAAAAAAAGAAAATTTAATAAAAAAAGAGTAATTTTAAAAATGGCCCTTTTAGGGAAAAGGGACTTTTTAAAATGATGTTCATGCAGTAAGTCCCTTAGCCTGTTTATGAGCATAACACTTCTGAGAGAATAAGTGCTTACACGGTTGCTTTTAATGACGTCAGAGAGGAAAAAGCTCATCCATCATGAACATGATACTGCCTCTGACCTGTGTATATGCCAAAGTAAGCTTTGCTACACATCTTAAAATCTGTCAGTTAGCTATAGACATGGGAGCTGTAAGATCACTTAATCATTCAGTTTTTCTTCAAGCTAACTTACCACGATGTTGCTATTAACATTTGAGTGTAATGATAGTATTGTAGCTAACATAGCTGTGCTCGTGTTACTAATGTTTATGTCCTTCTGTCCCACAACTTAAAGCTACTGTATGTTTTGGTTAGGTGGCTGGCGTTTGAACAATATAAATACCCAGTCTTCTTCCATGGTCATCCATATCAGCTATGTATTACACATGCACATAAAAGTAACAATATAATCATGTTATAGAAATGTCATTTGTTTTTTGCTTGTGCACACCCACACAGGTATTTTCCAAAGCGCATCTACGCTGTTAAACAATCTCCATCCGTGCAAGTGTAGTTTGAAAACAATCTATGTTCGCATAAAAAACATTCACTGGCTGTCATTTGCATTTTGTCCAACCAGAAGCCTACAAAAGCTAACTTGATGTCATTATTACACATCCGTTCATCAGTACAGTGGTATATTATATCTAAATATATATATATATAGACAGTGGAACCTTGATTTACAAACCCAGCGTGTGCCTTGTTTGTGTGTGTTTTTTCGCCTTTTGACAAGTTTCGCCAATTGTGCCAACTCAATATGAGTGGAAAGTGTGGAGAGAAGGAGGGAATTGCTGTGGAGTTAAAAAACAACAACAACAGCTAATATATTAATGGCGCTCACAAGTATGGAATATTTGATGAAACAGGCTTTGTACTACAGCAAGATTAAATTTTGATGAGACCGGACTTTTCTGGAAAATTATGCCAGAGCAGACTTATTTTAACAGTGGAGGAAAAGACACTCTCGTCCTTTCGATCACCGGCACAAGAGTGCACGCGCACGCAGTACCCCTCCTCCTCCCTTTCTCTTCGGCTCTTTGCCAATGTTATTGTGGGTGGATTTTACTTTTTAAAAGGTTTATTATTGTAGCCTCATGGTTGTTAAAGTTAAGGATTTATGTGATTTCTGATCGTTTGTGAGAGCATCTATGTGACTAGTGTGTGTGGGCGCTTGCTGGCAGAGCAGTGCATACAGCGCAGTTCAGCTTGTTAGTAAAAAAAAGGTTCATCCATCACCCCTTCTTATGTTTATTTGATATACAGTACTGTATAGCAATGTATACTCTGTTCAAATTGTACAAATCTTCACTGAAATATGGACTTTTGTCAAGGGCTGTTAAAGTTAAGGATGTACCTGTGTGTGATTTCTGATCGTTTGTGATGGCATCTATGTGACGAGTATGTGTGCGCGCGTGCTGGCAGAGCAGTGCATACAGCGCAGTTCAGCTTGTTTTGGTTTGTTCGTAAGGAAAAAGTTGATCCATCACCCTTTATGTTTATTTGATATGCAGTACTGTGTAGCACTTTATACTGTGTTCAAAGTGTACAAATTTTCACTAAAATATAGACTTTTGTCGAGGCTGGAACACATTATTCATATTTACATTGTTTATTATGGAGACATTTGTTTCACTATACAAACTTTTCAATTTACGAACCCTAATTAAGGTTGTAAATTGAGGCTTTACTATATATATATATATATATATATATATATATATATATATATATATATATCTTGAGCTAATGAAGTTATATTTTGTAATTGGTATATGAAATATTTTACGTTGGACAAGAGCAGAGTTACATTGTAGATGTCGAAAGTGGATAAAGAACATGACGTAAGAACATAACTCATTAGCGTAACAGACTCACAAAACTGACATTACTAGAAGCACTTTAAAATAGTCTAAATTTCCATTATCCAGGCCAGAGTTTGGCCATCAAACTGTTGTGGCACCTCAGACTTATTTAAAATAGTTTACAAAAATACTCTATGGTACAGTTGAGGACAAATTCTTGATGTCCAACCTGTTAATGAAGTTGCCCAAGTTATTGAGCAGTTCCGAGTTGTTCTTCATAGCCATGTCCGCCCAGGAGAAGGTGGAATCCTGTCCTTCTGGACGCACATAGAGCAGGTAGAAGCGCCACACGTCAGACGGGATACCGGTGTCCTTGGCCATGTCGCCAAACACGCCAACACCACGGCTCTTGGAGAACTTTGTGTCTTCATAATTCAGATATTCTGCACACAAGTCAGAATAGGACATTTTCAGTGTGACTGCAGCATGAATAATTTACCAGTGTGCTGTAGTGAATGTCATAAATAATGAAAAAGCTACAAACGCCTACCAGTGGCAATCAGGTGGTTGACCAGTGTATAGCCATCCTGAGCTCCCAGAAGGGAGCAGGGAAACACCACACTGTGGAACGGCACATTGTCTTTGGCCATGAAATTGTACAGCTCCACCTGGTGGCACACAAACACTGCAACATGAGGATGACATCATATTAGATCATCATGAGATCATCCAGTTCAAAGAGGATTTATCAGCTCTTCCCAGCCCCCACCCAAAGATGAAGCACACACACGCGCACACACAAAGCTCAATCGTGGGGTTTTAGATGGAGAAAGATGAGATGAGTTGATGAGAATGAAGACGATAGCTTTGCTTATTACAGCAAATGTTGGATTTCTTTTTATCTGTAGGACTAAGCTCTTTTAAATCTTTTTATTGAACAAGGAGAAGCGTCAAGCGTGGTATTTCCTGCATGCCAGAAAGTTGTGTAGGATATATCCAGTTTGTATGTAACTTAGATTTTAGTTTTTCGGTGGTTCTCCTGTGTATTGGAAGTCCTTGTATTGAAGTCCAAACACTAACATGGTCAGTCCTTTTAGGATTTTGTGTGATTTTTGTGTGTGATTGTTGTGGCTTAAAGTACTTGATTTCACGACAGCTTTTTACACAAAGTTGCAGCAAAAGATGAGATGTTGGGAGACCATTTGTTTCAGTAATATTGCATCAGGTTGTGATTTTAAAAATTACTTTCAATATTCTAAGTGTGGTCACATCATGTAGTGTATTTGTATTCAAGAGTCTTTTGTATTTTATTTAATCAACATTTATGTATTGAGGACATATTTCACTGGTTAGACCAAACGTGGGCCTCAGGGGCCCAAAATTCCAACCACAGTTTAGATAGCGGGTCAAACATGATTCATTGCACATACAAATGTACATCAAATGACAGCCAGTGAAGTTGTTTTTATGTGGACAGACTTTTTAAAAAACATTTTTATTTAACTCCATTTGTGATGATAGACTTTTTTTTAACACTGGTGTTCATTCTTTTCTGCGTGAATAGTTCTATTTTTCCGACAGTCTGACAGGCCTCGAATTTTAACTTTTTAAGGTCAAGGCAAGTGTTGCCTTAAAGGAGAGCTCATATTTTAGGGCACCAAGGCAAACATTTTCTTTCCAGGCAGGGGCTCCAAAGCATGCTTGCATACATATAAAGTTTTTTTAAATTCATTATTAATATAAACCTGTCAGCTTTTTGTCATTTCATGATTCCTTTATCTCTATGTTTACCTTTTGATAGAGGGAAGTATTTTTTTTAGTTATGTACATGTAGATGATGTATCAGGGCAGATCCATTAAGAGTTTGAGCAGAAATATGTCGGATAGGAATTAACTACACACAATAAAACAATAACAAAATGATGTGTCAAATGGTTTTGAAAGTAATACCTTTGTGACATGAAAACAAAAAAAGTAAAAAGAAACATGGTGTTTACTTATTGATATCAAAATAAAACACAAAGCAGGTTGGCTAATGGAGATGAAGTCTAGCAAACAAGATGTGCTCTTCTCTAACGCCCTCTTGTGGTTCAGTACAACAGTTTGGCCAACAACAAAAAATCAGGAGTGACAGCGTGTTTCCTCACCTCATTAGCTGATGGACGCTGTATTGTCAAAACGAAAGTAACATCATATAGTTTTTCTCCTTCGCTGTATACTTTTAGTGTGGGGAAAAGTGTCTCCAATATTGTCCACACTTGTCTCCATCTAACAGCAGTGCGCTCTTAAACACATGGCGAAAGCGAGGGAAAATGACTGTAGCGTCCAGGAATGTGTTTGTCATTGTTGTTTAGTGTGGTCTCACTATGTAGCACAGATTTATGACAGTGTTGGCGTTGTTCATACGGCCACCCTTAGTGTGACATGTAGGTCTGTTGAGTACCGTATTTTCCGCACTATAAGGCGCACCTAAAAACCACAAATTTTCTCAAAAGCTGACAGTGCGCCTTATAACCCGGTGCGCTTTATATATGGATAAATATTAAGATTCATTTTCATAAAGTTTAGGTCTCGCAACTACGGTAAACAGCCGCCATCTTTTTTCCCCGTAGAAGAAGCGCGCGGTGCATGCTGGGATATGTGACGTTTCATTTCCATTTGTGTGTTTATGTAAAGACCCCAAAATGGCTCCTATTAAGTGTGTTGTCTGTCTAATTATAAATAATGCAGACGAGGCGTGTTAACTGAGTTCTCAACGTTTACTCACAGCGTGCTAACTGCCAGCATACAACGCTTCTCAGGGCTACCGCGCATGCTCGTAACTATCGTTGCATGCTGGGTAGTGTAGTTGTTATATTTGCTAGCTCATAACAGCACATTGAGAGACACGCTTACGCGCTTAATTCAATACTCGCCGTCATTCCGGGTGGATTGACAAAAGACCTCCAGCCGCTAGATATTGGTGTCAACAGGGCATTCGAAGCTAGACTGCTAACTGCGTGGGAACAGTGGACGACGAAGAAGCGCGCGGTGCATGCTGGGATATGTGACGTTTCATTTCCATTTGTGTGTTTATGTAAAGACCCCAAAATGGCTCCTATTAAGTGTGTTGTCTGTCTCATTATAAATAATGCAGACGAGGCGTGTTAACTGAGTTCTCAACGTTTACTCGCAGCGTGCTCATAACCACATTCTAACTCCCAGCATACAACAACGCTTCTCAGGGCTACCGCGCATGCTCGTAACTATCGTTGCATGCTGGGTAGTGTAGTTGTTATATTTGCTAGCTCATAACAGCACATTGAGAGACACGCTTACGCGCTTAATTCAATACTCGCCGTCATTCCGGGTGGATTGACAAAAGACCTCCAGCCGCTAGATATTGGTGTCAACAGGGCATTCGAAGCTAGACTGCTAACTGCGTGGGAACAGTGGACGACAGAAGGCGAACACACCTTCACTAAGACGAGGAGGCAGCGCCAGACGACGCCAACATCTGCCAGTGGATCGTAAATTTGCCCAACTTTTCACTTCGGACACCGAAGACGAAGGATTTACGAATGAAGAATAACTTCAGAAAGTGAGCGCTATGTTTATTTTGTGTGTTGTGACATTAACGTTCGAGCAACATTATGTTGCTATTGCTCTGCACTATTTTGAATTTTACTATGTTTGTGATTGCACATTTGCGTACATTTTGGGAGTGAACAGAGTTGTTAGAACGCTGGTTTTTAATATATTATTAAAGTTTGACTGACCTATCTGACTGTTTTTTTGACATTCCCTTTAGCGCAGCGTAGGCGCGGCTTATAGTCCGGGGCGGCTTATTGGTGGACAAAGTTATGAAATATGCCATTCATTGAAGGTGCGGCTAATAATCCGGTGCGCCTTATAGTGCGGAAAATACGGTAAGTATACTCCGAGGGTGTACCCCTTGAGCGAGATTAACGGTGTTACTACGCCATGATTAGGAAGCCAAGCGACGACGGTGCGCATGTGTCTGACTTTGTGTTGTTTAAAATAAATTAATGATTGTAGGGTTATCGGAAATTTATAAAGGAGACGGTGTTACTAACCGTCCGGAATTTTATTTTTATTTAACATTATGCCGTTGACCATTATATCCCTTGTCCATTAGCTAATAAAACATCAAGGGCGGTCACGACAAGGTGTTGCCGCAAATGTTGGTAAATTTTTAGGGCATTACGGCAAATGAGAGGGCGGTCACGGCAATTGCCGCGGTTGCCGTGGTTAAATTCTAGCCCTGGTCTGAGAGTCCATAAATATGTCGTGACACGGACTGAGTGTGGGGAAAATAGGAGGAGGAAAGCAAAGGGGGGAGGGACTATAGATACTATGGAAGACAGCCGCTTTTATGTGCACCTCGATACGGCTGTGGTTGCTCATTTAAATAAAGTTTTTGTTGCTCAACCATCACATTGTCATCCGGGCAAAAGGCACACAATTTTATATACACACAAAACCTCAAAATCCGGGAAGGTTTGTAACTTCTGTGGTGATGTTGGTATACAGGGCCGATTTCCTAGAGTCTTCTGCAGAATCCAGAAGAGCTGACAAGTTTGAGAAGCAAACGTTTCCCACCATGCCTTGTTGATTTCACAACTATCACTATGTATTCATGCACGGAAGTCTCTAATACATTAAGTGGTGTATTCATGTACAATTACACATGTACAACTTTTGTTAATGTGACACCTTTAGTATGAATGGTTAGTGCAATGCATCATATAATTACCACTGTGGCCTCCAGTGTTATGTATTACATAAAATGTGAATGAGATTATGTTAATGTTGATGGTATGTAGAGGTTTTTATTGAATAAAATTCCCCATGTGGGCCAGATGCATGTTGATTTTCTTATGGTCCCGCAGGCTGGGCTGGAAGTTTGACATATGTGGGAGAGAAGGGTGACGTGTGTTTGAGCGCTGCTCAGGGACAAATAAAATTGGTGAAAATGACAGTGATTGTCCAAAATGTGCCGTAATTGGAGTTGGTGTTGAAATTGCAAAGCCACTCATAATTCATAGGTATTGAGTTAAAGCGAAATTGCATTCACAATCCCTATCTAGGACAAAAATAAATTTTTCTTTTTTTATGCATTCTAACTTGTAATATAACACAAGTAGAAGGTGGCTAACAATTCAGCTAACGGGAGTACACAATTGCGCCCATAAAGACCTCTAAATAACAATATTTCATTTACATCTTGTGACCTGAATATTAACCAAGTATTAGCAGTACTGTTACCGGTATAATAAGTGCTAATGCAGACAATCTATTGTTAGCTGTGCATTGATTAGAGAACTAACTGGCTCATGCTGTTATATTGACACATTGAGCCGGTGCGTTGCTGCATCGCCTCTAAATTGGTGAAAGTTGATTCTAGAAATCATGCCTCTCACATGGATAGTGGAAGGATGTGGTCATAACCCGAGAAGTTGGTCAACTTTGACAGACACATTAAGACGCTTGTTTGCGGCAACTTTTTTTTTTTTAACCTTTCTTGGGAATTATGATGAATTCTTAATTCTTAACGGTAGGTTATGAACATCTCATCAGTCGCCATCCCAGGGAGAGCAGACATTGTATAGTAAGTGATTGTTTTATTATGTCAGCACTTAGCAATACTGCTACATGATGCTGAGGTTTTCACTAAAGCTGGATTGGTTTAGCACATAGCTTCTAAAACTTGTTGCTTATCCTCCTTATATTCAGGCTCAAAAATTAGTGTTTCTGGATCATAATATGTCCCGAAGTAGTCTTTGTTGTCTCTCACAAAGTATGCCGCGAGTAGTAGGTTTGTTCTTGTTGAAAGGTAAAGCAAACGCTGTGATGCGTCTGTTAAATTAATATGCCGCCATATGCCTAAAATGACCAAAACACGTAAATATCACATTAATGTGCCTGGTACCACATTACATTACATTACATATATACTTAAAGCGTATATACAAAACATTAATGGAGGTTTTTTTAGAGCAATTTATAGGCGGAATAGAGTGATTCCCGTTGGCTCCGCTTTAAGCTGACTTTTGCCAATGTATATTTACGTTGTTTCTTGTCATACATTAGTAATTGTGAATGATAGGCAAAATTCCAAAAAGAGTGCATTTCCCTTTTAATTTGCATCAATTGGCACAATAGTAACATTGCAAAAATCCTTTAGGGTGTGTTATTTAGGACACTAAGTGCAGAGCTTGTTGATACAAAACTTTTATACTCTGTGTATTTACACCTACCGGTACTTATAAAAAGGTAAACCCGGAGTGTATTAACATGTTTGTAAAAAAGAAATGTGAGCATTCATTATAGACAGTACCTGATCTGGATTCTTCCACCACATTTCCCATTTGTCAGTGTAGTTGGCAGTGATGGAAAGATAACCGATAGGGGCATCAAACCACACATAGAACACCTGAAGAGGCAACAAGAGGGTCCTCAGTTATAAGAGCCAAAACTGTGTGCCACTGTACTAGTGTTTGTAAACTAGCTAGGCAAAAGCAGACCTTTTCTTTGAAGTCAGGGTGAGGTACCGGCGTTCCCCATTTCAGGTCTCTAGTGATGCAGCGTGGTTTCAGTCCATCTCTTAGCCAGGAGTGAGTGATCTGTTTGGCATTGGAGGTCCAGTCTCCGGTGCTGGTGGACTTCTCTAGCCACTGCTCCAGCTGAGCCTCTAACTAGAATGGAGATGATGGAAATACAGACAAACTGTAGCTGGGGGTCAAAGCTCAATACAAAAATGGGAGTACAACTTGTACTTTTGGCAGATCCAGGAAAAGATGTTTGGAGGAACAGATGACTGGAGTCTGACTGCAGACTTTGCAGTGAGGTGCCTTAAGGGGACAGACAGATATTACAGATTTACTCATTTATTACAGACATGCCGAAATAACAACTGGTAACTTTAACTTGATCATATTAGTGTGGATAGTTGGTTGTCTATTATCAACTATGTTGTTGTCAACGTTTCAACATAAAGTGCCCACCTTGAGTTCCACTGCATTGATGAGCCGCCCACACTTGTCACACTGGTCACCACGGGCGTCTGGGTAGTTGCAGTGGGGGCAAGTGCCTTCAACAAAGCGGTCAGCCAGAAAACGCTGACAGCTCTCGCAACGGAGCTGCTCCACCGTGTCTTCCAATAGGAAGCCGTTCTCGTGGAGCCTCCAGAAAATGTTCTGTGATATCCTGAGTGGAACAGAAAAAACACACAATTCAGAAAACACTGCACCTACGTCAAAAGATTGTATTATTCGAAGATGAAAATAATTGATGATGGTTGGCTCTAAAGACCTCAAAGCAAAGAACATTAATACACGTCAACTTAAACTGGTGCCTGATGCCTTTTGAGTGGCACAAAGCTTGTAATATAAAACCCTCAAATATTATCTGTTTGGTATTGTTAGAGCAGATCAATGTCTCCTCTGCTCTAAAGAAGAGTGTTTTATATTTTGTCCACAATGTCCCATTTAGTGTAGAAAGTACCTCAGCTTCAGTTAGTTGAATGTGATTATAGTAACTTGGAAAAAATATTTGTATTCTGCTCTGAGACTAAGAGCTATTAAGCAGATTTTATAGCTGAGAGGACCAGACGTTCACATCAGGATCCTGCATGAGATTACAATAATCTTACGTTACATAATGTGAATAATCGTGTAAAACGTGTTTGCCTTTTCAGATATAAACCAAGCAGCGTCAAAAGGGCATACCACTCAGGCCCCCAATGTGTTGTGATCAACGTGTGACCTCTTTGTTTAACATTGTCCTCAACATTACTGAAAATACCATACGGACCCAAATTTAAAAACTATTTTCAAGACCCGCTTCTGGAAAAAAGACCAAATCTGAAATAATTTCTCCCTTAAAGAAATATCTTTAATGCTAGTGAAACAAACTGGTAGATAGCTGGACAGTTGTTTGACTACTCTGCTACATTGTTTACCATTGTAACAAAATTAGCACAATAATTCCTTCTCTGTTGACTAACTTGCCAACAACCTATGAGAATCTTTTCGAGCAGGTCACCGGTGTGTGACAGGAAGAAAGCTCTGACTTGTTGCTCTGACTTGTTGGTCAGCATCTATACATTTACATGCCTTACCAACAGCAATTGCACTAAGACTGTAAGTGAAGCTCAGCGTCCGCTAAAATGTAAAAAAACAAAATACAAGTCGTCAATTATTTACTTTTGTTTACATTTCATTGACTAAATATGCGCTAAAATGCGCTTAATGTTTGTTTAGAATCAGTTACTTATTTTTTCTCACTCATTGTGGTTGCGTCAAGAGTTCATCAAACAAAGTTGAAGCCAAGTGTCCACTGACTTAAATTGGGGAGCATTGAGTGGGTGGTTCCACTGCAGTCAAACTAGACAATCATTGGATAAATGCTCGCCTTTGTCACGCCCATTGGACACCGAGCGTCCCTGGAAGTATATGGAAAGTGGGCTTGGACGCTGAGCATTCGCATGATAATTGGATGATCTGTCTGAGGCTGAATCTCTTCTTGTTTGAGAGCAAAATGAGCGAATCAGCGTCTTGAAATATAAACCAAAATATTTTAAAAGTTTTTTTCCTTCAGCCCAAGTGCGGCTGGGATAGACTGCAGCCCCCCTGCAACTCCTAGAGGGACTAGCGGTAGAAAATTGATGGATCGATGGTGTTTCGAGTTGATATGGAGAATGTAGCAATCATTTATGTGATGTATTCTTGTAAAATCTAAGATATTTAATCGGTTATTGAAGACTGTACTCATGTTTAGAGAGTAGCTGATAAATAGCTTCCCCGACTTGAAAGACCATCAGGTGCCAATGTGCCGCACATTTAACAACCTATTTTTTTCTGAGTTTTTTCCAAGGCAAAAACAGTCTTGTATGTATGTGGATCAGTATGGTATTTGATTCTAGAAAGACTAATTCACGACTGTTCTCTTTTTAAACCTACTCCGTCTGCTTCTCTGTGGTGGTCCTTCCAAAGAAGTCAAAGTCTATCTGGAACCACTCGTAGATGCTGGCATGAATGGCATGGTACTTGTCGCAGATCTGCTGCGGCGACAGGCCTTCTTCTCTGGCTTTGTTTTCCGTGGCGGTGCCATACTCGTCTGTGCCACACACAAACAACATGTTCCAGCCTCGCATACGGCCGTACCTTAAGAGAAAGCCATTTAAAACATTAAATAGGTATGCCATTTTGTGGTCTAAGTACACAGCAAGAACCCTTTCTCTATGAAATTTCCAATTCGTAGTGCACCTGGAGAAGACGTCAGCGCTGAGGACACAGCCAATGATGTTTCCCAAGTGGGGCACATTGTTAACGTAGGGCAAGGCACTCGTCAACAGGATATTTCGCTGGCCCTTCTGTGGCAGACTGAAGGGAAATAAACCGGCATAGATGTAAGAAGGAAGGAGTCTTTTCAGTACAAGAAATGTAATCACGTACATAGGGTGCACTCTGTCTGTAGTTGACTGACAGACGTTTAAATGTTTGCTCCATGTCATAGCAGCCGCCTCCATCTCTTCTTGTGACACCACACGCTCTCCTTCGTCATCCTAAATAACCATGAGGAAAAAGACAAGACATTTATCAATAATCAACACTTTGTGTTCAAACGTTCAAACAAAGTTATTGTGATTATCTGGCAGATACCTCAGCAGTCCTGCTGTTGCATGGCTGTGTGCCTCTGCACTGGCCGCTCTGAGGGGCAGGCTGCCTCTGCATGAAACTCCTCATAGCCAGCAGGCCTTTTCCCTGCAGCACTTTGTGGGCTGCTGACAAGCAGGCCTTTGAGGCAGCCACACGGTCAAACCAAACCCTCACAGACTTGTGTTCACCTAAAAAAATGGACAAATATCATGTTTACTAAAAGTAGGGTGAAAACCATGGCAAGGACAGACAAGTGTCACCTGTGCACTGCAAAAACTGAAATCTAATTAAGATTAAATATCTCAAGTAAGGGTGATATTTGCTTATTTTTTGTCTGATAAGATAATTCTTCTCACTAAGCAGATTTTATGTTAGAGTGTTTTACTTGTTTTAAGTGTTTTGGTCCTAAATGATCTCAGTAAGATATTACAGCTTGTTGCTGAGATTTGATGACCTATATTGAGTAAAACATGCAATATCAAGTGTTGCAAAGCTGTGTCATCAACACTCACAAGAATAAAACTGCTTTTTCAAAGTAAGAATTTCTTATTTCAAGCATGAACAAAAAAATCATGACTTTGACACAATTGTGTCTCATAATTAAAACAGATGACAGCCAAATGGACTTTGCTTTTATTTTCAATGAAACAGGAGAAAATACGTACTCATATAGAAGTACAGTTGGCACAGTACAGTAAACGGACAGTACATATTTAAACATTTAACATGTGATATTTCAAACTATTTTGAACAGAAATAGTTAATGCACATTCAGGTAAATTCTTCAAAATTACAATAGAAAAAAATTTGGCTGGGGGCCGGGCTGTAATAAATATATAAATATATATATATATATATATATATATATACATATATATATATATATTCCTCGCGCACTAATTGACTGAAAGAGCACGCACTTGGCGCGATGATGTCGTGTTATCGATGGGAAAATGCATTTTTAGACAATATGATTTGCCTGAGCGGCTAGGAGACCCCGAGAGTAACAAGCGGTTGCCTTGTTGCCTTTCCATTAAGAAAAATAAACTAGTTTTTAGTACAAGTTTGCTGGTTTCAAAAAATGTTATGCCAAGCGCATATCATTATGTCAAGATAATGGCACTTGCATTTACTTATTTTAAGAATATTTTTCAACATATTGCGAAAAAATATCTCATATTATTTTTTTCTATCAAGAAAAGTGCACTTTTTATTAGTGAGAATATACTTATTTTAAGGTATTTTTTGGTTCATTGAGGTTAGCTAATTTTACTTGTTTTGAAAAGTCTTGACAAGCCAAATTTTCTTGTTCTATTGGCAGATAATTTTCCTTAGTTCAAGTAAAATACCCCTAATTTTTGTATTTTTTTTTCTTGTTTTTGAACACTGACTTTTTGCAGTGTGGATAGAGATGGGTACCGAAGTCAGTATGTTTACAGGTACCAACCAAATTTTGTGGGTACTAAAATGTACTGATTCACGTAAAATCAACCAGTACCATATTTGAACGTGACGTCAGGTCCAGGTGCAGACTTGGCACCGGCTCAAGCACTCATTGGGCAAACAGACTTATTCGTGGAAAGTGTTCTAAAGTAGTTCTCCACTTTACAAAAAGAGCGCGCTTGGTGCCAATTTACTACATTGGATCAGTCATGATGCTACTAATTAGCACTAGCAATTTTTCATGGCAATTTCAACGCCTTCAAATGTAATAATCAAAATTACAACTAAGATGCACATTACAATCAAACACCTGGTGTTTAATAATAAATACAATACTTACAGTATAAACACTTTATAAAATCAACAAAAGACAAGACGGACTTATCAGTTAAGTGTTAAAAGGGAGATGCACGTTTTGGATTTTTGCCAATTATTCACAATACCAATGTAAGACAGGAGCACATCTTTCTTTTCTTATGCATTCTAATTTATGCAAGTACAAGGTAGCTAACAATGCAGCTAATGGGTGTACACTATTGCGCCCATAAAACCCTCTAAAATATCCCAAAACTGCCAACAATACTCCATTTACATGTCATGACCTGAATATTAACCAAATATTAGCGATATTGCTATTAAAAGTGCTAACGCACAGGAGCCACTTTTAGCAACGCTGTAATCACAGAGGTAACTTAGCCGATGAGCTCTGAGTTTGTAAAAGTTAATTCTAGATTATAAATCAAGCATCTCATTTGTATAGTCGAAGTTGATGGCCATAAACTAAGTTGAATGTCAAATTTAACCAACCTTTCAGACCCGGAGAAGGCTAAAAGGACACAAAGACACTTGTTTGCGCCCAACTATTTTTTTTAACCTGTGTGGGGATTATGATAAATTATTCATCCAAACAAAAAAACATCAGTCGGCATCCCAGCGAGAACAGACATTGTACAGTAAGTGAATATGTCATTATGTTCGTAGTTTCTACATCTTGCTTAGCATTTAGCAATAACGCTACTTGCTGAATCTGTTTACCACACAGCTTCTGACACTTGAAGTTCATCCTCCTTAAGTTCAAACTAAAAAAAATATAAGGTTCTGGATCATCAGTTGTCCCAAAGTAGTTGTTGTTGTCGCTCATCAAGTCCATAATGATTAATGGTAGTTCTTGTTTTTATAGGAAATAACACATTTTGTGATGAGTCTGTAAAAATTATTCGCAGCCTTGTGTTTAAAATGAGCAAAATATGTGAATATTACATGTTATCATGAATGTGCCTGATACTACATTACATATATACTTATAGAGTGTATATTAAACGATGTTGGAGGTTTTTTGATGTTTCCCAAGGTACTGAATCCCATTCCATTCATTCTTAGCTTTTATTTACTAGTTAGAATGCACAAAAAAAGAAAAACGTATGTGCTCTTGTCTCACATTAGAATTGTGAATGACAGAAACTTTAAAAAAAAGTGCAGTTCCCCTTTAAATGTTAAGAAAAAAACTAATTTTAGTATCAGACAAATAACATTTACTTTATTACCACATGGATACACACAAAAGTACATCAAATTGGTACCATTGAGTACAGTTATCAATACCCTGGTACTGGGAGTTGGTACCGTATTGGTTGAAATGTGAAAGGTACCCATCCCTACATACACAGAGACAATGGGTGATTTTTGATTAACTTTATCATAGGGGAATATATGAGTTAAATGCACTAATTTTACATTAGTAGATCAAGGTGGAGAGAATTGTGACTATATAAGAAAAGTAAAGCATTTACAATCGGATCTGATAATATACATTAAGCATCTGATCATGTTAAGTAACATTTTCAGTGTTCAATTCATCCATCCATCCATCTTCTACTGCTTGACCCTCTCGGTGTTGTTGGGGGCTGGAGCCTATCCCAGCTGCATTCGGGCAGAAGGCGGGATACACCCTGGACAAGTAACCACCTCATCACAGGGCCAACACAGATAGACAGACAACCTTCACACTAACACGAGGGCCAATTTAGTGTTGCCTATCAACCGATGCATGTGGGAGAAACCCGGAGTTTAAAAATGCCAAATCAGCAATCTAGATCCGATCCGGATTAAACTTGGTTTGACATTACAATGTCTGACATTGCAGACAGGTAAATTGGATTCGACAGAGGATTTATGAAACTGTAGAAAAATCCAGCTTCATACATAAACAAACCGTACAAAATCATGCACACTTGAGAACAAACGTAGTGTTGGTAACTACACAGAAAATTAGTTTACTTCTTACCTATATCTAGAGATGATTCAGATAAAATCGGATGCAGTGCAGCCCACAAAACAAAATCACCAACTGAAGGAACATCCTGAAACCAACAAAACAAGACCAAATGCATTAAAAGCACACAGTACTATATCACATTGAAGTATTTACCACAATATGTAGCAAAAATATGTAGACTAAGTACCGTATGCCTTTTCCCCTCATATTGACCAAGCACTACATAGAGTAACAGGCATTTATTAGGAGAGAAGGATGACTTGTACTGCTGTAATGCAATTTTAAAAGGTTGTTTTATAACATTAAACAATATAGAAGACAAACAATATATGAGGATGCATGTTGTTTGTTTACTTTTGGACAAGGATTATGTCCATACATTATATCCACCTGACTTTTTATCCCAGTGGAAATGAGTGTTTAATAGAGGAACTTGTTTATTCAAGTGAAGTAAACAACTGGCAATATAAAGTCACTATTTGAAGAAATATGACAACAGGCTAACAGGAGGATGTTATTGCTTGTACCCCAGTTAAGTAAGGTGTGGCGGCCTTATTCAAGCTTTGGTCCAAGTAGCTGAGAGGTCCCATGAGGACCTTGGGAGCCTCAGATTCTTTTCCCTGAAGCACTGCCATGTACAGGGTCTGTAGAAGAGCAGGCTGCACAAATAAGACAACAATTAGAACAAATGGTGTTTGAAAAAAGTTACTCCTAAAATTATTATTATTTAATTTGATGTAGATCCCCTCTGGCAACACGAAGAAGCACAGTAAGAGGATTTAGGGTCAGTGACATGATTTATTTAATTTTCCAATAATGCAATCAATTCATGCCCTATTTAATTGTACTATTTAAAATCTATATATATATATGGCGCAGTGGGAGAGTGGCCGTGCGCAACCCGAGGGTCCCTGGTTCAATCCCCACCTAGTACCAACCTCGTCATGTCCTGAGCAAGACACTTCACCCTTGCTCCTGATGGGTGCTGGTTAGCGCCTTGCATGGCAGCTCCCTCCATCAGTGTGTGAATGGGTAAATGTGGAAGTAGTGTCAAAGCGCTTTGAGTACCTTGAAGGTAGAAAAGCGCTATACAAGTACAACCCATTTATTTATTTATCATTATTTATATATATATATATATATATATATATATATATATATATATATATATATATATATATATATATATATATATATATATATATATTTATTTATTTAGAACATGCTCTAAATAAACCCAAACCACAAACCTTAATAACTAAATTGAAGTCATGTGTCTATTAGTCATTGACAATTGGGAGAATGTGCATGCAGTAAAGACCTTTTGCGACTTTAAGGTTTATTGTGAGTAGCAGCAAATAAATAAATCTGGTCTATGTCTGTTTTTCTTTAATAGATCCATTGTTATAATTCTTACTTGGAGATTTGTGGCCTCCCATTCCAGCCACTGATCGCAAAGCTCATTGCACTCCTGTCCGCTCACTTCAAACATGTACCTAGGAGGCAGAAAACAAAACCAAACCTGATGATGGCGCCCACAAACATTTCCCTTGCAGATAAAATGTGTGTTATAAGTTGGTACGGGTACTAAATTCAATACTTTTATAGATACCGACCGAATTCTGTCTGTACTACCGGGTATCGATTTAAACCTATTTCAATACTTTTGTTGCATGTGGCGCTACGTGTCGTTGTCGACTCGGCGCCGGCTCAAGCACAACTCAAGCCGCACTCAGAGCTGATGAGCCAAACAGCCTCTCGGTAATGTTACAATTTTCCACTCAAACAATGCAAGCATGACGGACACAAAGCACTCGAAAGTACAGTAAGGCTCCACACTTCAGAGTGTGCTAGCTCAATACTAATTTACATTGACTGTGTCATATACTTGCTATTAGTTAGCATTTGCGATTTTACATGGCGATTTCAACACCTCCAAATTTGGTAATGAAAACTACAATTAAGGTGTACGTTACAATCAAACAGCTGTTGTGTAATAAATACAAAATTTAGTTTAAAAACTAGAGAGGTGTTTCGGGCACGTTTGACCGGTAGGACGCCACGGGGAAGACCCAGGACACGTTGGGAAGACTATGTTATATATAACCCCAATCCTTGAGAGTTTGCACTGGCTCCCTGTTCATTTTAGAATTGATTTTAAAACCTTACTGTTTGTTTTTAAAGCTTTACATGGACTGGCACCTCAGTATATCTCGGACCTCATCCAAACTTAAAACCCTGCGTGCGCTCTGAGGTCCGAGAGCCAGCTCCAGCTCGTGGTGTCCAAGACGAGACTTAAAACCAGGGGAGACAGGGCCTTCTCTGTGGTCGGCCCTAAGCTCTGGAACACTCTGCCCCTCCATATTCGAACTGCTCCCACAGTGGAGTGTTTTAAGTCTCGTCTTAAGACCCACTTTTATTCTCTGGCTTTTAACACTACGTGAGTTGTGTGGTCCTCTGTGTTTTTAAAATTTTGATTTCTATTAACTGTTTTAATTGGTTTTACCCTTTGAAATTGTTTTTAATCATATTTATTTTATATTGTTTTGAATTGTGTTTAATATTGTTGTGCAGCACTTTGGAAACATTTTGTTGTTTAAATGTGCTATATAAATAAAGTGGATTGGATTGGATTGGATGTCTCCTGGCTGGCCTGGGAATGCCTCGGGATCCCCCGGGAGGAGCTGGACAAAGTGGCTGGGGAGAGGAAAGTCTGGGCTTCCCTGCTTAGGCTGCTGCCCCCGCAACCCAACCTCGGATAAGCGGAAGAAGATGGATGGATGGATGGATAGATGGAGTTTAAAAACTTTAGGGCTCAACAAAAGACTAAACTGGCACATTCAATTTAACAGCAAAGATTACTTCCTGACTCGGCAACACACAGTCCAAACACTATTGGCATCTAACGTCTTGGAATTGCAACTGCATGAAAAATCTACTTGACAATACTTGCAAATGAGACTCAGAAATGTAGTAAAAAAACAAGATATAACAACTGGACAGCACAGTTATAAGTTCAGAGTTGAATGCTAAATAAAAATAGAGATTTTTATTATTACACAATCTACATTTATAAACACATGAACACTTACAAAAGAACCAACACTTTCTACCGATTAGTACTGGTATCGATTCACAGGTACCGGGAATTAGTACCATGTAACAGCTTCTTCCCTCAGGCCGTAAGACTCTTGAACGCATCATAATTAAATTATCCCCTCAACTCCCCCCAAAATGGATTAACTCGCTGGAATATAAAAGACAATATAACATACATCCATAAACGTGGACGCATGTGAAAAAGTGCAATATATTTATCTGTACAGTAATCTATTTATTTATTTATTTATTTATTTATATATATATATATATATATATATATATATATATATATATATATATATATATATTATTTATATATATTTATTTATTTATATATGCACCTTATTGCTTTTTTATCCTGCACTACCATGAGCTTATGTAACGGAATTTCGTTTTCTTATCTGTGCTGTAAAGTTCAAATTTGAATGACAATAAAAAGGAAGTCTAAGTCAGTCCAGATTTGAAAGGTACCCATCCCTAGTTATAAATCTTACCTAAGGCTGCCGCATGCTGAAAAATATCGAGTCACGTTACAATTTAGGTTTTTATTTATAACGATTATGAATTGATTTTAGAAGGCGACAGCGTGGCTCAGATAGTAGAGCTGCTGTCCCAGCCACTAAAGGGTTCCAGGTTCAACTCCTGTTTCCGTCATTCTAGTCACAGCCATTGTGTTCTTGGGCAAGACACTTTACCCACCTTTCTCCCAGTGCTGCGCACACTGGTGTATGACTGGGAATTAATGTTTGGTGGCGGCCGGAGAGGCCGTAGGAGCAAATTGGCAAGCGCGCTTCCGTCAGTCTACCCCAGGGCATCTGCGGCTACAAATATAGCTTACCATCTTCAGTGTGTGAATGTGGAATGAATAAGTGATGGGTTCCCAGTTCTCTGTGAAGCGCTTTGAGTGTCTAGAAAAGCTCTGCATATCTAATCCATTATCAGGGCTCAAATTTTACCGCGGCAACTACGGCAAGTGCTGCGACCGCCCTCGTCTTTCGGCATAATGCCCAAAAAATTGACCAACATTTGCGACATGTTCATGCTGTGACCGCCTTTGACTTTTTACTTGTTAATGGACGAGGAATGTAACAGTAAACGGTCAAATGATAATTTGCGATAGTTAGTAATACAGTTTAATTTTTTAATTACCGAAAAACCGTGATTTTTAATGCATTTTCGGCAACACAAAGTCAGGCGCATGCGCACAAGCAGTGTTTGGCTGGATAATCATGGCGGACCAACTACACGGACTTTGCTGCGGAGATTTCCCCTCGGAGTAAACGGCGCCAAGCGCTTGTTTTAACATCATTTTCCCTTGCTTCCCGCCGTGCGTTTAAGGGCGCAATGCTGTGTTTAGATGGAGACAGGTGTGGACAATATTGAAGACACTTGTCCCCACACTTAAAGTAAACAGCGAAGGAGAAAACTATTTGATGTTTTGCAGCAGGCGATGTGTCGTGAACGTTGTCACAACTTGTTTATAAAGTCTTTACTTTGTTTACTGGGATGTTCACTCCTCCTTTATTTAACTGCAAACTGTATCAGTGTTCAAATAACATAAATACTGACTAAAATGTTATGTCATCTGATCAAATTGAACGCAGGCCGTGAATATTGTTTATTCGATGTGAGAGGGATCACTCCTGTTTTTTTGTTGTTGGCCAAACTGTTGTACTGAAACACTAGGAGGCGTTGGAGAAGAACAAAGCTTCATTAGCCAAACTGCTTTGTGTTTTATTTTGATATCAAAAAGTAAACACCAGGTTTTTTTTTTACATTACTTGTGGGTTTTTTTATGTCACGAAGGTGTTACTTCAAAAATAATTTATGTGACACATCATTTTGTTAATGTTTTATTGCGTATAGTTGATTACTATATGACATTTCTGCTCAAACTCTTAATGTATCTGTCCCGATACAGCATCTACATATAAATGTACATCACTTAAAAAAATTTAATAAATAAAAACTCTCTCTATCAAAATGTAAAAATAGAGCATCATGTCATGACAAAAAGCTGACAAGATGATGTTATTAAAGAATTAAAAAAACCTCATATGTGTTTATAAATATATGGATAACGTTTATCTATAGTCTTTTTACTAAACATTACAAATGACATGATGGTATTACGTTTACACCTCAACACTGCTTTACCTAACAATCAGTAATCATGGTTTTAATATTGATAACAATAATCTTAACTATTACTTTGGCCATAATTGGCAGCTCTAGATCTCATACATGAACACTATTTTTAATCTAAAATATATATATATATATATATATACACATTGCCTCGAAAGAAAATAATGTTTGCCTTGGTGCCCTTCGAACTTGCCTTGGTTCCCTAACATATGAGCCCTCCTTTAAAGGGGACACTTGCCTTGACCTTAAAAAGTTCAAATTCAAGACCTGCATTATTATTATAATATTCAAAAATCGATTAAAAAAAAACAACACTTTAAGAATCAATTTTTAAAAATCATTTTTTTGGCCATCTCTGCGCTTACTCACTGCGTGTATAAATCACACGTAAGTAGCTAAAAGGAGATTTTGTGACCCTGAGCTGTTTTAAAAAGGTTTATTTTTACATTTTTATACAAAGTAATACATTGAAAGAATTGTGTGAAAACGAGAATCAATTCAGAATTTAATTGTGTCAGGAATTTAAATTGAATCAAATCTCCAGTTGTTGTAGGATTTACAACCTTACTGTCTATAGTGGCCACCTATCTATAGTGGCCACTTTCGGCGGGCAGGTTTGACTGTATCGACATACACATTCATGCGTTTGCAATATGAATACATCCAATGACTACACAGAGAGAACTATTGATCACTGACCGGCATATGGCATTGGGGCTGAAAAGATGCTCTCCATTAGGGAGGAGCAGCGCTGGCAAAGATGGGCGGCTCAGGAAGGGCACAGGTTTGTCTGAAAAATCAAAGAAACCACAAATATAGAGTTCACTAAGTGAGTTTGTCAAAATGAAACACATCCTCAAGAAGGGTCAATAAAAAGTGATTAATTTCAACACAGCCGGGGCAAAGATTGAATTCAATAAATCCAGTTAGGATAGGTGACTTATGAAAGGTGTTTCCAGTTTCATTTTGATGTCTTTTTATGATACTTTTATTAAAAACACAAAGGTCTCTAAGCTAGAAGTCATAAATATAATGTCATAAAGATGATCAAGATAAAAAAATTCACTGTACTGACACGAATATGAGGTTATGTATATATATATATATATATATATATATATATATATATATTTTTTTTAAAGAAGGTCTTGTGTTATCGCTATACATATAAACAGGTAGCACCAAATGACTTCTCTCAAAGCAAAAGCCTTTTTCTCAGGCATGCAGGTGACAGAGACACAAGTGAAAAATGTTTCACAAAGTTATACGATGTTAAAATAATGGTAATAAATAAAGTTGATATGAAATTAACAAGTGCAACATACAGAGATTACACATTCAAAAAGATATGCTTAATAATGCACACAAACTATTGGCTTTCACAAGATTCACTGAAGTCTTTGGGACTAAAAAAACAACCATTATGCAGATGAAAATTTAGGAGACAGTCATAGAAAAAAAAAGTCTAGATATGTAACGAGACTGGTTCCAGTACTACACAGGTGTCAAACTCAATGCCCGGGAACCAGATGTGGTGCGCAAAAGTCTGGGTATAATATGCCTCAATAAATTACTTCATCTTTCTATCTTCATTTTGACAGAAAAAATACATGTACTGCATATTTTAATATTATCTAAAAATGCAACAAGTGTTATATTATGATACACCAAGTCCAGCAACCTCGCTACCCTGAAAGGGACAAGCAGTAGAACATGGATGGATGGATTCCAAACATGTTCTTTGTTAAAACAAAAATACATATCTAAATCTCTACTTGTCTTATGAGTTATCCATCAAATTGTACACTGTAAAAATTACGATTTTACTGTAAAAACTGGCAACTTAGTTTTCAGAATTTTATCGTAAAAAAACAAACTATGTTGCCTTTTTCATTTTTACAGTAATTAATTGTAACAACAACCATTGATTTTAAGGTAAAAAAAAGAAATGTGGCAGCTCAGTTGCCACTATTTTATCGTAAAAAAACAGCGGTACCGTTTTACCATTTATAGTAATATGCTGTAAAAGAAAACACTGCAAATTTAAAGGTGAAATTCTGGCGACTGAGCTGCCAGTTTTTTACGGCAATATCTGTGGATTTATTTTACTATCCATGTTAAAAAAATTAATAAAATAATAAATAAATAAATAAATAAATGTATATATATATATATATATACATATATATATATATATATATGTATATATATATATATATATATATATATATATATATATATATATATATATATATATATATATATATATATATGCATAGGCAATTGCGTAACAACATTATAAGGGGAATCTTTATACATTCATATTTTATTATTTTTATGGATTTATTTTACTATCCATGTTAAAAAAAAAGAAAGAAATAATTATATATATATATATATATATATATATATATATATATATAAATAAATGCATAGGCCATTGTGTAACAACATTATAAGGGGAATCTTTATACATTCATATTTTATTCACTCAAATTTGGGTTTAAGTCAAGAAATGGTGATTAATTCATGCGTCACTAAGTATGTGAAATGTGAGGGGTGTTTGACTGGTTTGGCATTGGTTAAGCACGTTATTACGTGCAGACAAATACCAGGTGAGACTTCCCTGGTACGCTGACTAACATAATGACTTCTACAGGTACAGTGCAGGCCATACGTTTGAACACACTTTCTCCTCATTCAATGTGTTTTCTTTATTTTCATGACTATTTACATTGTAGATTGTCACATCAAAACTATGAATGAACACATGTATGTAATGAACACTGAAAACATGTTTTATATTTTAGTTTCTTCGAAATAGCCACCTTTTGCTCTGATACCTGCTTTGCACACTCTTGGCATTCTCTCCATGAGCCTCAAGCACACCTGTGAAGTGAAAACCATTGAAGCTCATGGAGAGAATGCCAAGAGTGTGCGAAAAAGTAATCAGAGCAAAGGGTGGCTATTTTGAGGAAACTAGAATATAAAACATGTTTTCAGTTATTTCACCTGTTTTTGTCAAGAACATAACTCCACATGAGTTCATTCATAGTTTTGATGCCTTCAGTGACCATCTACAATGTAAATAGTCATGAAAATAAAGACACATCAATAATGAGAAGATGTGTCCAAACTTTTGGCCTGTACTGTATATAAATATATTTTACAACAGAAAGACAAAGCACAACTTTAATGGAAATGCAAGTTGTCACGTGATGCAGTTCATATTTGACACAATGTATTATAACACTGACAGACAAGCACACTTGTTGATATACAGCAAGTACACTGATATACAGCAAGTAAACTGATATTCGGCAAGTACGCTGATATTCGGCAAGTACGCTGATATTCGGCAAGTACGCTGATATTCGGCAAGTACGCTGATATTCAGAAAAGTACACTGATATACAGCAAGTACACTGATATAAATCAAGTACACTGATATACAGCAAGTACACTGATATTCGGCAAGTACACTGATATTCGGCAAGTAAACTGATATTTGGCAAGTACGCTGATATTCGGCAAGTACGCTGATATTCGGCAAGTACGCTGATATTCGGCAAGTACGCTGATATTCAGAAAAGTACAGTGATATACAGCAGGTACACTGATATAAATCAAGTACACGGATATACAGCAAGTAAATAAATAAATAAATAAATGTACACTGATATACAGCAAGTACACTGATATAAATCAAGTACACTGATATACAGCAAGTACACTGATATTCGGCAAGTAAACTGATATTCGGCAAGTAAACTGATATTCGGCAAGTAAACTGGTATTCGGCAAGCACGCTGATATTCGGCAAGTATATAAATATATTTTACAACAGAAAGACAAAGCACAACTTTAATGGAAATGCAAGTTGTCACGTGATGCAGTTCATATTTGACACAATGTATTATAACACTGACAGACAAGCACACTTGTTGATATACAGCAAGTACACTGATATACAGCAAGTAAACTGATATTCGGCAAGTACGCTGATATTCGGCAAGTACGCTGATATTCGGCAAGTACGCTGATATTCGGCAAGTACGCTGATATTCAGAAAAGTACACTGATATACAGCAAGTACACTGATATAAATCAAGTACACTGATATACAGCAAGTACACTGATATTCGGCAAGTAAACTGATATTCGGCAAGTAAACTGATATTCGGCAAGTAAACTGATATTCGGCAAGTACGCTGATATTCGGCAAGTACGCTGATATTCGGCAAGTACGCTGATATTCAGAAAAGTACACTGATATACAGCAAGTACACTGATATAAATCAAGTACACTGATATACAGCAAGTACACTGATATAAATCAAGTACACTGATATACGGCAAGTACACTGATATTCGGCAAGTAAACTGATATTCGGCAAGTACGCTGATATTCGGCAAGTACGCTGATATTCGGCAAGTACGCTGATATTCGGCAAGTACGCTGATATTCGGCAAGTACGCTGATATTCAGCAAGTACGCTGATATTCGGCAAGTATATAAATATATTTTACAACAGAAAGACAAAGCACAACTTTAATGGAAATGCAAGTTGTCACGTGATGCAGTTCATATTTGACACAATGTATTATAAGACTGACAGACAAGCACACTTGTTGATATAAATCAAGTACACTGATATACAGCAAGTACACTGATATTCGGCAAGTAAACTGATATTCGGCAAGTAAACTGATATTCGGCAAGTAAACTGATATTCGGCAAGTACGCTGATATTCGGCAAGTACGCTGATATTCGGCAAGTACGCTGATATTCGGCAAGTACGCTGATATTCAGAAAAGTACACTGATATACAGCAAGTACACTGATATAAATCAAGTACACTGATATACAGCAAGTACACTGATTTTCAGCAAGTACACTGATTTTCAGCAAGTACACTGATATTCAACAAGTACACTGATATTCAGCAAGTACACTGATATTCAGCAAGTACACTGATATTCAGCAAGTACACTGATAAACAGCAAGTACACTGACGCGACCTACAGTTGCAGCTCAAACAAGCAGACAGCCCACATTTTTTGAGAAACCAGCATGACTTGTTATAGTTCAGTTAGACACCTTTTATGAATGACTACTTCGCTAATGTGCTCTCTTACCTTCGTGGCTGACAAATTGGACGTCACACTGCACTCCAGCTGCTTCTAAAGCAGCTAACACTTTAAGGCAATGCGGGTTGCCTTCGCTCACAAATAGTTTCATCGTGGCCGGTTGCTCTCGACTATCCTCCACCTGGCCGCGGAGATGTGTACTAATATACGGGAGTGGCAGATAAGACAACTTTTGCGGGTAAGTGAAGTCCAACCACGCTGATGCAAGCGAGTGTGCGTCATTGAATTTACTAATGGCGAAATTGTAGTTTTTACCACATTGGTTTATATGAAAGATCTCCAGATTTAGACTACATTACCCACAAAGCTTAGCGTTGGTATCAACATTCAAAAGGTAGACTTGATTTGTAAACTCCCAGTAGCATCGACGAGCGGTGTTTGTTCAACCCACGTTTGCAAGAAACTGGCGTCACCGCATCAGCGTCGTCCCGGTGTTTGATTGGTTCCCGTCTCAAATCATATCGAGCAAGTGCAGCCAATCTTTGCCGCTAAACTCAATGCTGCGCATAGAGCGCCAGCTATTTTTTTTTTATATCCACTTAAAGAGCTCGGGGAGAAGGCAACAACATGCAATAATCCGGGCAATTTAGTGCTCACATTGGGCGAAAAGTGTTCTTCACATTCGTCATCAAAACCAAGGATTACATTGCAATGAGCAACTCGCTGCAAACTACCGGAGAAGCAACTCATACTCTTCAATAAAACATTACCTGGCTGCAAGGTGAGTGATGATAATGATGACGTATGGATGCAAACATCTTGAAACACTCTTTGCTATTATCTCATTTAAGTTAGTTATTTGTGCTCTGCAGTCCAAACTGATGTTGCAAGCTGACTTCTGTGTGTCTGTGTAACTAATTGAAGAAGTACTCTGAAATAGACATATTAATGCTATTTGACTGTAACATTAATGGTATATGATACAACAAATCGTCCTTGAAGTCATCTGATTCTAAATTATAAATAATAATAATAATGTTTTAGTGTCATTTGGATTTTTAAAAGCTGATTTTAGGTCTTAGTGCATTTGAACAAATATCAATATACAATCATCTTCAATAAGCCTGTAGGCCAACTGCTGCCACTATTGAGCATGTCAGTGCAACACACAAAATCAACAATGCTAGTTTTTCCATGAAAGTGTCAATACAATTGAGGTTCACACTTGCAACCTGCAACTATCTGTGTCTGTATAACAAAAGCTATTTTTTTTTGGAACACTGAATTTTGTCAACCAAATTTTGTTTACATGAAATTATGCTGACAATTTTATTGAATACAAATTGTGAGAAAAATATGTGTGTTTAGAAATTCAGTTTAAAAAAGAAAAAGCTTTTTGAACAAAAAAAATCAGTGCAGGAAAAATTCAGTGTAAAGTAAATTCAGTGTAAAAAATTTCAGCAAAGAAATATTCAGTGCGGAAATACTCGTTGCTTCAAAACTCAAGACCTACTTCCAGCTCGATTGCTTCAGTCCTAATTTACCAGTAATGGGTCTTTTTTTTTGGAACATTGAATTTTGTCAACCAAATTTTGTTTACATGAAATTATGCTGACAATTTTATTGAATACAAATTGTGAGCAAAATGTGTGTGTTAAGAAATTCAGTAAAAAAAAAAAATGCAGTGTGAACAAAAAAATCAGTGCAGAAAAATTCAGTGTAAAATAAATTCAGTGTATTAAAATTCAGTGTGAAGATTTTCAGAAAAGAAAAATTCAGTGCAGAAAAATTCAGTGTAAAATAAATTCAGTGTATAAAAATTCAGTGTAAAAATTTTCAGCAAAGAAATATTCAGTGCGGAAGTACTTGTTGCTTCAAAACTCAAGACCTACTTCTGGATCGATTGCTTCAGTCCTAATTTACCAGAAGTGGGTCTTTTTTTTTAGGAACACTGAATTTTGTCAACCAAATTTTGTTTACATGAAATTATGCTGACAATTTTATTGAATACAAATTGTGAGCAAAATGTGTGTGTTAAGAAATTCAGTTTAAAAAAAAAAATACAGTGTGAACAAAAAAATCAGTGCAGGAAAAATTCAGTGTAAAATAAATTCAGTGTAAAAATTTTCAGAAAAGATAAATTCAGTGCAGAAAAATTCAGTGTAAAATAAATTCAGTGTAAAAATTTTCAGCAAAGAAATATTCAGTGCGGAAGTACTCGTTGCTTCAAAACTCAAGACCTACTTCCGGATCGATTGCTTCAGTCCTAATTTACCAGAAGTGGGTCTTTTTTTTTTTGGAACACTGAATTTTGTCAACCAAATTTTGTTTACATGAAATTATTTTATTGAATACAAATTGTGAGCAAAATGTGTGTGTTAAGAAATTCAGTTAAAAAAAATAAATGCAGTGTGAACTAAAAAATCAGTGCAGGAAATATTCAGTGTAAAATAAATTCAGTGTATAAAAAATCAGTGTAAAGATTTTCAGCAAAGAAAAATTCAGTGCAGAAAAAATCAGTGTAAAATTAATTCAGTGTATAGAAAGTCAGTGTAAAAAATTTTAGCAAAGAAAAATTCAGTGCGGAAGTACTCGTTGCTTCAAAACTCAAGACCTACTTTACGGATCGATTGCTTCAGTCCTAATTTACCAGAAGTGGGTCTTTTTTTTTTGGAACACTGAATTTTGTCAACTAAATTTTGTTTACATGAAATAATGCTGACAATTTTATTGAATACAAATTGTGAGCAAAATGTGTGTGTTAAGAAATTCAGTTAAAAAAAAAATGCAGTGTGAACAAAAAAATCAGTGCAGGAAAAATTCAGTGTAAAATAAATTCAGTGTATAAAAATTCAGTGTAAAGATTTTCAGCAAAGAAAAATTCAGCGCAGAAAAATTTAGTGTAAAATAAATTCAGTGTATAAAAATTCAGTGTAAAGATTTTCAGCAAAGAAAAATTCAGTGCGGAAATACTCGTTGCTTCAAAACTCAAGACCTACTTCCGGATCGATTGCTTCAGTCCTAATTTACCAGAAGTGGGTCTTTTTTTTTTTGGAACACTGAAGTTTGTCAACCAAATTTTGTTTACATGAAATGATTTTATTGAATACAAATTGTGAGCAAAATGTGTGTGTTAAGAAATTCAGTTAAAAAAAATAAATGCAGTGTGAACAAAAAAATCAGTGCAGGAAAAATTCAGTGTAAAATAAATTCAGTGTATAAAAAAATCAGTGTAAAGATTTTCAGCAAAGAAAAATTCAGTGCAGAAAAATCAGTGTAAAATTAATTCAGTGTATAAAAATTCAGTGTAAAAATTTTCAGCAAAGAAAAATTCAGTGCGGAAATACTCGTTGCTTCAAAACTCAAGACCTACTTCCGGATCGATTGCTTCAGTCCTAATTTACCAGAAGTGGGTCTTGAGTTTTGAAACAACGCCTATCTATCTCTGCACTGAATTTTTATACAAGATTTTTTTTACACTTAAGTTTTAGATCTGCTCAGTGGCCTTGTGGTTAGAGTGTCCGCCCGGCCGAGTCATACCAAAGACTATAAAAATGGGACTCATTACCTCCCTGCTTGGCACTCAGCATCAAGGGTTGGAATTGGGGGGTTAAATCACCAAAAATGACCCCCGAGCGTGGCCACCGCTGCTGCTCACTGCTCCCCTCACCTCCCAGGGGGTGAACATGGGGATGGGGTCAATTGCAGAGAGTAATTTCACCACACCTAGTCTGTGTGTGACAATAATTGGTACTTTAACTTTAAGTTTAACTTTAAAACACCGTATTTCAACAAACTGAAATTTGCCCAGAGCATTTTTATTCAAAGAAATTGTTAGCATAATTTGATGTTAAAAAAACATCACTTCCCAAAATTCAAATGCAACAATTCAGTGTTAAAAAAAAAGCTTCTGCAATAAAGACCCAAATTAACTTCCATGCAACCACTTCCTGTGGAAAACATGTAACTTAAGTGCTTCTATTGAGTTTGAGTTTGAGTTTATTTCGAACATGCAAGCATACAACATGATACATCACACATGCATGCATACAACATAATACATCACACATGCATGCATACAACATGATGCATCACACATGCATGCATACAACATGATACATCACACATGCATGCATACAACATGATGCATCACACATGCATGCATACAACATGATACATCACACATGCATGCATACAACATGATGCATCACAATTTCCAGTTTCTCTATTCAACATGTTTGAAAAGGAGTAGGAAGAAGCAGAGCTTATTTAATCCTACCCCTTTTCTTTTGCATAACAGTTGCTAAAACTTTTGTTCATTTCCTGTTCTCAATTTATTCACAATATACTGCATAAGTAATCACAATAAAAATAAATAAATAAATAATACTCGGTGAAGTAAGTTACATTTCATATGGTGAGATGAGTAAGATTATTTTGAGAATGAATGAATGGATGGATGAAATAAATTCAGAATGTTTATCATGGTTCTTCTTCTTTGTACTTTGTAAACACTTTAAGTTTGAAGAGTTTCTTGAAGTGGATCATATTAGTACATTGTTTGATTTCTTTGCTTAATCCATTCCATCATTTAATTCCACATACTGATATACTGAAGGTCTTAAGTGTTGTACGTGCATACAAATGTTTGAAATTACATTTTTCTCTATGATTATATTTCTCCTCTTTTTTTGAGAAGAATTGTTGTATATTCTTGGGTAGCAGGTTATAGTTTGCTTTAAGGCTGAAACGACGCGTCGACATAGTCGACGTCATCGGTTACGTAAATACGTCGACGTCATTTTTGTGCGTCGGCGCGTCGCATATTTACGTCACACAACTGTCATGGCGGAGCGCAGAGCAAACGATGCGAGCGAGGGGAAAAAAACACGCCAAAAGTCGTCAAAAGTGTGGGAGTATTTTAATAAACGGCCTAATAATGTTGTTTTATGCACACTGTGTCGAGCGGAAATGGCGTATCACAGCATCACAACGGCTATGAACGAGCATCTAAAAAGAAAACATCCGACAGCGTTCTTCCCATCACCATCAACGAGTCAATCATCCGCGTGAGTATACGTTGTCATCATTACACAAAAACATGAATGTGTCATTTGTATCTGCGTTGTAAATTCATAAACTAAAGCACAGTTTTGCTCTGAGAGGCGCGTTTGGCGTGCCTGTTCAGTGTTTACAAAGACGCGCTCCTCTTTAACGCTAACATTAATAAGTTGTACAAATACCTTTTACAACATTAACAGTTACATATACTATCTTTAACGCTAACGTTAATAAGTTGTGCAAATACCTTTTACAACATTAACAGTTACATATACTATCTTTAACGCTAACGTTAATAAGTTGTACAAATACCTTTTACAACATTAACAGTTACATATAGTATCTTTAACGCTAACGTTAATAAGTTGTGCAAATACCTTTTACAACATTAACAGTTACATATACTATGTACAAACGAACAATTAACTTCACTTTAATCATACTATCGTTGTGTTATTAACCCAATTTAACAAGATAATGTGTGTAGTTTAATTAACCTTTTGTATTAAAGTAAGCTGTATTTGGGTATATTTAAAATGAAAATTAATTGTTGTCTCTTATGTTGCAGCAAACGACAAAGCAGTGTCCAGGATTTTTTTCCAAAGAGGCATGGGACTGAATGCACACCCCAAGTGGCCGCTGACCTGACTGATGGTGTCCTGGAAATGATGGTCATAGACATGAGGCCATTAAATATGGTAGAAGGGGAAGGGTTTCAAAAAATGATCAAACGGTTTCACTCTGGCTACACACTACCATCAAGAACCC
Source organism: Nerophis lumbriciformis (assembly GCF_033978685.3). Taxonomy (NCBI): domain Eukaryota; kingdom Metazoa; phylum Chordata; class Actinopteri; order Syngnathiformes; family Syngnathidae; genus Nerophis; species Nerophis lumbriciformis. The sequence goes on along the minus strand of NC_084550.2, from coordinate 41,552,185 downwards.
ACTTCACTAAGCTTATGGAGCAAAAATACACAAAGACAATGAATGAAGTCAAAGCAATCCTGAAAAATGTGAAAGGAAAACTGACACTCACAACTGATGCATGGACAAGTATGGCCACTGAAGCTTACCTTGGTGTCACCATTCACTTTGTTAATGATGAGTGGGAGCTTACCTCAATTAACTTGACAACAATGCCCCTCAATGAAAAGCACACTGCAGAAAACATTGCCTCTTGGATTGAAGATGTTGTCAATAAGTTTGAAATAAACATAAAACTAGTACAAGTCATTGTACATGACAATGCTGCAAATGTTGTTGCAGCTTTAAGAGTTCTTGAGGAAAGACATGGTGTTTCATCCCTCAGATGTGTTGGCCATACTCTACAGCTTGTAGTTAACCATGTTCTAAAGGACAACCACATCAGCAGAGCTTTAGGAGCAGCAAGAAGTTTGGTCGAGCACTTCAGAAAAAGTGAGCTATCCAGTACAAAGCTAAAGGTTAAGCAAAAACAAATGGGTTCTCCAGACCACAGCCTCATACAAGATGTGTCTGTGAGATGGAACAGTTCCTTTTACATGATTAGTCGCCTGCTTGAGCAGAGGTGGCCAATAACAGCAACTCTGTCAGATCCGGAGGTCACTCAAAGAGGGAAGCATTTTCTGGATCTTAAGGCTGACCAGTGGAGCTTGCTTGAAGAACTTGAACAAGTTCTGAAACCTTTTGAATGTGCAACTGTGTACCTGAGTGGAGAATCTTATGTAACAGTTTCCGCTGTCCCTCTGCTGGTCAAAGGGCTTCGGAAGGCTACACAAACTGCTTTTGAAAATGCATCAATCAAGTGTTTCCAGGTCACTGCTGCACGTGAGATAACATCCAGGTGGGAAGCCGAGACCACATTCAAAGATGATGGACCAAATGTGTGCATATTAGCAGCTGCACTTGACCCACGATTCAGGAAGCTGAAATTCCTGACTGCAGATGAGTGTTTAAAAGTTCAATACAAGCTGCATGCAATAGTTCTGGAGGAGAAAAGAAGGGAAAAGGAGACACACGCTCAACAGGGCACAGCAATGCAAGTGGAAAGACCAGATGCTGACAGGCGGCCTGTATCTTTACTAGACACACTTCTTGGCTCAGATTCAGATGAACTTAACAACAATGAGGAAGACAACAATGACAGTAATGATGCTGAAATGGTCAGAAACGAGTTAGTGTCTTATTTTGGAGAATCCCCCATTTCCAAGGATGAAAACCCATTAAAATGGTGGAAAGAACATCAGGCAAGGTTTCCAAATCTGGCAATGCTGGCTCGGTCTTACCTCTCAGTTCCAGCCACATCGACCCCTTCTGAGCGCCTATTTTCAGCTGCTGGGAATATTGTAAACAAGAAAAGAACCAGCCTCACCCCAGAGCATGTAGACATGCTAACCTTTCTTCATTACAACTGTTAGTCACTCACTGGAATGAGTAGAATTGGTTATAGTGTACTGTGTTGGACTGGATGTTTATTTTGCACATTTTAAAAGCAATACTTAATGTTTACCGTGCTCCAGAATATTTAGATTGGCACAAATGTTTACAGTGTTACAGAATGTTTTGCCATGTTTTCAATGTTGACTGAGTGGCCATACTTTTTTTTTTTGTAAATAAAAGCCATGCCTTTTGAAAAAACTGGCCTAAATTTATTTTTTTCATCTTAATTTTAAATAAAAAAAATAATCGGTAAAAGGAAAAATAATCTATAGATTAATCGAAAAAAATAATCTATAGATTAACTGATTAATCGAAAAAATAATCTATAGATTAATCGATAGAAAAATAATCATTAGCTGCAGCCTGTGTATAATTCTAGCTGTTTGCAAATTCACTATGTCATGGAATTTCAGTATCTTATTGTGAATTGCTTTGCACAAAACAAACACATGCATTTATTTGACGCTGGTATTTAGCCTACAATTGCAGTCGTTCTCACTTTCCTCTCCCCTAAATGTCACACGGAAAAACTAATAGTGTACTTGACAACGCTCCTCCTCACCAGAAATGCTTCCTTCCTGCAGCTTTGCACACGCTGGGTTAACCACGGGGTCTTTGACAATAAAACATTTTGTGTTTGTTTCATAACCACACTTAAGTCCGTGCAAAGCAGGAAATGTGTTCTCTTTTTGCAAGCCCGTGACGACGCAGACTTGAAAAAAAGATTATTCTCTGCCTCGTGACCCCGCTGATTAAAAGTGCCCCCATGCACCATGTGCGGTATTAGCAGGAGGGAGCTTGCAAGTTTATACTGTAATTACTGCTGCAGCGTCACAGAGGTTTTTACACGCTGCTGTGTCACCAGTCAGATTATTGCACAGCTCTGGGGATATTCGTGCAGTATAGGGAATTGCTCTGTGTCCCTGCAGTGGAGCTTGCATGATTTCAGCTGTGCAGCGCGTCACAAAGTGGAAGTGTCTTTCTTCTCACATTGTGTCACTACTAGCCAGAACAATGCTGTTTTGAAGGCGTCTGATTCCAGTTGTAATATCCATCCATTTACTACCGCTTTGTCCCTTTCGGGGTGTCAGGGGGGTGCTGGAGCCTATCTCAGCTGCATTCGATAATAATATATTACAAACCCCGTTTCCATATGAGTTGGGAAATAGTGTTAGATGTAAATATAAACGGAATACAATGATTTGCAAATCATTTTCAAACCATATTCAGTTGAATATGCTACAAAGACAACATATTTGATGTTCAAACTGATAAACCTTTTTTTGTTGTTGCAAATAATCATTAACTTTAGAATTTGATGCCAGTAACATGTGACAAAGAAGTTGGGAAAGGTGGCAATAAATACTGATAAAGTTGAGGAATGCTCATCAAACACTTATTTGGAACATCCCACAGGTGAACAGGCATATTAGGAACAGGTGGGTGCCATGATTGGGTATAAAAATAGATTCCATGAAATGCTCAGTCATTCACAAACAAGGATGGGGCGAGGGTCACCACTTTGTCAACAAATGCGTGAGCAAATTGTTGAACAGTTTAAGAAAAACCTTTCTCAACCAGCTATTGCAAGGAATTTAGGGATTTCACCATCTACGGTCCGTAATATCATCAAAGGGTTCAGAGAATCTGGAGAAATCACTGCACGTAAGCAGCTAAGCCTGTGACGTTCGATCCCTCAGGCTGTACTGCATCAACAAGTGACATCAGTGTGTAAAGGATATCACCACATGGGCTCAGGAACACTTCAGAAACCCGCTGTCAGTAACTACAGTTGGTCGCTACATCTGTAAGTGCAAGTTAAAACTCTCCTATGCAAGGCGAAAACCGTTTATCAACAACACCCAGAAACGCCGTCGGCTTCGCTGGGCCTGAGCTCATCTAAGATGGACTGATACGATGTGGAAAAGTGTCCTGTGGTCTGATGAGTCCACATTTCAAATTGTTTTTGGAAACTATGGATGTCGTGTCCTCCGGACCAAAGAGGAAAGGAACCATCCGGATTGTTATAGGCGCAAAGTTGAAAAGCCAGCTTCTGTGATGGTATGGGGGTGTATTAGTGCCCAAGACATGGGTAACTTACACATCTGTGAAGGCGCCATTCATGCTGAAAGGTACATACAGGTTTTGGAGCAACATATGTTGCCATCCAAGCAACGTTACAATGGACGCCCCTGCTTATTTCAGCAAGACAATGCCAAGCCACGTGTTACATCAACGTGGCTTCATAGTAAAAGAGTGTGGGTACTAAACTGGCCTGCCTGTAGTCCAGATGTGTCTCCCATTGAAAATGTGTGGCGCATTATGAAGCCTAAAATACCACAACGGAGACCCCGGACTGTTGAACAACTTAAGCTGTACATCAAGCAAGAATGGGAAAGAATTTCACCTGAGAACCTTAAAAAATGTGTCTCTTCAGTTCCCAAACGTTTACTGAGTGTTGTTAAAAGGAAAGGCCATGTAACACAGTGGTGAACATGCCTTTTCCCAACTACTTTGGCACGTGTTGCAGCCATGAAATTCTAAGTTAATGATTATTTGCAAAAAAATAATAAAGTTTATCAGTTTGAACATCAAATATGTTGTCTTTGTAGTGCATTCAACTGAATATGGGTTGAAAAGGATTTGCAAATCATTGTATTCCATTTATATTTACATCTAACACAATTTCCCAACTCATATGGAAACAGGGTTTGTATAATAAATAATCACAATATGTGAATAATTGTGTAAATGTGTGTATGTGCAGGCCTCGAATTTTAACTTTTTAAGGTCAAGGCGAGATCTGTTACTGGATTAAGGACTTTCTAACGAACCGCCCTCAGAGAGTGAAGGTCGGACACCATCTTTCCTCAACCCTCAGCGTCAGCACCGGTGCCCCATAGGGCTGTGTTTTGAGCCTCTTGCTTTTCAGTCTTTACACCCATGACTGTATTCCCATCCATCCTAGCAATTCCATCATCAAGTTTGCGGATGATACTACAGTGGTGAGGCTCATCACAGAAGGGGACGAGACTGCCTATAGAGAAGAGGTGAAGGCACTGTCAGACCACTATGCAAAAAACAACTTCATTCTCAATTCCACAAAGACCAAGGAGCTGATTGTTGATTTCAGGAACAAAAAAACACTGAGCTCATCCAGCCCATCTACATCATGGGAGAGGAGGTGGAAAGGGTCTCAGAGTGCAAGTTCCTGGGCGTGAACATCTCAAGCAACATGACCTGGAAAAGCAACACCAGTGGACTCCAGAAAAAAGGTCAGCGAAGACTGTATTTTCTGAGAAGGCTAAGGAAAATAGATCTGGCTGATAACCTGCTCCTGTCCTTCTATCGCTGCTCCGTTAAGTCAATACTGACTTACGGCATCTCCGTGTGGTTTTCTAGCTGCACGGTGGCAAAGAGAAAGAGATTACAGGGGGTCATAAACGCGGCCCAGAAGATCACTGTATGTCCTCTTACATCACTAGAGGACCTGCATAAGAGACACTGCAACAGGAGAGCAAACAGCATCCTCAAGGACTCATCCCACCCAGGTCACCACTGGCTTGAACTCTTGCCCTCAGGGAGGCGTTATAAGACCATCAAAGCAATGACAAATAGACTGAAAAACAGTTTCTATCCTAGAGCTGTTATTGCTCTAAACTCTGCACTTACCTGAACACTCACCACTTTATTACTTGCTTACCTCTGATAAGGATCTACTGTGCAATATGTTTTTTAACATTTTATTATGTTTTTAAATTTTAAATTGTTTTATTATTGTTGTTGTCTTAAGACTATTTTATGTAGGTTTGTTTTAAAAGCACTGAGCTGGATTGCTGTCCAATTTCGTTGTTTCCATACAATGACAATAAAGGTATTCTGATTCGGCAAGTGTTGCCTTAAAGGAGGGCTCATATTTTAGAGCACCAAGGCAAGTTAGAAGGGCACCAAGGCAAACATTTTCTTTCCAGGCAGGGGCTCCAAAACATGCACACTGCAAAAAGTCAGTGTTTAAAAACAAGAAAAAAAAATACAAAAATGAGGGGTATTTTATTTGAACTAAGCAAAATTATCTGCCAATAGAACAAGAAAATTGGGCTTGTCAAGACTTTCCAAAACAAGTAAAATTAGCTAACCTCAATGAACCCAAAAATACCTTAAAATAAGTATATTCTCACTAATAACAAGTGCACTTTTCTTGTTGAAAAATATTCTTAAATTAAGTAAATGTTAGTGCCATTATCTTGACATAATGATTTGCGCTCGGCATCATGATTTTTTTTTCATGATTGAAGTAAGAAATGATTACTTTAAAAAAGTAGTTTTATACTTGTGAGTGTTGATGACACAGCTTTGCATCAGTTGATATTCTAGTTTCAAGCATGTTTTACTCAATTTGGGTCATCAAATCTCAGCAACAAGCTGTAATATCTTACTGAGATCATTTAGGACCAAAACCCTTAAAACAAGTAAAACACTCTAACATAAAATCTGCTTAGTGAGAAGCATTATCTTATCAGACAGAAAATAAGCAAATATCACCCTTATTTGAGATATTTAATCTTACTTAGATTTCAGTTTTTGCAGTGCATGCATACATATACCGTTTTTTTCCTTTCATTTCAAACTTGTCAGCTCTTTGTCATTTCATGATGCCTTTATCTCTATATTTATCTTTTGATAGAGGTGAGTATTTTTTAAGTTATTAATTTTTTAGGTCATGTACATGTAGATGCTGTATCGGGACAGATCCATTAAGAGTTTGAGCAGAAATATGTCGTATAGGAATTAACTATACACAATAAAACATTAACACAATTTTGGGTCAAATGTTTTTGAAAGTAATACCTTTGTGACATGAAAAAAAACACAAGTAATGTAAAAAAAACCAACATGGCGTTTCCTTTTTTGATATCAAAATAAAACACAAAGCAGTTTGGCTAATGAAGATAAAGTCTAATAAACAAGATGTTTTCTTCTCTAACGCCCCCTTGTGGTTCAGTACAACAGTTTGGCCAACAACAACAACAAAAAACAGGAGTGACAGCGTGTTTCCTCACCTTATTAACTCTCAGTCACAGCAGCTGATGGACGCTGTATTGTCAAAATGAAAGCAACATAATAAAGTTTTTCTCCTTCGCTGTTTACTTAGAGTGTGGGGACAAGTGTCTCCAATATTGTCCACACCTGTCTCCATCTAACAGAAGTGCACTCTTAATTGCACGGCGGGAAGCAAGGGGAAATGACTGTAGCGTCCTGGAAATGTTGGTGCTGCAAGGAATTCTGGGAATGTGTTCTGTTGTGTTTATGTTGTGTTGCGGTGCGAATATTCTCCCGAAATGTAATTGTCAGTGTTGTTTAGTGTGGTCTCACTATATGGCACAGGTTTATGACAGTGTTGGCGTTGTTTATACGGCCACCCTTAGTGTGACATGTAGGTCTGTTGAGTAAGTATACTCCGAGGGGACACCCCTGGAACAGGACTAAAGTTAGAAATCTGCCATGATTACCAAGCCAAATGATGCTAATGTGCATGCGTCTGACTTCGAGTTGCCAAATATGCATTAATAAATGACAGGGTTTCCAATTCTTGAGACTTTGCACTGGCTCCCTGTTCATTTTAGAATTGATTTTTAAAATCTTGCTGTTTGCTTTTAAAGCTTTGCATTGACTGGCACCTCGTTATATCTCGGACCTCATCCAAATTTACACTCCTGCGCGCGCTCCGAGGTCCGAGATCCAGCTCCAGCTCGTGGTGCACCAAGACGAGACTTAAAACCAGGGCAGAGAGGGCCTTCTCTGTGGTCGGCCTTAAGCTCTGGAACACTCGGCCCCTCCATGTTCCAAATGCTCCCAAAGTGGAGTGTTTTAAGTCTCGTCTTAAGACCCACTTTTATTCTCTGGCTTTTAACACTACGTGAGTTGTGTGGTCCTCTGTGTTTTTACATTTTGATTTCTATTTATTGTTTTAATTGGTTTTACCCTTTAAAATCGTGTTTAATCATATTTATTTTTATGCTATTTTTATATTGGTTTTATTTTTATTTTTTTGTTGTTTTTATTCAGTCATTGGTGGAGGTAAGGATAATATTTGAATATTGTTTTTAATATTGTTGTGCAGCACTTTGGAAACATTTTTGTTTAAATGTGCTATATAAATAAAGTGGATTGGATTGGATTGGTAAATTATAAAGGGGGCGGTATGACTAACGGATCGCGAATGAGCATTATATCCCTTGTCCTAATATTAAAGTTAAAGTACCAATGATTGTCACACACACACTGCATTTGACCCATCCCCTTGTTCACCCCCTGGGAGGTGAGAGGAGCAGTGAGCAGCAGCGGTGGCCGCGCCCGGGAATCATTTTTGGTGATTTAACCCCCCAATTCCAACCCTTCTTGCTGAGTTCCAAGCAGGGAGGTAATGGGTCCCATTTTTATAGTCTTTGGTATGACTCGGCCGGGGTTTGAACTCACAACCTACCGATCTCAGGGCGGACATTCTAACCACTAGGCCACTGAGTAGGTTTAACAAGTAAGTTGTTGCCACAAATGTTGGTACATTTTTTGGGGCACTACGGCAAAAGAAAGGGCGGTCGCTAGGGATGATTTTTGTTAAGAAATTATCGATTTCGATGCCATTATCGAATCCTCTTATTGAACCGATTCCTTATCGATTTTCTTATTGAATATATGTACCGTATTTTTCGGACTATAAGTCACAGTTTTTTTCATAGTTTGGCCGGGCTCCAGTGCGATTTATATATGTTTTTTTCCTTCTTTATTATGCATTTTCGGAAGGTGCGACTTATGCTCCGGTGCGACTTATACTCCGAAAAATACGGTATATGGAAAAAAACACACAATACTTGGTTTAACAAAAACTCACTTTTGGCAGCCTTCACTTCCATTTTTTAAGAAAAAAATAAAATAAAATAAATAAATATTGACTGTTAGTGCCCCTTTAATTGGGCCACCTAAGAAAAATACATGCAGGGAAAATCATGCAATCATTTGTATTATTTATTTGACAGACCTGCAAACTCTGGAGTGGTGTAGGCCAGTGGTCCCCAACCAACCGATTGGTACCGGGCCGCACAAGAAATAAAAAAAATAAAAAAAAATAAAAAAATATTTTAATTAAATCAACATAAAAAACACTATATATACATTATATATCAATATAGATCAATACAGTCTGCAGGGATACAGTCCGTAAGTACACATGATTGTATTTCTTTATGACCAAAAAATTAAAAAAAATTAAAAAAATTACCATAACCCCCCCGCCCCCCAAGCATTGACCGGTCCGCAGCTACAAAAAGGTTGGGGACCACTGGTGTAGGCTACAAGATACCGTTAACGTTAACAGACACATACAAAAAGGCCAACATTAACGTTAACGTTAGCCACTGACTATGCTTAGGTAACGTTAGTCTAGCTAACATTACTGCAGTCCTGGTTGACATAAGAGCCAACGTTATTTTAGCCTAAAGGCTACAAGTGAGCAAATATGGAAATGAACCGGCAACACTCACCGGCACTATCACTGGGAGTGCAGGTTGCAGCAGAGGAAGAGGGGTGTACTTCGTCATCTCTGTCGCTGCTTCTCCCCGTGTCGAAGACACGACATGTTTCTCTAACCTTCAGGTTATGTACGGCCTGAACATGTTTCAACATGTTTGTTGTACTGCTCCCCTTACAGGAAAGTGAAGCCTGGCAATAATTGCAGATAGCCGTTTCCTCGTCGTATTTCTTAGTAAAGTGAAGCCATGCCTTGGAGCGTTTTTTTCCGGTCTATTGTTGTTGCTGCTTCTGTATCTGCCGCCTAATGACTGAGCTACATCATTTCCTGTGACGTGCCACATTACATTTCCTGTGACACGGGATTCGTTCCCAGGGATTCGAAAAAGAACCAAATCTTTTTCTTTACTATAGTCGCTTTGATAACGGAACCGTTTCTCAAAAAGGGATTCAAATCCATAGAATCGGTTCTTTTCTATCGAACAATCGGGAGAACCGGTTTTCGAACATCATCCCTAGCGGTCGCGGCAATTGCCGCGGTTGCCGTGGTTAAATTCGAGCCCTGCACCCTGGACAAGTCACCACCTCATCACATGGCCAACACAGATAGTCAGACAACATTCACACTCACATTCACACACTAGGGACCATTTAGCGTTGCCAATACAACACAGGGGCTAGTGTATGTGCCTCACAATACAAAGGTCCTGAGTTCAATTCTGGGCTCGGGATCTTTCTGTGTGGAGTTTGCATGTTCTCCCCCGTGACTGCGTGGGTTCCCTCCGGGTACTCCGGCTTCCTCCCACCTCCAAAGACATGCACCAGTTATAATTAGGGATGTCCGATAATATCGGACTGTCGATGTTATCGGCCGATAAATGCTTTAAAATCTAATATCGGAAATTATCGGCATTGGTTTCAAAATGATCGGTATCGGTTTCAAAAAGTAAAATTTATGACTTTTTTAAACGCCCCTGTGTACACGGACGTTGGGAAAAGTTCAGAGTGCCAATAAATCTTAAAGGCACTGCCTTTGCGTGCCGGCCCAGTCACATAATATCTTCGGCTTTTCACACACAAGTGAATGCAAGGCAAACTTGGTCAACAGCCATACAGGTCACACTGAGGGTGGCCGTATAAACAACTTAAACACTCTAACAAATATGCGCCACACTGTGAAGCCACACCAAACAAGAATGACAAACACATTTCGGGAGAACATCCGCACCGTAACACAACATAAACACAACAGAACAAATACCCAGAACCCCTTGCAGCATTAACTATTCCGGAACGCTAAAATATACACACCCCGCTACCCCCTACCCTCCGCCCCCCACCTCAACCCCGCCCACCTCAACCTCCTCATGCTCTCTCAGGGAGAGCATGTCCCAAATTCCAAGCTGCTGTTTTGAGGCATGATAAAAAAATTAATGCACTTTGTCACTTCAATAATAAATATGGCAGTGCCATGTTGGCATTTTTTTCCATAACTCGAGTTGATTTATTTTGGAAAACCTTGTTACATTGTTAAATGCATCCAGCGGGGCATCACAACAAAATTAGGCATAATAATGTGTTAATTCCACGACTGTATATATCAGTATCGGTTGATATCGGAATCGATAATTAGGAGTTGGACAATATCAGATATCGGCAAAAAAGGCATTATCGGACATCTCTAGTTATGATATCTAAAATGTAATTATTTGGACCCATTCTTGTTGTGAAATAAATATTATAATATCCACAGAGGTCAACAGCATTTTTAAACTACCAGCACAAATACACAGGAGGCAACAGGATAGAACCTACAATAAGAATAACCCGTAATACTCAGTCTCCTGTGTGAAAGCAGACTCTCATTGCACACAACAGCACTGTATAGAGGCCACACATTCACATTTGTGCTCTTTTAATAATCCCTTTTAATCCTGCATGTACTATTAGCATTTATGGAATGACTTGCAGCCACTGCAACGCGTACTGAAGCAGCAATCTAGCATGTATGAATCAAGCAAAGCATGCATAAGACGACTTGATTTATTGTTAGAAATAACCTGTTTTGTTTTATTTTAATCATGTGCTAGGGGGTTTTGCATATATTTAACCCCTTGACAGCGCAACTTCCTGTCGTTTTTTTGTTAACATTTACATTTAAGGGGAACTGCATTGTCTTTGGAATTGGATCATTCGCAATCCTTTCGTAAAACGAGAACACAAATGTTTTTCTTTTTGCAAGTATGAGGTGGCTAACAATGCAGCTAACATTATTGCACCCTTAAAGTCCTACTGAAACCCACTACTACCGACCACGCAGTCTGATAGTTTATATATCAATGATGAAATCTTAACATTGCAACACATGCCAATACGGCCGAGTTAGCTTACCGGTACTAAAGTGCAATTTTAAATTTTGCGCGAAATATCCTGCTGAAAACGTCTCGGTATGATGACGTCTGCGCGTGACGTCACAGATTGTAGAGGACATTTTGGGACAGCATGGTGGCCAGCTATTAAGTCGTCTGTTTTCATCGCAAAATTCCACAGTATTCTGGACATCTGTGTTGGTGAATCTTTTGCAATTTGTTCAATGAACAATGGAGACAGCAAAGAAGAAAGCTGTAGGTGGGAAGCGGTGTATTGCGGCCGACTTCAGCAACACAAACACGGCCGGTGTTTCATTGTTTACATTCCCGGAAGTTGACAGTCAAGCTTTACCATTGGCCTGTGGAGAACTGGGACAACAGAGACTCTTACCAGGAGGACTTTGAGTTGGATGTGCAGACACGGTACCGTGAGTACGCATGCAGCTGCGTTTTCCAAACATTTGATCGCTTGCCCGTACGTGCGTGCCGCTATGTGCATGTCACGTGCGTAACTTTGGGGACTTTGGGGAAATATATGTGTTGTATGAACTTTGGGGAGGTGAACGGTACTTTGGGCTGTGGGATTGAGTGTGTTGTGCAGGTGTTTGAGTTGTATTGGCGGGTTATATGGACGGGAGGGGGGAGATGTTTGTTATGCGGGATTCATTTGTGGCATATTAAATATAAGCCTGGTTGTGTTGTGGCTAATAGAGTATATATATGTCTTGTGTTTATTTACTGTTTTAGTCATTCCCAGCTGAATATCAGGTCCCACCCGCCTATCACAGCATCTTCCCTATCTGAATCGCTCCCACTGCCCTCTAGTCCTTCACTCTCACTTTCCTCATCCACAAATCTTTCATCCTCGCTCAAATTAATGGGGAAATTGTCGCTTTCTCGATCCGAATCGCTCTCGCTGCTGGTGGCCATGATTGTAAACGATGTGCGGATGTGAGGAGCTCCACAACCTGTGACGTCACGCTTATATCGTCTGCTACTTCCGGTACAGGCAAGGCTTTTTTATCAGCGACCAAAAGTTGCGAACTTTATCGTCGATGTTCTCTACTAAATCCTTTCAGCAAAAATAGGGCAATATCGTGAAATGATCAAGTATGACACATAGAATGGACCTGCTATCCCCGTTTAAATAAGAAAATCGCATTTCAGTAGTCCTATAAAGCCCTCTAAATAACCATCCAAAAACCGCCAACAATATTTCCTTTATGTCTCGTAAGAATCACTTTACTTACCACTGTAATTACCGGACTACAATACTCTTCATTCAATGACTGTAAATAATGTAAAAACAAGAGTGTAAAGAAGTCATACTGTTCCATTACCTTTGTTCATACTACTGTCACTACTCAACTGCCAAAAGAACTGTAGACACTTTAATATTTATTACTTCCTATACTGTATATACTGTTATACTATTTGACATTGCACTGGTACTGTATGTGACTACTGTACTTTTACTTGTACTGATACTTCTACCATAACTACTACTGGGACTTATTGTGCAACTTATTGTCTTGTAATTATTGTACATCAGAGCTATTCAAATGTTGTATTTTTGGTATTTACCGTATTTTTCGGAGTATAAGTTGCACCGGAGTATAAGTCGCACCTGCCAAAAACGCATAATAAAGAAGGAAAAAAACATATATAAGTCGCATTTTTGGGGGAAATTTATTTGATAAAACCCAACACCAAGAATAGACATTTGAAAGGCAATTTAAAATAAATAAAGAATAGTGAACAACAGGCTGAATAAGTGTACGTTATAAGACGCATAAATAACCAGCTGAGAACGTGCCTGGTATGTTAACGTAACATATTATGGTAAGAGTCATTCAAATAACTATAACATATAGAACATGCTATATGTTTACCAAACAATCTGTCACTCCTAATCGCTAAAGCCCATGAAATCTTATACGTCTAGTCTCTTACGTGAATGAGATAAATAATATTATTTGATATTTTACGGTAATGTGTTAATAATTTCACACATAAGTCGCTCCTGAGTATAAGTAGCACCCCCGGCCAAACTATGAAAAAAACTGCGACTTATAGTCCGAAAAATACGGTAGTGTATTAGATTTAGCAAATAGTCTTTGGATCCCACTGTACGCAATATCTGAAGAGCATGGAAAAAAGCATTTCACGGTGGTGTACTCTGCATGTGAGGAATAAAACCTTGAACTTTGAACCTTGAATATTAACCAAGTATTAGTGATATTGTTAATATAAGTGCTAACGCTGAGGGATTACTATTAGGGTGGCAAAGGGGTGGAAAGTTTCCGGTAAATTTCCGTAAAGTTTCCGGAAATTTACCACGGGAAGTTAAGCTCGGGAAGTTTGGAAATATTGACCATTTTTGAATTATTCAAAGTTGAACACCGTCCATGGGAATTAATGGGAATTAATGGGGAATTACAATAATGATATATTATTGGGCATTTGTCTATATGCTGCTGCATCTTTGTGGCATTTTTGACGTAGCTCTTTGCACAGTATTTGCAAATGTACACAGCATTTCCGCCTACATTGGTTGGGGTGAAATTGTCTCCACACATCAGATGGTGTACGTGGCATTATTCTGTTTGTATTTATTTATTCTTGTAAAACACCAATGCAATGCCACACACATATATAAATAGTCAGCTAAACAATTTAAGTAGTCTTTAAAGGCCTACTGAAATGCGATTTTCTTATTTAAACGGGGATAGCAGGTCCATTCTATGTGTCATACTTGATCATTTTGCCATATTGCCATATTTTTGCTGAAAGGATTTAGTAGAGAACATCGACGATAAAGTTCGCAACTTTTGGTCGCTGATAAAAAAGCCTTGTCTGTACCGGAAGTAGCAGACGATATGCGTGTGACGTCACAGGTTGTGGAGCTCCTCACATCCACACATTGTTTACAATCATGGCCACCAGCAGCGAGAGCGATTCGGACCGAGAAAGCGACGATTTCCCCATTAATTTGAGCGAGGATGAAAGATTTGTGGATGAGGAAAGTGAGAGTGAAGGACTAGAGGGCAGTGGGAGCGATTCAGATAGGGAAGATGCTGTAAGAGGTGGGTGGGACCTGATATTCAGCTGGGAATGACTAAAACAGTAAACAAACACAAGACATATATATACTCTATTAGCCACAACACAACCAGGTTTATTTTTAATATGCCACAAATGAATCCAGCATAACAAACACCTCCCCCCTCCCGTCCATATAACCCGCCAATACAACTCAAACACCTGCACAACACACTCAATCCCACAGCCCAAAGTACCGTTCACCTCCCCAAAGTTCATACAGCACATATATTTCCCCAAAGTCCCCAAAGTTACGTACGTGACATGCACATAGCGGCACGCACGTACGGGCAAGCGATCAAATGTTTGGAAGCGTACTCACGGTACCGCGTCTGCGTATCCAACTCAAAGTCCTCCTGGTAAGAGTCTCTGTTGTCCCAGTTCTCCACAGGCCAATGGTAAAGCTTGACTGTCATCTTTCGGGAATGTAAACAATGAAACACCAGCTGTGTTTGTGTTGCTGCAGTCGGCCGCAATATACCGCTTCCCACCTACAGCTTTCTTCTTTGCTGTCTCAATTGTTCATTGAACAAATTGCAAAAGATTCACCAACACAGATGTTCAGAATACTGTGGAATTTTGCGATGAAAACAGACGACTTAACAGCTGGCCACCATGCTGTCTCAAAATGTCCTCTACAATCCGTGACGTCACGCGCAGGCGTCATCATACCGAGACGTTTTCAGCAGGATATTTCGCGCAAAATTTAAAATTGCACTTTAGTAAGCTAACCCGGCCATATTGGCATGTGTTGCAATGTTAAGATTTCATCATTGATATATAAACTATCAGACTGCGTGGTCGGTAGTAGTGGGTTTCAGTAGGCCTTTAAAAATATTTTACTGATGGACAAATGAATAGAAATAGGCTAAATGAATAAATGAACACTCAATCAGCATGCTAAACCAAACTATGACCTACATTCTTGTATGACAACAGAATGGCTAGCAGAACAGAAGGCAGAGGAAACTACACGTTTTGATTTAGTATTTGCTAGTGGAACTTTACAGATCACAAAAAAGGTAAATTCGGATCGCTAACGTTGTTAGCATAAATGAATGGGATTTAACATAGAGAAAAATAGCATCACGGCTAACGGAGAAATATTTTCGGTTCATTATGAGACTGTGGTGGTACATAAACCTAGCTAACTAGAGATATTGGCCCCAAAATGATTTAACAAGTACAGGAACAGCTAGCTAGCTTGAGTGGAAGTCTGCTGGAGTAGTCTACAGTCATGCAGTAACAAGCAATTACACCTCTATTAAACAAAGTCTAAGTTCATTGTGTTCTTCACGGCGTTTTGAAACTGCACCAATGTTTTCTTCAGAATTTTCAACTAAGTTGGAAGTATTTTGCCAAGAGGATTCTTTGTAATGTGTACATTTTCAAAATTAGTTTTTTCTATTTTTGGCCGAAGTAAAACAAAAAATATATTTCTTTGAAGTTGTCTTTATTTTTAATTTATTATGCCATGATTTTACCAGTCTGGACCGCGTCAGAGTAGATTTTCCTCCATGCGGCCCCTGAGCTAAACATAGTTTGACATCCCTGTCCTAGGGTGTATAGAGGATGATGTTCAGCTATTCCATGTCCTTTTGTTCCCATGTTATAATAATACTTGTAATAAACATAGTTTATTTATCACCATGGAGGCAAGGATTAGTGACCTAGAACAGGGCTTCTTAACCTTTTTTGGTCCTCAGGGCCCAACTTTTTCACTACAAAAAGGCCCGTGGCCCACGCACATATTAACACTGAATTAGTCATCTTACTCCTGATTTTAATCATATTCAATAATTCTATCCAACCCACTTACAGTTTTCAAATTTGTCAAATGACATTAAAACATGTGTTAATCACAAATATTTGTATTTATTTAACACATAAACCTGACTGTATGTCAAGCTGATAAGAACAATAAGTACTAACCAAATGTGCTGCATAAGGTGAGACTCATAAATAACTGCCGAAAAATGTTCATACAGTTACGTCGTGCTAAAATAAATAAACTAAATGTTTAATAAATATGGTTCTTCACTTAACTGTAAATACAATTAAAGTGCAAATTAAAATACAGCTTTAACACTTTAGTCATATTTTTTGCGCTTAAGAAACGTCTCTATGACTTTAACTCCGGAGTTCTTCTGTTTGTTTGAGATTGTCATTACTGCCACAGGTGGTGGAGAAGTGTATTACAACTGAGTACTGCTGAGGCCCATACGGACCACGGTGTTGTCTGTACAGGAGGAGGAGACGGCACAGACGACAGGGGCGCAGTATTAAGCTCTATTTATTTATATACATACACTATATATATATATATATATGTATATATATATATATATATGTATATGTATATATATATATATATATATATATATATATATATATATATATATATATACATATATATATATATATATATATATATATATGTATATATATATATATATATATATATATATATATATATATATATATATATTAAGTTAAAGTACCAATGATTGTCACACACACACTAGGTGTGGTGAAATTTGTCCTCTGCATTTGACCCATCCCCTTGTTCACCCCCTGGGAGGTGAGGGGAGCAGTGGGCAGCAGCGGTGCCGCGCCCGGGAATCATTTTTGGTGATTTAACCCCCAATTCCAACCCTTGATGCTGAGTGCCAAGCAGGGAGGTAATGGGTCCCATTTTTATAGTCTTTGGTATGACTCGGCCGGGGTTTGAACTCACAACCTACCGATCTCAGGGCGGACACTCTAACCATATATATATATATATATATATATATATATATATATATATATATATATATATATATATATATATATATATATATATATATATATATATAAAACAAATAACAATATAAATAAACAAGGGAAATGGAGTGTGACAAATCCAAAGAGTGTTGGTGGGTGAGACTATGTGTGGATATTAGCTGTAGAGTGATACCGGAGTGTTGAGCGAGAGGCAAGTCCAAAAGGGGCAGGTCAGGCTCGTAGATCTGTGATACAAGCAGGTAGTCGGGGGCCATAGCGAGGCGTAGATGGTCCGTGTCCAGGCGGGAGATCGAGATCCAAGAGGCAGTCAGGGAAGCAGAGGGAACGCGGGGGAGACGAGACGCACAGCTCGTAACGCGGGAATGAAGGGAGGCTGCTGGATCGACAAGAAAACACGAGACAATCAACACGGAGGGGAGAGAAAAACAGAGAGAGAGTTTGCATTGAGCTAGACTGGTTTGGCTTACTGTACAGGACAGGTCGCTACGTTCTGGCGCGGGATATAGCAGGTTGTACAGGCTTATGAAGGCGGTTCTCTGATCAGCCGCAGGTGCGCTGATTGCTGGTGATTGATTGCAGCTGTGCACCGATGCAGCCTCTGACGGAGTGGCGCGCCCATGTAAACTCTTGGAGGCGCAATCAGCAGAGCGCACAGATGAGTGTGCTTTGGAATGCACCAAAATGTTTTGGTATCCTGGAGCATTCAAAGATCCTTTCACTGGAACTAAGGGGCCAAGCCCAACTCCCGAAAAACAACCTCACACCATAATCCCTCCGCTGAGCCCTCTGTCAGTTTACGTGGCCTAACACTTCGTGGCTGAGTTGCCGTTGTTCCCAAACTCTTCCATTTTCTTATAATAAACCCGATTGGAATATTTAGGAGCGAGGAAATTTCAGGACTGGATTTGTTGCACAGGTGGCATCCTATGACAGTTCCTCGCTGGAAATCACTGAAAGCGGCCCATTCTTTCACAAATGTTTGTAGAAACAGTCTTCGTGCCTAAGTGCTTGATTTTATACACCTGTGGCCGGGCCAAGTGATTCGGACACCTGATTGTCATCATTTGGATGGGTGGCCAAATACTTTTGGCAATATAGGGAATATATATATTTCGATTAAGTTTTCGGGATAAATAAAATTTAAATCCATTTTTTTGTGCAACCTAAATTATCACAGTATAAAAATAATATTAAAAGCTCTATCGTCGGCCACATTTTTATCATTTATATATCGTCTATAGCAGCCATACGCCATTTTGTATTGGCTTTGATTCATTGCTGGTAAGTCTGCCTAGCAACAAGTCTGCCTAGCAACACATGGTTGAATTACATATGACTCCAGCAGAATAAGAAAGAACGCTTTACTGTTGATCATTGTTGTTGATAGTTAAGATATTGTTTTTTTGACCGTGTCCATGGATTACACCGCCCACATCGCTGCGATCCTTTTTTGATATCTTCCCAACAGACAATGCATGTACATACAGCATGTATGGCGGTATACATTTATTATCCACACTCAAACACATTATTGTTTAAAAATGTCAACACAAGTGAGTGCACTTCACAGTCAACATGTCCAAATTGTGTCCGCGGTGGGGAATATTTCGGATGTTATTTAGCACGGCCCTAATCCTCTTGGTCATGGAATTGAGCAGAGCTGCACATGTTGTTACTAAAATCCTCTTCCACTCCTCCATGATGACATCACTGGCCAGTGGAAGAAACCTTGCGCTCCCCCACTTTCCCTACTTCTGCTTGAGAATACCCCACAGGTGGTGTGTTGTGCCCCTATTCATGTTGTAAAACTGCCGTACCTGGTTTGTGTACCGTATTTTTCGGACTATAAGTCGCAGTTTTTTTCATAGTTTGGCCGGGCTCCAGTGCGACTTATATATGTATTTTTCCTTCTTTATTATGCATTTTCGGCAGGTGCGACTTATACTCCGAAAAATACGGTATTTACTGTTTAGGAGCTGCATAAATCCCGAAAATCTGAAATCAAACCATGGCGGCATGGCAGATTATAAACAATGTATAAACAATCTTGTCTCCCTTCAAACTTCCTTTAAACGAGCCATTTTGTAATTTGCCCAATTTGTGACCTTTTTCCAACGTGTGACGTCAGCAGATTATCCATATATGGTCGAGATTTCCCCAAAGGGCTTTGCGCGAGTCCGCCATTGCAATCTGACGTTGTTGCCAATAAATTCCTTATTTTCTTCATCTTTTTGTTGGGGGGGGCAGACTGGCTCGTACATGAATATGCATCCTCCGCTGTTGCCATTTGTAATACAAAGTAGAGTATAGTTTATGGCTAAAACTTATCACAATATAAGTGTTTTATATCGTTCAATATCGATAATTATTGATATTTGTATGACCTATCTAAAATAAAGAATGTATATATATATATACAGTATATATACAATAATGTGTGTGTATATATATATATATATATATATATATATATATATATATATATATATATATATATATATATATATATAAATATGTATGTGTGGGGAAAAAAATCACAAGACTATTTCATCTCTACAGGCCTGTTTCATGAGGGGGGTACCCTCAATCGTCAGGAGATTTTAATGGGAGCATTTGCATACCATGGTTTATATAGGGCACAGAGTGGGTGGGTACAGGCTGGCCTAGGGGCGTGGTGATTGGTTCATGTGTTACCTAGGAGGTGTTTCCGTCTATGGCGGCATGTTGTTACAATTTCGCTGCGCTTGTTGAGGGATGACAGGTCTGGACGGTAGATAATAAACAGTTTCTCTTTCAAGCATAGGTTGCATCTTTTATTACCACTATTGTAAGGTGTGCTGGATGCAAGAATTTGCCATGTTATTGAATATTCAACATTATTGTCTTTGAGGTCCCAAATGTGTTTGCTGAGTTCTGTGGTATTTCGCAGGTTTTTGTTCCTGAAAGAAGCCTTGTGGTTGTTCCATCTGGTTTTGAATTCACCCTCGGTTAATCCTACATATGTGTCGGATGTGTTAATGTCCTTGCGTATTACCTTAGATTGGTAGACAACTGATGTTTGTAAGCATCCCCCGTTGAGGGGGCAATCAGGTTTCTTTCGACAGTTACATGCTTTGTTGGTTTTGGAGTCGTTCTGACTGGGGGTCGACGGCTCATTTGCAATTGTTTTGTTGTGGTTTGAGATGATTTGTCGTATATTGTTCATGCAGCTGTAGCTCAATTTGATGTTGTTCTTGTTGAGAGATGAAATAGTCTTGTGATTTTTTTCCCCACACATACATATATTGCGCTCTACTACGGTATCGAGCACTATTTTTTGGATAACCTTATTAAGACATATATATATATATATATATATAGATATATATATATATATATATATATATATATATATATATGTGTATATATATATATATATATATATATATATATATATATATATATATATATATATATATATATATATATATATATATATATGTATATATATATATGTATAAACGTCTATACATATATGTACAGTCGTGGTCAAAAGTTTACATACACTTGTAAAGAACTTAATGTCATTGCTGTCTTGAGTTTCCAATCATTTTTACAACTCTTATTTTTTTGTGATAGAGTGATTGGAGCACATACTTGTTGTACACAAAAAACATTCATGAAGTTTGGCTCTTTTATTCATTTATTATGGGTCTATTGAAAATGTGAGCAAATCTGCTGGGTCAAAAGTATACATACAGCAATGTTAATATTTGCTTACATGAGTTTCACTGCAATAAGGCGCTTTTGGTAGCCATCCACAAGCTTCTGGTGGAATGTTTGACCACTCCTCTTGACAAAGTTGGTGCAGTTCAGGTAAATTTGTTGGTTTTCTGACATGGACTTGTTTCTTCAGCATTGTCCACACGTTTAAGTCAGGACTTTGGGAGGGCCATTCTAAAACCTTAATTCTAGCCATTCCTTTACCACTTTTGACGTACCTTTGGGGTCATTGTCCCGTTGAACACCCAACTGCGCCCAAGAACCAACATCCAGGCTGATGATTTTAGGTTGTCCTGAAGAATTTGGAGGTAATCCTCCTTTTTCATTGTCCCATTTACTCTCTGTAAAGCACCAGTTCCATTGGCAGCAAAACAGGCCCAGAGCATAATACTACCACCACCATGCTTGACGGTAGGTATGGTGTTCCTGGGATTAAAGGCCTCACCTTTTCTCCTCCAAACATATTGCTGGTTATTGTGGCCAAACAGCAAAATTTTTGTTTCATCTTACATCACATGGCCAAAGATAAGACCTTCTGCAGGAAAGTTTTGTGGTCAGATGAAACAAAAATGTATGTATTGTAAAAACGGCTGCCAAACGAAAACCATAAAATTAAAGTAAGACATTGTAAACCAAATAATGATCAAAAACATTATATTTACAGAAATTTTCATGTAACGTTTTGCGGAAAAATATCGTAATTTTACAGAATTTTACTAAATTATTAAGATCAACCACCTTTAATAAAGTGACGATGCAAACAGTTCTGCAGAAAAATACCTTTATTCTACAGCATGGGTGTCGAACTCTGGCCCGCGGGCCAAATTTGGCCCGTCGTGTAATTGCACTTGGCCCTTGAGGCGATATCAAATTAACACTAAAGCTGGCCCACCGATCCTCCCGGGAGTCTTCCAAATGCCAGCCAGCCAGCCAGCCCAACGAGTGCTGGCCCAGTCACATAACATGTGCGGCTTCTGCATGCACACACATTAGAATGCAACGCATACTTCATCAACAGCGATACAGGTTACACTGAGGGTAGCCGAATAAAAAACTTTAACACTGTTAGAAATATACGCCAAACTGTGAATCCACACCAAACCAGAACCCTTTGCAGCACTAACTCTTCCGGGACGCTACAAGGTGTGTGTGTGTGTGGGGGGGGGGGGGGGGGGAGGTTTGGTGGTAGCGGGGGTGTATTTTGAAGAGTTAGTGCTGCAAAGGATTCTGGGTATTTGTTCTGTTGTGTTTATGTTATGTTACGGTGCGGATGTTCTCCCAAAATGTGTTTGTCATTCTTGTTTGGTGTGGATTCACAGTGTGGCGTATATTTCTAACAGTGTTAAAGTTTTTTTATACTGGCACCCTCAGTGTAACCTGTATGGCTGTTGATGAAGTATGCGTTGCATTCGCTCGTGTGTGCGTGCAGAAGCCGCACATATCTTGTGACTGGGTCTGAACGATGTTAGAATGGATGAAAAGCGGACGTGACGATAGCTCGTAGAGTACGTTAAAGGCAGTGCATTCAGTTGTTAAATTTTGGCCCGCTCTGTATTTGAGTTTGACACCCCTGTGTTAGATTGTTAGTATGGACATAGACTTTTATATAACAAGCTACATATTTAATGAATAATTAATGAATAATTACATGCATTTGAAAGTTATTTAAGAAAACGGAAAATGCTATGTATAATTAATTTGGTATTTTCCTGTAAAAAAAAAAAAGAAATATACATAGTTTGTCATTACTGGCATATTACTTAAAATAACAGGCAAATTGTTTATTTACAGATAATGGCTTCAATTCTACAGTTTTATAAACTATTTAAAAAAAATAGAAAAATTACAGTACAAATTTAGAGTAAATTAACCATAAAAATAGGATTTTTGTTTTACAGTGTATGTATAACTATATATATATATATATATATATATATATATATATATATATATATATATATATATATATATATACAGGTAAAAGCCAGTAAATTAGAATATTTTGAAAAACTTGATTTATTTCAGTAATTGCATTCAAAAGGTGTAACTTGTACATTATATTTATTCATTGCACACAGACTGATGCATTCAAATGTTTATTTCATTTAATTTTGATGATTTGAAGTGGCAACAAATGAAAATCCAAAATTCCGTGTGTCACAAAATTAGAATATTACTTAAGGCTAATACAAAAAAGGGATTTTTAGAAATGTTGGCCAACTGAAAAGTATGAAAATGAAAAATATGAGCATGTACAATACTCAATACTTGGTTGGAGCTCCTTTTGCCTCAATTACTGCGTTAATGCGGCGTGGCATGGAGTCGATGAGTTTCTGGCACTGCTCAGGTGTTATGAGAGCCCAGGTTGCTCTGATAGTGGCCTTCAACTCTTCTGCGTTTTTGGGTCTGGCATTCTGCATCTTCCTTTTCACAATACCCCACAGATTTTCTATGGGGCTAAGGTCAGGGGAGTTGGCGGGCCAATTTAGAACAGAAATACCATGGTCCGTAAACCAGGCACGGGTAGATTTTGCGCTGTGTGCAGGCGCCAAGTCCTGTTGGAACTTGAAATCTCCATCTCCATAGAGCAGGTCAGCAGCAGGAAGCATGAAGTGCTCTAAAACTTGCTGGTAGACGGCTGCGTTGACCCTGGATCTCAGGAAACAGAGTGGACCGACACCAGCAGATGACATGGCACCCCAAACCATCACTGATGGTGGAAACTTTACACTAGACTTCAGGCAACGTGGATCCTGTGCCTCTCCTGTCTTCCTCCAGACTCTGGGACCTCGATTTCCAAAGGAAATGCAAAATTTGCTTTCGTCAGAAAACATGACTTTGGACCACTCAGCAGCAGTCCAGCTCTTTTTTTCCTTAGCCCAGGTGAGACGCTTTGCGCGCTGTTTCTTGGTCAACAGTGGCTTGACACGAGGTATGCGGCAGTTGAAACCCATGTCTTTCAAGCGTCTCTTGGTGGTGGATCTTGAAGCACTGACTCCAGCAGCTGTCCACTCCTTCTGAATCTCCCCCACATTTTTGAACGGGTTTTTTTTCACAATCTTGACCAGGGCGCGGTGATCCCTATCGCTTGTACACTTTTTCTGACCACAGTTTTTCCTTCCCTTTGCCTCTCCATTAATGTGTTTGGACACAGAGCTCCTCTCTGAGCTGCCACCTTACCGTGGTAGAGGAGTTTGCGTGTCCCAATGATCCTAGGAGCTATGTTGTCCGGGGGTTTTTATGCCCCCTGGTAGGGTCTCCCAAGGCAAACTGGTCCTAGGTGAGGGATCAGACAAAGAGCAGCTCGAAGACCTCGATGAAGAACACAAACCAAGGACCCAGATTTCCCTCGCCCGGACGCGGGTCACCGGGGCCCCCCTCTGGAGCCAGGCCCGGAGGTGGGGCACGATGGCGAGCGCCTGGTGGCCGGGCCTGTCCCCATGGGGCCCGGCCGGGCACAGCCCGAAGAGGCAACGTGGGTCCCCCCTCCAATGGGCTCACCACCCATAGCAGGGGCCATAGAGGTCGGGTGCAGTGTGAGCTGGGCGGCAGCCGAGGGCAGGGCACTTGGCGGTCCGATCCTCGGCTACATAAGCTGGCTCTTGGGACGTGGAACGTCACTTCGCTGGGGGGGAAGGAGCCTGAGCTAGTGCGTGAGGTGGAGAAGTTCCGGCTAGATATAGTCGGACTCACTTCGACGCACAGCAAGGGCTCTGGAACCACTTCTCTTGAGAGGGGCTGGACTCTCTTCCACTCTGGCGTTGCCGGCAGTGAGAGGCGACGGGCTGGGGTGGCAATTCTTGTTGCCCCTCGGCTCAAAGCCTGCACGTTGGAGTTCAACCCGGTGGACGAGAGGGTAGCTTCCCTCCGCCTTCGGGTGGGGGGGACGGGTCCTGACTGTTGTTTGCGTTTACGCGCCAAACAGCAGCTCAGAGTACCCACCCTTTTTGGATTCACTCGAGGGAGTACTGGAGAGTGCTCCCCCGGGTGATTCCCTCGTTCTACTGGGGGACTTCAACGCTCATGTTGGCAGCGACAGTGAAACCTGGAGAGGTGTGATTGGGAAGAATGGCCGCCCGGATCTGAACCCGAGTGGTGTTCTGTTATTGGACTTTTGTGCTCGTCACAGATTGTCGATAACAAACACCATGTTCAAGCATAAGGGTGTCCATATGTGCACTTGGCACCAGGACACCCTAGGCCGCAGTTCCATGATCGACTTTGTAGTTGTGTCATCGGATTTGCGGCCTCATGTTTTGGACACTCGGGTGAAGAGAGGGGCGGAGCTTTCTACCGATCACCACCTGGTGGTGAGTTGGCTGCGATGGTGGGGGAGGATGCCGGACAGACCTGGCAGGCCCAAACGCATTGTGAGGGTTTGCTGGGAACGCCTGGCAGAGTCTCCTGTCAGAGAGAGTTTCAATTCCCACCTCCGGAAGAACTTTGAACATGTCACGAGGGAGGTGCTGGACATTGAGTCCGAGTGGACAATGTTCCGTACCTCTATTGTCGAGGCGGCCGATTGGAGCTGTGGCCGCAAGGTGGTTGGTGCCTGTCGTGGCGGTAATCCTAGAACCTGTTGGTGGACGCCGGCGGTGAGGGATGCCGTCAGGCTGAAGAAGGAGTCCTATCGGGTTCTTTTGGCTCATGGGACTCCTGAGGCAGCAGACAGGTACCGACAGGCCAAGCGGTGTGCGGCTTCAGCGGTCGCGGAGGCAAAAACTCGGACATGGGAGGAGTTCGGGGAGGCCATGGAAAAAGACTTCCGGACGGCTTCGAAGCAATTCTGGACCACCATCCGCCGCCTCAGGAAGGGGAAGCAGTGCAGTGTCAACACCGTGTATGGTGGGGATGGTGCTCTGCTGACCTCGACTGCGGATGTTGTGGATCGGTGGAGGGAATACTTCGAAGACCTCCTCAATCCTACCAGCACGTCTTCCTATAAGGAAGCAGGGCCTGGGGAATCTGTGGTGGGCTCTCCTATTTCTGGGGCTGAGGTTGCCGAGGTAGTTAAAAAGCTCCTCGGTGGCAAGGCCCCGGGGGTGGATGAGATCCGCCCGGAGTTCCTTAAGGCTCTGGATGTTGTGGGGCTGTCTTGGTTGACAAGACTCTGCAACATCGCGTGGACATCGGGGGCGGTACCTCTGGATTGGCAGACCGGGGTGGTGGTTCCTCTCTTTAAGAAGGGGAACTGGAGGGTGTGTTCCAACTATCGTGGGATCACACTCCTCAGCCTTCCCGGTAAGGTCTATTCAGGTGTACTGGAGAGGAGGCTACGCCGGATAGTCGAACCTCGGATTCAGGAGGAACAGTGTGGTTTTCGTCCTGGTCGTGGAACTGTGGACCAGCTCTATACTCTCGGCAGGGTCCTTGAGGGTGCATGGGAGTTTGCCCAACCAGTCTACATGTGCTTTGTGGACTTAGAGAAGGCATTCGACCGTGTACCCCGGGAAGTCCTGTGGGGAGTGCTCAGAGAGTATGGGGTAACGGACTGTCTTATTGTGGCAGTTCGCTCCCTGTATAATCAGTGTCAGAGCTTGGTCCGCATTGCCGGCAGTAAGTCGGACACGTTTCCAGTGAGGGTTGGACTCCGCCAAGGCTGCCCTTTGTCACCGATTCTGTTCATAACCTTTATGGACAGAATTTCTAGGCGCAGTCAGGGCGTTGAGGGGATCTGGTTTGGTGGCTGCAGGATTAGGTCACTGCTATTTGCAGATGATGTGGTCCTGATGGCTTCCTCCGGCCAAGATCTTCAGCTCTCACTGGATCGGTTCGCAGCCGAGTGTGAAGCGACTGGGATGGGAATCAGCACCTCCAAGTCCGAGTCCATGGTTCTCTCCCGGAAAAGGGTGGAGTGCCATCTCCGGGTTGGGGAGGAGATCTTGCCCCAAGTGGAGGAGTTCAAGTACCTCGGAGTCTTGTTCACGAGTGGGGGAAGAGTTGATCGTGAGATCGACAGGCGGATCGGTGCGGCGTCTTCAGTAATGCGGACGCTGTATCGATCCGTTGTGGTGAAGAAGGAGCTGAGCCGGAAGGCAAAGCTCTCGATTTACCGGTCGATCTACGTTCCCATCCTCACCTATGGTCAAGAGCTTTGGGTCATGACCGAAAGGACAAGATCACGGGTACAAGCGGCCGAAATGAGTTTCCTCCGCCGAGTGGCGGGGCTCTCCCTTAGAGATAGGGTGAGAAGCTCTGTCATTCGGAGGGAGCTCAAAGTAAAGCCGCTGCTCCTCCACATCGAGAGGAGCCAGATGAGGTGGTTCGGGCATCTGGTCAGGATGCCACCCGAACGCCTCCCTAGGAAGGTGTTTCGGGCACGTCCGACCGGTAGGAGGCCACGGGGAAGACCCAGGACACGCTGGGAAGACTATCTCTCCCGGCTGGCCTGGGAACGCCTCGGGATCCCCCGGGAGGAGCTGGACGAAGTGGCTGGGGAGAGGGAAGTCTGGGCTTCCCTGCTTAAGCTGCTGCCCCCGCGACCCGACCTCGGATAAGCGGAAGAAGATGGATGGATGGATGGTCACAGAGCTCTGAGAACAGCCAGCCTCTTCAGCAATAACCTTTTGTGTCTTTCCCTCCTTGTGCAATGTGTCGATGGTTGCCTTTTGGACAGCTGTCAAATCTGAAGTCTTCCCCATGTTTGTGTAGGCTTCAGAACTGGACTGAGAGACAATTTAAAGCCCTTTGCAGGTGTTTTGAGTTAATCAGCTGATTAGTTTGTGGCACCAGGTGTCTTCAAAATTTAACCCTTACACAATATTCTAATTTTGTGACACACGGAATTTTGGATTTTCATTTGTTGCCACTTCAAATCATCAAAATTAAATGAAATAAACATTTGAATGCATCAGTCTGTGTGCAATGAATAAATATAATGTACAAGTTACACCTTTTGAATGCAATTACTGAAATAAATCAAGTTTTTCAAAATATTCTAATTTACTGGCTTTTACCTGTATATATATTTATATGTATGTGTATATATATATATATATATATATATATATATATATATATATATATATATATATATATACATACATATATATGTATGTAATGTGTGCGTGCGTGTGTGTATACATGTATATATGTATAAAAGGGGGGTCTTTGACTCTGTCTGATTGCTTTTGACAGCTCACGCTCTTCCCAGCCAGATCAATGGAGCTCAGCACTCTTCATTAGAAACATCAATGCAGGCCACATCCCCTCAAGGCTCAGCAAGGCCTCCCTTGCTACAGAAAATACTATTTTTTGCATCCTTTACAAGAAGAGCATTATTGACCTACCATTTGCTGCAATATCATACCATTTAGTACCAGCGAGTAACAAAAATGGACCTTCAGATCAGTTAAGCGTGACTATTTATGCCGCATCGGTCGGCATGAATTATTCCAACACATCAGCAATGCAGCCAAAGTGTGATATCAAACCTTAAAAAGACATCAAGCGTGGACCATGAAGAACAAAATCCAAAACAAACCATACAATTCTGATTAGGTGGCAACATTGGCACATTGTTGCATCACTAAGTTGCTCTCCTTGCCTTTTTTACCTATCACTGACATTTTGGCCACAAAACTTTGTCCCTCTCAAATACGGAATCTCTCCTCTTATCTTAGAATCAAGTAGAGATTTTGACATAATTTGACTGAAAATGTATTTATTTTTGTCATGTTTTTAACGTGTTGACCCGGAAAGGGACGAGTGGTGGAAAATAGATGGATGGATGGAGGGTTGAATTGTTCTTTGAATGTTTTAAATTGATAATCATATATTATATATTATAATAAATAATCACAATATGTGAATAATTGTGTAAATGTGTATATATGCAGGCTTCGAATTTTAACTTTTTAAGGTCAAGGCAAGTGTTGCCTTAAAGTAAGGCTGAAACGACGCGTCGACGTAGTCGACGTCATCGGTTACATAAATACGTCGTCGCCGTTTTTGTGCGTCGGCGCGTCGCATATTTACGTCACACTACTTTACTGTCATGGCGGAGCGCAAAGCAGACGATGCGAGCGAGGGGAAAAAAGCACGCCAAAAGTCGTCAAAAGTGTGGGAGTATTTCAATAAACGGCCTAATAATGTTGTTGTATGCACACTGTTTCGAGCGGAAATGGCCTATCATAGCAGCACAACGGCTATGAACGAACATTTGAAAAGAAAACCCCCGACAGCGTTCTTGCCATCACCATCAACAAGTCAATCGTCCGCGTGCGTATACGTTGTCATTATTACACAAAAACATGAATGTGTCATTTGTATCTGCGTTGTAAATTCATAAACTAAAGCACCGTTTCGCTCTGAGAGGCGCGTTTGGCGTGCCTGTTCAGTGTTTACAAAGACGCGCTCCTCTTTAACGCTGTGGAGAGGCGGCGGCGGCGAGCGAGCGGCGAGGCGGGGCGCGATCCGCGCAGTTGGAAGAGAAAAGACTTTGTGTAAAATTAAAAGATTGTAAACCTGGCAAAGCCGTCTGGTGTTCAGTCTGTCGGTCCTGAAAGAACCCCACGGCACAAGACGTGTCACAAACGCTAACGTTAATTAGTTGTGCAAATACCTTTTACAACATTAACAGTTACATATACTATATACAAACGAACAATTAACTTTCACTTTAATCATACTATCATTGTTGTGTTATTAAGCAAAATAAGCAATACTTTTACTTTAGTTGAAATGTTTACACTGTACACTTTTTTGTATTGGATGTTTAGCTTTATTTTTGCACATTTTAGCAAATAAGCAATACTTTTACTTTTGTTGAAATGTTTACACTTGTTACAGAATATTTCCGTTTTGCACTTTTTTGTATTGGATGTTTATCTTTATTTTTGCACATTTTAAAGCAAAATAAGCAATACTTTTACTTTTGAAATGCTTATACTATTCCAGAATATTAAGATTTGCACTGGATGTTTACTTTTATATTTGCACATTAAAAAGCAAATAAGCTACTTTTAATTTTGTTAAATGTTAAAAGTTTTAAATGTTTACATTGTTACAGAATATTTTGTCATGTTGTTGTCAATGTTGACTGACTAGTGGCCATACTTTTTTTTTTGTAAATAAAAGCCATGCCTTTTGAAAAAACTGGCCTACATTTATTTTTTCCTCTTCATTTTAAATAAAAAAAAAAAATCGGTAAAAGGAAAAATAATCTATAGATTAATCAAAAAAAATAATCTATAGATTAACCGATTAATCGAAAAAAATAATCTATAGATTAATCGATAGAAAAATAATCGTTAGCTGCAGCCCTACCTTAAAGGAAAGCTCATATTTTAGAGCACCAAGACAAACATTATTTTCTTTCCAGGCAGGGGCTCCAAAGCATGCATGCATACATATACAGTTTTTTAAATTCATCATTAATATAAACTTGTCAGCTTTTTGTCATTTCATGAGGCCTTTATCTCTATGTTTACCTTTTGATAGAGGAAAGTATTTCTTTAAGTTATGTCCATGTATATGATGTATCGGGACAGATCCATTAAGAGTGTGAGCAGAAATATGTCGTATAGGAATTAACTACACACAATAAAACATTAACAAAATGATGTGTCAAATGGTTTTGAAAGCAATACCTTTGTGACATGAAAACAAAAAAAGTAAAAAGAAACATGGTGTTTACTTATTGATATCATAATAAAACACAAAGCAGGTTGGCTAATAAAGATAAAGTCTAATAAACAAGACGTGTTCTTCTCTAACGCCCCTTGTGGTTCAGTACAACAGTTTGGCCAACTACAAAGAAAAGTGACAGGTGTTTCCTCACCTCATTAACTCTTAACTCAGCTGATGGACGCTGTATTGTCAAAATGAAAGCAACATCATATAGTTTTTCTCCTTTGCTGTATACTTTTAGTGTGGGGACAAGTGTACTCAATATTGTCCACACCTGTCTCCATCTAACAGCAGTGCGCTCTCTCACACGGCGGGAAGCGAGGGAAAATGACGGTAGCGTCCCGGAAGAGTTGGTGCTGCAAGGAATTCTGGCAATGTATTATGTTGTGTTGCGGTGCAAATATTCTCCCGGAATGTGTTTGTCATTGTTGTTTAGTGTGGTCTCACTATATGGCACAGGTTTATGACAGTGCTGGCATTGTTCATAGGGCCATCCTTAGTGTGACATATAGGTCTGTTGAGTAAGTATACTCCAAGGCCCTTGAGCGGGATTAACGGTGTTACTACGCCATGATTAGGAAGCTAAGCGATGATAGTGCGCATGTATCTGACTTCGTGTTGTTTAAAATATATTAATAATTGTAGGGTTATCGGAAATTTCTAAAGGAGACGGTGTTATTAACCGTCTGGAATTGTATCTTTATTTAAAGGCCTACTGAAACCCACTACTACCGATCACGCAGTCTGATAGTTTATATATCAATGATGAAATCTTAACATTGCAACACATGCCAATACGGCCAGGTTAGCTTACTAAAGTGCAATTTTAAATTTCGCGCAAAATATCCTGCTGAAAACGTCTCGGTATGATGACGCCGGCATGTGACGTCACGGATTGTGGAGGACATTTTGGGACAGCATGGTGGCCAGCTATTAAGTCGTCTGTTTTCATCGCAAAATTCCACAGTATTCTGAACATCTGTGTTGGTGAATCTTTTGCAATTTGTTCAATGAACAATGGAGACAGCAAAGAAGACTGCCTCTTGGATCTCAATCTCCCGCCTGGACACGGACCATCTACGCCTCGCTATGGCCCCCGACTACCTGCTTGTATCACGGATCTACGAGCCTGCCCTGCCCCTTTTGGACTTGCCTCTCGCTCAACACTCCGGTAACACTCTACAGCTAATCTCCACACATAGTCTCACACACACACTCTTTGGATTCGTCACACTCCATTTCCTTTGTTTATTTATATTATTATTTGTTATATATATATATATATTATTTTTTCTTACATATATATATATATATATATATATATATATATATATATATATATATATATGGTTAGAGTGTCCGCCCTGAGATCGGTAGGTTGTGAGTTCAAACCCCGGGTCCCTATAAAAATGGGACCCATTACCTCCCTGCTTGGCACTCAGCATCAAGGGTTGGAATTGGGGGTTAAATCACCAAAAATGATTCCCGGGCGCGGCACCGCTGCTGCCCACTGCTCCCCTCACCTCCCAGGGGGTGAACAAGGGGATGGGTCAAATGCAGAGGACAAATTTCACCACACCTAGTGTGTGTGTGACAATCATTGGTACTTTAACTTAACTTATATATATATATATATATATATATATATATATATATATATATATATATATATATATATGTATATATATATATATATATATATATAGTGTATGTATATAAATAAATAGAGCTTAATACTGCGCCCCTGTCGTCTGTGCCGTCTCCTCCTCCTGTACAGACAACACCGTGGTCCGTAAGGGCCTCAGCAGTACTCAGTTGTAATACACTTCTCCACCACCTGTGGCAGTAATGACAATCTCAAACAAACAGAAGAACTCCGGAGTTAAAGTCATAGAGACGTTTCTTAAGCGCAAAAAATATGACTAAAGTGTTGAAGCTGTATTTTAATTTGCACTTTAATTGTATTTACAGTTAAGTGAAGAACCATATTTATTAAACATTTAGTTTATTTATTTTAGCGCGACGTAACTGTATGAACAATTTCCGGCAGTTATTTATGAGTCTCACCTTATGCAGCACATTTGGTTAGTACTTATTGTTCTTATCAGCTTGACATACAGTCAGGTTTATGTGTTAAATAAATACAAATATTTGTGATTAACACATGGTTTCATGTCATTTGACAAATTTGAAAACTGTAAGTGGGTTGGATAGAATTATTGAATATGATTAAAATCAGGAGTAAGATGACTAATTCAGTGTTAATATTTGCGTGGGCCACGGGCCTTTTTGTAGTGAAAAAGTTGGGCCCTAAGGACCAAAAAAGGTTAAGAAGCCCTGTTCTAGGTCACTAATCCTTGCCTCCATGGTGATAAATAATCTATGTTTATTACAAGTATTATTATAACATGGGAACAAAAGGACATGGAATAGCTGAACATGATCCTCTATACACCCTAGGACAGGGATGTCAAACTATTGTTTAGCTCAGGGGCCGCATGGAGGAAAATCTACTCTGACGCGGTCCAGACTGGTAAAATCATGGCATAATAATTTAAAAATAAAGACAACTTCAAAAAAATATATTTTTTGTCTTACTTCGGCCAAAAATAGAACAAGCTAATTTTGAAAATGTACACATTGCAAAGAATCCTCTTGGCAAAATACTTCCAACTTAGTTGAAAATTCTGAAGAAAACATTGGTGCAGTTTCAAAACGCCGTGAAGAACACAATGAAGTTGGACTTTGTTTAATAGAGGTGTAATTGCTTGTTACTGTATGACTGTCGACTACTCCAGCAGACTTCCACTCAAGCTAGCTAGCTGTTCCTGCACTTGTTAAATGATTTTGGGGCCAATATCTCTAGCTAGCTAGGTTTATGTACCACCACAGTCTCATAATGAACCGAAAATATTTCTCCGTTAGCTGTGATGCTATTTTTCTCTATGTTAAATCCCATTCATTTATGCTAACAACGTTAGCGATCCGAATTAACTTTTTTTGTGATCTGTAAAGTTCCACTAGCAAATACTAAATCAAAACGTGTAGTTTCCTCTGCCTTCTGTTCTGCTAGCCATTCTGTTGTCATACAAGAATGTAGGTCATAGTTTGGTTTAGCATGCTGATTGAGTGTTCATTTATTTATCTAGCCTATTTCTATTCATTTGTCAGTAAAATATTTTTAAAGGCCTACTGAAACCCACTACTACCAACCACGCAGTCTGATAGTTTATATATCAATGATGAAATCTTAACATTGCAACACATGCCAATACAGCCGGGTTAGCTTACTAAAGTGCAATTTTAAATTTTGCGCGAAATATCCTGCTGAAAACGTCTCGGTATGATGACGCCTGCGCGTGACGTCACGGATTGTAGAGGACATTTTGGGACAGCATGGTGGCCAGCTATTAAGTCGTCTGTTTTCATCGCAAAATTCCACAGTATTCTGAACATCTGTGTTGGTGAATCTTTTGCAATTTGTTCAATGAACAATGGAGACAGCAAAGAAGAAAGCTGTAGGTGGGAAGCGGTGTATTGCGGCAGGTGTTGTGCCAGATAACGCACCCCCGCCGTAGAATGCACCCCCTGACTGTTGTGCCGGATAACACAGCCAGTGTTTCATTGTTTACATTCCCGAAAGATGACAGTCCAGCTTTACCATTGGCCTGTGGAGAACTGGGACAACAGAGACTCTTACCAGGAGGACTTTGAGTTGGATACGCAGACGTGGTACCGTGAGTATGCATGCAGCTGCGGCTTCCAAACATTTGATCGCTTGCCCGTACGTGCGTGCCGCTATGTGCATGTCATATACATAACTTTGGGGACTTTGGAGAAATATATGTGCTATATGATCTTTGGGGAGGTGAACGGTACTTTGGGCTGTGGGATTGAGTGTGTTGTGCAGGTGTTTGAGTTGTATTGGCGGGTTATATTGCCGGGAGGGGCGAGGTGTTTGTTATGCGGAATTAATTTGTGGCATATTAAATATAAGCCTGGTTGTGTTGTGGCTAATAGAGTATATATATGTCTTGTGTTTATTTACTGTTTTAGTCATTCCCAGCTGAATATCAGGTCCCACCCACCTCTCACAGCATCTTCCCTATCTGAATCGCTCCCACTGCCCTCTAGTCCTTCACTCTCACTTTCCTCATCCACGAATCTTTCATCCTCGCTCAAATTAATGGGGAAATCGTCTCTTTCTCGGTCCGAATCGCTCTCACTGCTGGTGGCCATGATTGTAAACAATGTGCAGATGTGAGGAGCTCCACAACCTGTGACGTCACGCGCATATTGTCTGCTACTTCCGGTACAGGCAAGGCTTTTTTATCAGCGACCAAAAGTTGCGAATTTTATCGTTGATGTTCTCTACTAAATCCTTTCAGCAAAAATATGGCAATATCGCGAAATGATCAAGTATGACACATAGAATGGACCTGCTATCCCCGTTTAAATAAGAAAATCGCATTTCAGTAGGCCTTTAAAGTACGGATGATTGTCACACACACTAGGTGTGGTGAAATCTGTCCTCTGCATTTGACCCATCCCGGAAATCATTTTTGGTGATTTTACCCCCAATTCCAACCCTTGTTGCTGAGTGCCAAGCAGGGAGGTAATGGGTCCCGTTTTTATAGTCTTTGGTATGACTCGGCCAGGGTTTGAACTCACAACTTACCGATCTCAGGGCGGACACTCTAACCCAGTGGTTCTTAACTTGGGTTCGATCGAACCCTAGGAGTTCGGTGAGTCGGGCTCAGGGGTTCGGCGGAGGTCGAGACACACCCGACTCATCGTGTAAATAAAAACTTCTCCCTATCGGCGTATTACGGATACGGCAACAGCAGCAGTCAGACTGATTTGCAGGTGTGTAATTTGTTGTGAGTTTATGCACTGTGTTGGTTTTGTTCTTTGAACAAGGTGATGTTCATGCACGATTCATTTTGTGCACCAGTAAAAAAACATGGTAACACTTTAGTATGGGGAAAATATTCACCATTATTTAGTTGCTCATTAACATGCAAATTAGTAACATATTGGCTCTTAACTAGTCATTATTAAGTACTTCTTAATGCTTTATTCGGCGTGGCCTTATTATAACCCTAACCCTCTAACCCGAACCCTAACCCTAACCCTAACCAAATAACTTTAAATTAAGTCTGTGTTACTTAGAATATGTTCCCCATACTAAAGTGTTACCAAAAACATAACTTTGTCTTGAATTTGAAAAAAAAAGGAGGGTTCGGTGAATGTGCATATGAAACTGGTGGGGTTCGGTACCTCCAACAAGGTTAAGAACTAGGGATGTCCGATAATGGCTTTTTGCCGATATCCGATATTCCGATATTGTCCAACTCTTTAATTACCGATACCGATATTGAATTGAATGGAATTATTTATTTCAAACCTGCACAGTAGAACAACAAACATTTTTTTTGTTACATTTTGGCAGAGACATTTATGCAAGGCTTGAAAAGGGGTTGGATGAAGCAAATGCTTATAATATCCCAACCCCTCTCACTCATTCCACATTTAACATAAACAATATAATACAAGAACAATACTATACAAACAAAAACAAGAAAAGCTCCTGTACACTAACAATACAATAGTACCACTGTTACTATGAGACAAGACAAGACGAGATTAAAAAACACACACACACACACACACACACACACACACACACACACACACACACACACACACACACACACACACACACACACACACACACACACACACACACACACACACGCACACACACACACACAGGCCCAAACACTCCCTGACCATACACCTCTCTCCCATCGCTCTGTGCTGAGGGCATCACTCTCTTTCCTCCTCGTACTTCTTCAGTACTTCTTTTTTAAACAGTCTTTTAAATTTAATCATGTTAGAACAGGTTTTTAACTCGTCCCCTAAGTTGTTCCACAGAGTGACTCCACGCACTGAAATGCACATTGATTTTAAAGTTGTTCTAAATTTAGGAAAATATAATTTGTTGTTTCCTCTTAGACTGTAACTATGGTGAGCATCTTTACCCTGGAATAGGTTCTGTATATTGGATGGTAGAGAGTTTTGGGATACCCTAAACATCATTTGAGCAGTTTTAAAGTTGATTACATCGTGCAGTTTAAGTTGCTTTAACTCCATGAATAGTGGATTTGAATGATTTCCATCCATCCATCTTCTTCCGCTTATCCGAGGTCGGGTCGCGGGGGCAGTAGCCTAAGCAGGGAAGCCCAGTCTTCCCTCTCCCCAGCCACTTCGTCCAGCTCTTCCTGTGGGACCCTGAGGCGTTCCCAGGCCAGTCGGGAGACATAGTCTTCCCAACGTGTCCTGGGTCTTCCCCGCGGCCTCCTACCGGTCGGACGTGCCCTAAACACCTCCCTAGGGAGGCGTTCGGGTGGCATCCTGACCAGATGCTCGAACCACCTCATCTGGCTCCTCTCGATGTGGAGGAGCAGCGGCTTTACTTTGAGCTCCCCCCGATGGCAGAGCTTCTCACCCTATCTCTAAGGGAGAGCCCCGCCACCCGGCGGAGGAAACTCATTTCGGCCGCTTGTACCCGTGATCTTATCCTTTCGGTCATAACCCAAAGCTCATGACCGTAGGTGAGGATGGGAACGTAGATCGACCGGTAAATTGAGAGCTTTGCCTTCCGGCTCAGCTCCTTCTTCACCACAACGGATCGATACAGCGTCCGCATTACTGAAGACGCCGCACCGATCCGCCTGTCGATCTCACGATCCACTCTTCCCTCACTCGTGAACAAGACTCCGAGGTACTTGAACTCCTCCACTTGGGGAAAGATCTCCTCCCCAACCCGGAGATGGCACTCCACCCTTTTCCGGGCGAGAACCATGGACTCGGACTTGGAGGTGCTGATTCTCATCCCAGTCGCTTCACACTCGGCTGCGAACCGATCCAGTGAGAGCTGAAGATCCTGGCCAGATGAAGCCATCAGGACCACATCATCTGCAAAAAGCAGAGACCTAATCCTGCAGCCACCAAACCAGATCCCCTCAACGCCTTGACTGCGCCTAGAAATTCTGTCCATAAAAGTTATGAACAGAATCGGTGACAAAGGGCAGCCTTGGCGGAGTCCAACCCTCACTGGAAACGGGTCCGACTTACTGCCGGCAATGCGGACCAAGCTCTGGCACTGAGCATACAGGGAGCGGACTGCCACAATCAGACAGTCCGATACCCCATACTCTCTGAGCACTCCCCACGGGACTTCCCGAGGGACACGGTCGAATGCCTTCTCCAAGTCCACAAAACACATGTAGACTGGTTGGGCAAACTCCCATGCACCCTCAAGAACCCTGCCGAGAGTATAGAGCTGGTCCACAGTTCCACGACCAGGACGAAAACCACACTGTTCCTCCTGAATCCGAGGTTCAACTATCCGGCGTAGCCTCCTCTCCAGTACATCTGAATAGACCTTACCGGGAAGGCTGAGGAGTGTGATCCCACGATAGTTAGAACACACCCTTCGGTTCCCCTTCTTAAAGAGATTTGAATGATTTGATCAACCGATACCGATATCAACCGATATATACAGTCGTGGAATTAACACATTATTATGCCTAATTTGGACAACCAGGTATGGTGAAGATAAGGTACTTTAAAAAAAAAATTATAAAATAAAATAAGATAAATAAATTAAAAACATTTTCTTGAATAAAAAAGAAAGTAAAGCAATATAAAAACAGTTACATAGAAACTAGTAATGAATGAAAATGAGTAAAATTAACTGTTAAAGGTTAGTACTATTAGTGGACCAGCAGCACGCACAATCATGTGTGCTTACGGACTGTATCCCTGCAGACTGTATTGATATATATTGATATATAATGTAGGAACCAGAATATTAATAACAGAAAGAAATGAGTGTGAATGAGTGTAAATGGGGGAGGGAGGTTTTTTGGGTTGGTGCACTAATTGTAAGTGTATCTTGTGTTTTTTATGTTGATTTAATATCAATCAATCAATCAATGTTTATTTATATAGCCCTAAATCACAAAAGTCTCAAAGGGCTGCGCAAGCCACAACGACATCCTCGGTACAGAGCCCACATAAGGGACGTCGATGTGAATGACTATGAGAAACCTTGGAGAGGACCGCATATGTGGGTAACCCCCCCTCTCTAGGGGAGACCGAAAGCAATGGATGTCGAGTGACATAATATTGTGAAAGAACAGTCCTTAGTGGATCTAACATAGTAGTGAGAGTCCAGTCCATAGTGGGGCCAGCAGGAGACCATCCCGAGCGGAGACGGGTCAGCAGCGCAGAGATGTCCCCAACCGATGCACAGGCGAGCGGTCCACCCCGGGTGTCAACTTTGGGCAGCCAGCACTTCATCCATGGTCACCGGAACCGGAGTAACCCGGCGAGGAGGCAGAGGAGAAAACAAAAGAAACGGCAGATCAACTGGTCTAAAAAGGGGGGTCTATTTAAAGGCTAGAGTATACAAATGAGTTTTAAGATGGGACTTAAATGCTTCTACTGAGGTAGCATCTCTAACTGTTACCGGGAGGGCATTCCAGAGTACTGGAGCCCGAATAGAAAACGCTCTATAGCCCGCAGACTTTTTTTGGGCTCTGGGAATCACTAATAAGAGTTCTTTGAACGCAGATTTCTTGCCGGGACATATGGTACAATACAATCGACAAGATAGGCTGGAGCTAGACCGTGTAGTATTTTATACGTAAGTAGTAAAACCTTAAAGTCACATCTTAAGTGCACAGGAAGCCAGTGCAGGTGAGCCAGTATAGGTGTATATATATATAGGTATATAGGTATATGAAAGTATATACAGTATAGACGTAATTTGATCAAACTTTCTTGTTCTTGTCAAAAGTCTAGCAGCCACATTTTGTACCAACTGTAATCTTTTGTCACCGATTCTGTTCATAACTTTTATGGACAGAATTTCTAGGCGCAGTCAAGGCGTTGAGGGGATCTGGTTTGGTGGCTGCAGGATTAGGTCTCTGCTTTTTGCAGATGATGTGGTCCTGATGGCTTCATCTGGCCAGGATCTTCAGCTCTCACTGGATCGGTTCGCAGCCGAGTGTGAAGCGACTGGGATGAGAATCAGCACCTCCAAGTCCGAGTCCATGGTTCTCGCCCGGAAAAGGGTGGAGTGCCATCTCCGGGTTGGGGAGGAGATCTTGCCCCAAGTGGAGGAGTTCAAGTACCTCGGAGTCTTGTTCACGAGTGAGGGAAGAGTGGATCGTGAGATCGACAGGCGGATCGGTGCGGCGTCTTCAGTAATGCGGACGCTGTATCGATCCGTTGTGGTGAAGAAGGAGCTGAGCCGGAAGGCAAAGCTCTCAATTTACCGGTCGATCTACGTTCCCATCCTCACCTATGGTCATGAGCTTTGGGTTATGACCGAAAGGACAAGATCACGGGTACAAGCGGCCGAAATGAGTTTCCTCCGCCGGGTGGCGGGGCTCTCCCTTAGAGATAGGGTGAGAAGCTCTGCCATCTGGGGGGAGCTCAAAGTAAAGCCGCTGCTCCTCCACATCGAGAGGAGCCAGATGAGGTGGTTCGGGCATCTGGTCAGGATGCCACCCGAACGCCTCCCTAGGGAGGTGTTTAGGGCACGTCCGACCGGTAGGAGGCCGCGGGGAAGACCCAGGACACGTTGGGAAGACTATGTCTCCCGGCTGGCCAGGGAACGCCTCGAGATCCCACGGGAAGAGCTGGACGAAGTGGCTGGGGAGAGGGAAGTCTGGGCTTCCCTGCTTAGGCTGCTGTCCCCGCGACCTGACCTCGGATAAGCGGAAGAAGATGGATGGATGGATGAATGTAATCTTTTAATAAATCTTTAAATCTAATTCTTTAATAAATCTTTTAATAAAAAAAAACGATACCCATAATAAAAAAAAAACGATACTGATAATTTTCGGGTTTCCCTATGTCTAGCATTAAAAGATTACAATTGGTACAAAATGCGGCTGCTAGACTTTTGAAAAGAACAAGAAAGTTTGATCATATTACGCCTATACTGGCTCACCTGCACTGGCTTCCTGTGCACTTAAGATGTGACTTTAAGGTTTTACTACTTACGTATAAAATACTACACGGTCTATCTCCAGCCTATCTTGTCGATTGTATTGTACCATATGTCCCGGCAAGAAATGTGCATTCAAAGAACTCCGGCTTATTAGTGATTCCCAGAGCCCAAAAAAAGTCTGCGGGCTATAGAGCGTTTTCTATTGGGGCTCCAGTACTATGGAATGCCCTCCCAGTAACAGTTAGAGATGCTACCTCAGTAGAAGCATTTAAGTCCCATCTTAAAACTCATTTGTATACTCTAGCCTTTAAATAGACCCCCCTTTTAGACCAGTTGATCTGCCGTTTCTTTTCTTTTCTCCTCTGCTCCCCTCTTCCTTGTGGAAGGGGGGGGGCACAGGTCCAGTGGCCATGGATGAAGTGCTGGCTGTCCAGAGTCGGGACCCGGGGTGGACCGCTCGCCTGTGCATCGGCTGGGAACATCTCTGCGTTGCTGCTGACCCGTCTCCGCTCGGTATGGTGTCCTGCTGGCCCCACTATGGACTGGACTCTTACTATTATGTTGGATCCACTATGGACTGGACTCTCACAATATTATGTCAGACCCACTCGACATCCATTGCATTCGGTCTCCCCTCGAGGGGGAGGGTTACCCACATATGCGGTCCTCTCCAAGGTTTCTCATAGTCATTCACATCGATGTCCCACTGGGGTGAGTTTTTCCTTGCCCTTATGGGGGCTTTGTACCGAGGATGTCGTTGTGGCTTGTGCAGCCCTTTGAGACACTTGTGATTTAGGGCTATATAAATAAACATTGATTGATTGAATTTGCGATATTACATTTTAACGCATTTATCGGCCGATATTATCGGACATCTCTATTAAGAACCACTGCTCTAACCACTAGGCCACTGAGTAGTAGTAGAACTAGTAATAGTAGAACTATGACAGTTCCATGCTGGAAATCACTGAGAGCGGCCCATTCTTTCACAAATGTTTGTAGAAACAGTCTCCGTGCCTAAGTGCTTGATTCTATACACCGAGCCAAGTTATTAGGGCACCTGATTCTCATCATTTGGATGGATGGCCAAATACTTTTGGCAATATAGTGTAATTCCCAAGGTCTGCCCTGGAAAAAAAAAAAAAACTTTGTTGGTCTGACGGGCAAACGCCAGCCCGTCTGGTTGTTGTTCCTGTTTCCGCGTCGGAAGCGGCAACTCTGTGAAGAAGTTTGCCAAGCGTGCGCCCCCACCACCCCCCCGGGCTCGGTGGTAAACACCAGCATGTTGCGTCACTTTGACACTCGCAAAAGCTGGAAATGAAAGTGTGGCGCGCGCCAAGTGTCGTTGTGTGTGCAGCCGGGCACAAAGAGCGCACATGTCATCGCCCGGCCCAATGGCTGCCTCTTGTGTCATCATCAAGCCTCCCCATTGGCTAATCACCTGCAGCTGCTATTAAAGAAGCCAGCCCACCTGTTAAGTCACACACACACACACACACACACACACACACACACATGGACACACTAGACTTTTCCACAGACAGTAGCAGAGAGGCAGCGTGTCTCTGTGGCGTGGTCATCAATAATGCATGTCTTTGGGAGGATGAAAGAGTGTTTTGGCTGCGGGCGCCCGTGTCTTCTGGAGGAGAGAGACATCACGGCTTGTGAGCGTACCATCCCTGCACAGAGCGAGAGTGTGGGGGGGGGCTCTCTCGCTGCACAGAATGGGTTATATAAATAACATTGGCTTTTAAATCAATTTATTGAGCTCCCATCGCCAGGAGGAAGACGCGTGTCTGCCTGTTTAATTTGGACCCTGTGATCTGAGTTTAAGTCAAATCCGAACATGTGCTGTGCTCATTCATATGGAACAGTACGCAGCACTGGATTTCCCCTAGGGCTGGGCGATATGGCCTCTTATTAATATCTCGATAAGCTATTGTTACTATAACAATCTACAAGGTTAATATAGCTGGCTTCTCTTTCTTCCCCTCCGTTTTTCTGCAATTCTTTTGTATCTCTAGTAGGGCTGCAACAACTAATCGATTAAATCGATTAAAATCGATTATAAAAATAGTTGGCGATTAATTTAGTCATCGATTCGTTGGATCTATGCTATGCGCAGAGGCTACATTTTTTTTTTTTTTTTACAAACAGCTGAGAAACAATAATCAAAATATTGGGGGTGTAACGGTATGTGTATTTGTATCGAACCGTTTCGGTACGGAAGTGTACCGAACGAGTTTCCACACGGACATATTATGTAGCGTACTGCATGTTGTGTAAACAATACTCAAAATGCCGGACATTTGAGGCATTTTATGAAACTCCGCCCTGACAGCCCCGCAAAAGATGACATGTCCGGTGAAAAGAGGACGTATGGTCAGTCTATACCAGGGGTCGGCAACCCGCGACTCCGGAGCCGCATGCGGCTCTTTGATCACTCTGATGCGGCTCAGCTGCATACTTGCCGACCCTCCCGATTTTTCCGGGGGACTTCCCCCGGATTTCAGTGCCTCTCGCAGTAAACTCCCGGGATTAATATTCTACGATTTTCACCCTAACAGTAATAATAAGGGCGTGCCATGATGGTACAGCATTTAGCGCCCTCTACAATCTGTACAAACAGCGTG
The DNA here is from genome assembly GCF_033978685.3 of Nerophis lumbriciformis. Lineage (NCBI taxonomy): Eukaryota > Metazoa > Chordata > Actinopteri > Syngnathiformes > Syngnathidae > Nerophis > Nerophis lumbriciformis. The sequence goes on along the minus strand of NC_084550.2, from coordinate 41,508,875 downwards.
CCAGCCCAGTTTCTTGTTGTATGCACCTTCTGCTTGCACACGTGAGTGACAGCAATGCATACTTGGTCAATAGCCACACAGGTTACACTGACGGTGGCCATATAAAACAACTTTAACACTCTTACTAATAATGCGCCACACCTTGAACCAAAACCAAACAAGAATGACAAACACATTTCGGGAGAACATCTGCACCTTAACACAACATAAACACAACAGAACAAATACCCAGAATTCCATGCAGCCCTGACTCTTCCGGGCTACATTATACACCCCTGCTACCACCAACCCCCCCCCCCCCCCCTCCCCCTCCGTGCGTTGGTTGAGGTGGGCGGGGTTTGGTAGCGGGGGTGTATAATGTAGCCCGGAAGAGTTAGGGTTACATGGGATTCTGGGTATTTGTTCTGTTGTGTTTATGTTGTGTTCTCCCGAAATGTGTTTGTCATTCTTGTTTGGTGTGGGTTCACAATGTGGCACATTATTAGTAAGAGTGTTAAAGTTTGTTATACTGCCAGCGTCAGTGTAACCTGTGTAGTTGTTGACCAAGTATGCCTTGCTGTCACTTATGTGAGCAAGCAGAAGCTCCATACAACGTGTGTCTGGGCCGGCACGCAGGGTGTAGTAGGCACTAAATGCTGTACCATCACGGTACGTTCGAGAGAATAGTTGCCCTGAAATTCGTAGTCTACCTAAAAAATTGGGAGGGTTGTCAAGTATGACGCTGTCAAGCGCCATTCATTTAAAACTTGCGGGCCGCACTAACATTCAATGTTCATATTAAGGTGAGGGCCGCGTGTCTGTTAACATAGCACAAAGCAAAAAAAAACTTTGAATGCTGTGTTATTTCATTTTAAATTTCAAAAGATTTCTGTGGCTCCCATTGTTTTCTTTAATTTGTGAAACTGGTCAAAATGGCTCTTTGAGTGGTAAAGGTTGCCGACCACTGGTCTATACGTAGCCCGTTAGCTGCTAGCATGTTTGCAAAAGAGAACTAGCAGCGATCGGTTTCACCGGACATGAAACCGATCGGCTAGGTCCTGACCATACGTCCTCCTTTCACCGGACATGTCATCTTTTGCGGGGCTGTCGGGCGGAGTTTCTTAAATGCCTCAAATGTCCGGCATTTTGAGTTAGGGTTGCGTGTATTTTCAATGTACGTTCAGGGTTAAGAAGATTAAAAACACAACAAATTGTGCGTACAGCAGCATTCGTGAGGGAGGGGGTGAGATAGAGAGAGCGAGAGAGTTGTGATAAACGCGCATGCGTCGTCAGGCTCTGCTTTTTATCGATACATTTATCAGATTTAATTTTTTATTATCTATAACAGGGGTGTCAAAAGTGTGCATTTTTGTAACATTTTCCTTGTTTTATTTGGCAAGTCTCCTCTGTGAGCTGCCACCTTAACGTGGTAGAGGAGTTTGCGTGTCCCAATGATCCTAGGAATTATGTTGTCCGGGGGCTTTATGCCCCCTGGTAGGGTCTCCCAAGACAAACTGGTCCTAGGTGAGGGATCAGACAAAGAGCAGCTCGAAGACCTCCATGAAAAATAAAAAACAAGGACCCAGATTTCCCTCGCCCGGACGCGGGTCACCGGGGCCCCCCTCTGGAGCCAGGCCCGGAGGTGGGGCACGATGGCGAGCGCCTGGTGGCCGGGCCTGTCCCCATGGGGCCCGGCCGGGCACAGCCCGAAGAGGCAACATGGGTCCCCCCTCCAATGGGCTCACCACCCATAGCAGGGGTCATAAAGGTCGGGTGCGATGTGAGCTGGGCGGCGGCCGAATGCAGGGCACTTGGCGGTCCGATCCTCGGCTACAGAAGCTAGCTCTTGGGACGTGGAACGTCACCTTGCTGGGGGGGAAGGAGCCTGAGCTAGTGCGCGAGGTGGAGAAGTTCCGGCTAGATATAGTCGGACTCACTTCGACGCACAGCAAGGGCTCTGGAACCAGTTCTCTCGAGAGGGGCTGGACTCTCTTCCACTCTGGCGTTGCCGGCAGTGAGAGGCGACGGGCTGGGGTGGCAATTCTTGTTTCCCCCCGGCTCAGAGCCTGTACGTTGGAGTTCAACCCGGTGGACGAATGGGTAGCTTCCCTCCACCTTCGGGTGGGGGAACGGGTCCTGACTGTGGTTTGCGCTTACGCGCCAAACCGCAGCTCAGAGTACCCACCCTTTTTGGATTCACTCGAGGGAGTACTTGAGAGTGCTTCCCCGGGTGATTCCCTCGTTCTACTGGGGGACTTCAATGCTCATGTTGGCAACAACAGTGAAACCTGGAGAGGCGTGATTGGTAAGAATGGCTGCCCGGATCTGAACCCGAGCGGTGTTTTGTTATTGGACTTTTGTGCCCGTCACAGATTGTCCATAACAAACACCATGTTCAAACATAAGGGTGTCCATATGTGCACTTGGCACCAGGACACCGTAGGCCGCAGTTCCATGATCGACTTTGTAGTTATGTCATCGGATTTGCGGCCTCATGTTTTGGACACTCGGGTGAAGAGAGGGGCGGAGCTTTCTACCGATCACCACCTGGTGGTGAGTTGGCTGCGATGGTGGGGGAGGATGCCGGACAGACCTGGCAGGCCCAAAGGCATTGTGAAGGTCTGCTGGGAACGTCTGGCAGAGTCTCCTGTCAGAGAGAGTTTCAATTCCCACCTCCGGAAGAACTTTGAACATGTCACGAGGGAGGTGCTGGACATTGAGTCCGAATGGACCATGTTCCACGCCTCTATTGTCGAGGCGGCTGATTGGAGCTGTGGCCGCAAGGTAGTTGGTGCTTGTCGTGGCGGTAATCCTAGAACCCGTTGGTGGACACCGGCGGTGAGGGATGCCGTCAAGCTGAAGAAGGAGTCCTATCGGGTTCTTTTGGCTCATAGGACTCCCGAGGCAGCGGACAGGTACCGACAGGCCAAGCGGTGTGCGGCTTCAGCGGTCGCAGAGGCAAAAACTCGGACATGGGAGGAGTTCGGGGAAGCCATGGAAAACGACTTCCGGACGGCTTCGAAGCAATTCTGGACCACCATCCGCCGCCTCAGGAAGGGGAAGCAGTGTATGGCGAGGATGGTGTTCTGCTGACCTCGACTGCGGATGTTGTGGATCGGTGGAGGGAATACTTCGAAGACCTCCTCAATCCCACCAACACGTGTTCCTATGAGGAAGCAGTGCCTGGGGAGTCTGTGGTGGGCTCTTCTATTTCTGGGGCTGAGGTTGCTGAGGTAGTTAAAAAGCTCTGGTGGCAAGGCCCCGGGGGTAGATGAGATCCGCCCGGAGTTCCTTAAGGCTCTGGATGCTGTGGGGCTGTCTTGGTTGACAAGACTCTGCAGCATCGCGTGGACATCGGGGGCGGTACCTCTGGATTGGCAGACCGGGGTGGTGGTTCCTCTCTGGGGAGTGCTCAGAGAGTATGGGGTATCGGACTGTCTGATTGTGGCAGTCCGCTCCCTGTATGCTCAGTGCCAGAGCTTGGTCCGCATTGCCGGCAGTAAGTCGGACACGTTTCCAGTGAGGGTTGGACTCCGCCAAGGCTGCCCTTTGTCACCGATTCTGTTCATAACTTTTATGGACAGAATTTCTAGGCGCAGTCAAGGCGTTGAGGGGATCTGGTTTGGTGGCTGCAGGATTAGGTCTCTGCTTTTTGCAGATGATGTGGTCCTGATGGCTTCATCTGGCCAGGATCTTCAGCTCTCACTGGATCGGTTCGCAGCCGAGTGTGAAGCGACTGGGATGAGAATCAGCACCTCCAAGTCCGAGTCCAGGGTTCTCGCCCGGAAAAGGGTGGAGTGCCATCTCCGGGTTGGGGAGGAGATCTTGCCCCAAGTGGAGGAGTTCAAGTACCTCGGAGTCTTGTTCACGAGTGAGGGAAGAGTGGATCGTGAGATCGACAGGCGGATCGGTGCGGCGTCTTCAGTAATGCGGACGCTGTATCGATCCGTTGTGGTGAAGAAGGAGCTGAGCCGGAAGGCAAAGCTCTCAATTTACCGGTCGATCTACGTTCCCATCCTCACCTATGGTCATGAGCTTTGGGTTATGACCGAAAGGACAAGATCACGGGTACAAGCGGCCGAAATGAGTTTCCTCCGCCGGGTGGCGGGGCTCTCCCTTAGAGATAGGGTGAGAAGCTCTGCCATCCGGGGGGAGCTCAAAGTAAAGCCGCTGCTCCTCCACATCGAGAGGAGCCAGATGAGGTGGTTCGGGCATCTGGTCAGGATGCCACCCGAACGCCTCCCTAGGGAGGTGTTTAGGGCACGTCCGACCGGTAGGAGGCCGCGGGGAAGACCCAGGACACGTTGGGAAGACTATGTCTCCCGGCTGGCCTGGGAACGCCTCGGGGTCCCACAGGAAGAGCTGGACAAAGTGGCTGGGGAGAGGGAAGTCTGGGCTTCCCTGCTTAGGCTGCTGCCCCTGCGACCCGACCTCGGATAAGCGGAAGAAGATGGATGGATGGATGGATATTTGGCAAGTTGAAAGAACATGGCGCCAGTATGCTGGTTTTTTTTCAATAAAATACTGGAAAGGATAGAAATGTAGTTTGTCTCTTTTATCCGATTATTAATCGAGGTAATAATCAACAGATTAATCGATTATCAAATTAATCGTTAGTTGCAGCCCTAATCTCTAGTTATCATTACATATATGTATTGTGTCAGGCTTGTCCCTGACAGTTTTGACTATGTCTTAGTTTTTCCTCTGCGTTTGTCTTTGTTTCCTGTCTTTAGTTCCTGTCAGCACTCTTATTTTGGTTATATCCTGATTGTCTCCCTGAGTGCTTTTTCCCCTCAGCTGTGGCTGATTGGCACCGGGCCACACCTGGTGTCAATCAGCCAGCTGCTATTTATACCTGCTTTGTCCTCCATTCTGCGCTGGATCCTACTCAGTGGCCTAGTGGTTAGAGTGTCCGCCCTGAGATCGGTAGGTTGTGAGTTCAAACCCCGGCCGAGTCATACCAAAGACTATAAAAATGGGACCCATTACCTCCCTGCTTGGCACTCAGCATCAAGGGTTGGAATTGGGGGTTAAATCACCAAAATGATTCCCGGGCGCGGCCACCGCTGCTGCCCACTGCTCCCCTCACCTCCCAGGGGGTGATCAAGGGTGATGGGTCAAATGCAGAGAATAATCTCGCCACACCTAGTGTGTGTGTGACAATCATTGGTACTTTAACTTTAACTTTATTATTGTCATTTCTACTTGTTGATGTCAGTGTAGCTGGATACGGTAGCGGTAAGCTATATTCTGTAGCTGTTTGTAGCTTGCTGTCTTTTTGTTCCTCGTCTTCTAGTTCCTGTTTTTCTGGCATCCTGTTTCCTGTTCCTAGTTCCTGGTTTGTGTTGAACATTAAATAATGTTTTCCCGCACAATGCCTGCCATCTCTGCATCTTGGAGTTCGACACTGACAAAACCTGACATATTGTTGCATTTGAACAACTGTATTGTTGATAATAGAGGTAAATTATTGTTATTATTCATTATCAATAGTACTATTTCTATTGGTATTTGTATTGCTCCATTTGTAGTGTAATAATGCTCATTGTTATTTCTGTATTATTATTTATTTCAATAACTGCTTCTTTGCTATCACTTTTAATCATATTTGTACATATCCTATTTGCTGATGTTGCTCTATTGTTGTTGTTGCTGTTATTGTTGTGTTTGCTGTTGTCATACTTGCCAACCTTGAGACCTCCGAATTTGGGAGATTGGGAGTTGGGGGTTGAGGTGGGTGGGGGCGGGTTATGGGGGGAGGAGTATATTTATAGCTAGAATTCACTGAAATTCAAGTATTTCTTTTATATATATATTTATATATATATATATATATTAGGGCTGCAACAACTAATCGATTAAAATCGATTATAAAAATAGTTGGCGATTAATTTAGTCATCGATTCGTTGTATCTATGCTATGCGAATGCTCAGAGGCAATTTTTTATTTTTTTGGAATATTTTATTTTTTATTTTTTTATAAACCAAACAATCATCAAAATAAGTATGGTGCCAGTATGCTGTTTTTTCCCCCAATAAAATACTGGAAAATATAGAAATGTAGTTTGTCTCTTTTATCCGATTATAAATCGATTAATCGAAATAATAATCGACAGATTAATCGATTATCAAATTAATCGTTAGTTGCAGCCCTAATATATATATATATATATATATATATATATATATATATATATATATATATAAAATAAATAATTGACTTTCAGTGAATTCTAGCTATATATATATATATATATATATTTTTTTTTTTTAATTTTATTTTATTATATATATATATATATATATATATATATATCTCCATCCATCCATTTTCTACCGCTTAATCCCTTTTGGGGTCGCGGGGGGCGCTGGAGCCTATCTCAGCTACAATCGGGCGGAAGGCGGTGTACACCCTGGACAAGTCGCCACCTCATCGCATGGCCAACACAGATAGACAGACAACATTCACACTCACATTCACACACTAGGGCCAATTTAGTGTTGCCAATCAACCTATCCCCAGGTGCATGTCTTTGGAAGTGGGAGGAAGCCGGAGTACCCGGAGGGAACCCACGCAGTCACAGGGAGGACATGCAAACTCCACACAGAAAGATCCCGAGCCCGGGATTGAACCCAAGACTACTCAGGACCTTCGTATTGTGAGGCAGATGCACTAACCCCTCTTCCACCGTGCTGCCCATATATATATATATATATATATATATATATATAGTGTTCATTTATTTACACATATACACACACATTACACTCCTCTCTACTCATTGTTGTATTTGAAAGTGCAATGCTTTGCAGCCAGTAGCACAGCCTTTGAAGGAGCATAGGTATGGGCAGCATCTGTGAAATTTAATTTGCAGGAAAGGAGTGAGTTTAGGGTTGAATTGTCCATCCTCATTCTATTCTATGTCACTCGTCGTCGCCATGACTGCCTCTTTTTCGTTCTTCTGCTTCGACTCCTTCTTGTTGTGTGCGCAGTTGTGCACTCTCCGAAAGCCGTAGATGTTATAACGTGACTGGGCCGGCACGCTGTTTGTATGAAGGAAAAACGGACGTGACGACAGGCTGTCCTCACTCAGGTCCGCACGGACCTGGAGGGGGCGTGCCTTAAGTCTGGCTGGAAATCGGGAGAAATTCGGAAGAATGGTTGTCCCGGGAAATTTTCGGGAGAGGCACTGAAATTCGGGAGTCTACCGGAAAATTCGGGAGGGTTGGCAAGTATGGCTGTTGTTGTTTTTGTCTCTATGTCTTATCCCCGTCTTGTCCCCACAATTTCCCCCCTCTGTCTTCCTTTTTTTTCTCTTTCTATCCCCTCCTGCTCCGGCCCGGCTGCACCAAATGATAATATAAATACATTTAATAAAGTCAAATACAAATAAGGCCACAAGAGAAGTATCCCACACTTCTCTTTTGTAAAGTAAATTTGTACAGCTGATATGGGCATCTACATCAACTATATGATTTGCCTGAGAAGCTGGACAGGACAAAAAAATAAATAATAATAATAATAATATCTCGATATTTTTAGGCCATGTCACGATACACAATATATATCTCCATTTTTTGCCTTAGCCTTGAATGAACACTTGATGCATATAATCACAGCAGTATGATGATTCTATGTGTCTACATTATAACATTCTTGCATTAATATATGCTCATTTTAAACTTTCATGCAGAGAGGGAAATCACAACTAAGTCAATTGACCAAAAGTGTATTTATTGAACAGTTATTAAGCAGTGGCACAAACATTCATGTCATTTCAAAACAGAAAGTGCAAGATTGTCAAAGACATTTTGATTTGATTTGATTTTAAAACAAGCTATTAGTGCACTTTTGTGCATGATGTCACTAAGATGACATCAAAACAACACTAAATTAAGGTGCACTTTTTGTACAGAACGCCACTACAATAGTTTAAAACAAATAAAGTGCACTTTTGTGCATGATGTCACACAAGATATTTCAATAAGTGTCAAATAAAAATTAGCTGCATAATAGGAAATCAAATAGTGTATGTCCTGCACTATGTGGTAGGTTCCTGCGGACGTTTTGTTGGGTGTGGCACCGGCCGGAGATGTTGACATGCGGAGTTTCAAGCACTCCTCATTCTCTAGCGGGTGACTTTTCAAATGATGCTACAAATTAGCAGTAATGCAACGCTTTTGTTGCATACTTGACATATACGGTTGTCTGTTCGACATATTCCCGCTTGAAGCCAAACCACCGCCAGACGATGAACCCCGTGCTGATTTTCTTGGGAATTAATTATTCTTCCTCCATTTGTTACCAGATTCGTACCTTCTCTCTCTCGTATTACCACTCGCATCGCTCCGCTTGCACCACCTGCCACTGCTAACTTTACCTATGCCGCTACCTCTCTGTTCGGCGAGGGTGTATGTCGTTGCACACGCGACAGTATGTGACGTATGTAAGGAGGTGCGCTTGTTTTATGTCTCTGTGAGAAGGAGACAAGAAAAAGTGAGAAAAGCCTGCATGTAGTGTAATGCCCGCAGCTGCGTGAGAACGTATACTCGAATACTCACGATATAGTCATTTTCTATATCGCACAGAGACAAACCCGCGACATATCGAGTTTATTCGATATATCGCCCAGCCCTAATTTCCCCTGACTTGTATGTTTCTACACAAGCATTTATTTCTGTGCCCATAGCCGACAACTTCTTCAGTGATAAAAGTACTTTTTTTTACACTTAAAACTTTTTTTTTTAGCCGGTTTAGTATTCAAGGTATGTGTACAGTAGGTTGTCTCGATACCAATATTTTGATACCGGTACAAACATGTATTTCAATACTTTTCGATGTTTTCCTAAATAAAGGGGACCACAAAAAAATTTCATTATTGTCTTTATTTTTACAAAAAATTTTAGGGTACATTAAACATATGTTTATTATTGCAGTTAAGTCCTTAAATAAAATAGTGAGCATACTAGACAACTTGTCTTTTAGTAGTAAGTAAACAAACAAAGACTCCTAATTAGTCTGCTGACGTATGCAGTAACATATTGTGTCATTTATCTACCTATTATTTTGTCAACATTATGAGGGACAAACTGTAAAAATGGATTATTAATCCACTTGTTCATTTACTGTTAATATCTGCTTACTTTCTGTTTTAACATGTTCTATCTACACTTCTGTTAAAATGTAATAATCACTTATTCTTCTGTCGTTTGATACTTTACATTAGTTTTGGATGATACCACAAATTTAGGTATCGATCCGATACCAAGTAGTTACAGGGTCATACATTGGTCATATTCAAAGTCCTCATGTGTCCAGGGACATATTTCCTGAGTTTATAAACATTATATACATTTTAAAATAACAAAAAAAGGTTTTGTGATGATAAAAAATATCGATGTAATCTTAGTAGTATCAACTAAATACGCTCCTTTACTTGGTATCATTACAGTGGATGTCAGGTGTGGATCCACCAATGGTATTTGTTTACATTGTGATGCTGGTGAGCTATTGTGTCCTCCTACGGTGTGTCGTGAAACATGTTTAGCTATTCCTAGTCCTCCAGTGATAATGTTACTTGTAAGAAACATACTTTATTTGTCGCCATGGAGGCGACACCGCAGACCACAGATGGATGTTAGCTCCTAGCTAGCTAGCCATGTCTTAAAGCATCTCTTCCTGAGGGTGTTACAGTGTTATAACTTCACCTTTATCTTTAGTTTTTAATCCAAAATGCGTCCGTTCTCCCTTTTCTGTCTACCAACTGTCTGCTTGTAAGTACTCTGTGTGTGTGCGCTGCCGAACATGCTCCTCTGCTTGTAAAACCAGCAATGTCACGACATGATGACGCGCCTTTATGACCATTAAAATAAAAGGGGGCGCGGGGACCAACTTTTTAGAGACGGTATAGTACCGAATATGATTCATTGGTACTCGTCCTGTATACCGTACAACCCTAATATACAGTCGTGGTCAAAAGTTTACATACATGTGTAAAGAACATAATGTCATGGCTGTCTTGAGTTTCCAATAATATCTACAACTTTTTAATTTTTTTGTGATAGAGTGATTGGAACACATACTTGTTGGTCACAAAACACATTCATGAAGTTTGGTTCTTTTATGAATTTATTATGGGTCTACTGAAAATGTGAGCAAATCTGCTGGGTCAAAAGTATACATACAGCAATGTTAATATTTGCTTACATGTCCCTTGGCAAGTTTCACTGCAATAAGGCACTTTTGGTAGCCATCCACAAGCTTCTGCTTGAATTTTTGACCACTCCTCTTGACAAAATTGGTGCTATTCAGCTAAATTTGTTGGTTTTCTGACATGGACTTGTTTCGTCAGCATTGTCCACACTTTGGGAAGGCCATTCTAAAACCTTAATTCTAGCCTGATTTAGCCATTCCTCTACCACTTTTGACATGTGTTTTGGGTTCATTGTCCTGTTGTAACACCCAACTGCGCCCAAGACCCAACCTCCGGGCTGATGATTTTAGGTTGTCCTGAAGAATTTGGAGGTAATCCTCCTTTTTCATTGTCCCATTTACTCTCTTTAAAGCACCAGTTCCATTCGCAGCAAAACAGGCCCAGAGTATAATACTACCACCACCATGCTTGACGGTAGGCATGGTGTTCCTGGGATTAAAGGCCTCACCTTTTCTCCTCCAAACATATTGCTGGGTATCGTGACCAAACAGCTCATTTTTTGTTTCATCTGACATCACATGGACAAAGATATGACTTTCTGGAGGAAAGTTCTGTGGTCAGATGAAACAAAATTTGAGCTGTTTGGCCACAATACCCAGCAATATGTTTGGAGGAGAAAAGGTGAGGCCTTTAATCCCAGGAACACCAAACCTACCGTCAAGCATGGTGGCAGTAGTATTATGCTCTAGGCCTGTTTTGCTTTTCTTTTTTTTCCTTTTTTTTTTAATTAATTAAATTATGAACAGGACAGACTAATATCTGAAATAAAGGCAGAGAGAATATGTTTCTTCTGTTTAGCTAACAGGATATAGCACACATTTTTGTTATATTTACAATATTAAACAAACAGAATGTTTCTTAATCCAAGCAAATCAAATTCATATAAAACATCTCAAATCAAGGATTATTTTAATTGAGTAACGAGATATTTTATGTAATAATAGTATATCTAACTAACCATGACCTAAAAAAATCCTCTCCTGACATAAAGCTTCATGAATTAATTTAGTTTTAACATTTACCGGTTACAAAGCAACAATTACATCATGTCTGGCATCGTATCCACGTTTATCAGGAGGGAGGAGACATGAAAAAAAAAACTCAGGGTTTGTTCAAGAAAACCTGCCAGCGAGCAGCTTAGGTTCACACAGTAAGTAACTAACTGAGTTTGACATACCTTTTTTTTTTTTGGAACAGAAAAAAACAGAATTTCCCTTATCTCAGGCTTTACATACTCAAGAGTTTTCACTTATTATGCTTCATGGATTACCCCCTGGTTTTTAAATGGCGACAGGTGTGTACGCCTGTGGTAGAATCAGGTCTTTTTGTAAGGTTTGCAAAGAAAAAAATTTGTTTTTTTTACTCAATATGACAGTATAACTGTCACAGTCAATATGACAGTTATTTAAACATAACTCCTAAACCAAACATGCAAAATGTCTAATAATGCCTGGAATAATGTATCTTTGTTAGTTTTACTAGAAACATGAGCTTTTGTAAGGTTTACAAACACAAAGAAATGTTTTTTTACTCAATATGACAGTATAACTGTCACAGTCAATATGACAGTTATTTAAACATAACTGCTAAACCAAAAATGCAAAATGTCTAATAATGCCTGGAATAATGTATCCTTGTGAGTTTTACTAGAAACATGAGCTATTGTAAGGTTTGCAAATACAAAAATTTGTTTTTACTCATTATGACAGTAATGTTCTCAGAATCCTTAGATAATGCGAAAAAAGCAATACAAATGTATTCAATCATAACTCCTAAACCAAACATGCAAAATGTCTAATAATGCCTGGAATAATGTATCTTTGTGCGTTTTACTAGAAACATGAGCTTTTGTAAGGTTTACAAACACACAAAAAATGTTTTTTTACTCAATATGACAGTATAACTGTCACAGTCAATATGACAGTTATTTAAACATAACTTCTTAACCAAGCATGCATAATGTCTAATAATACCTGGAATAATGTATCTTTGTGAGTTTTACTAGAAACATGAGCTTTTGTAAGGTTTACAAACACAAAAAAATGTTTTTTTTACTCACTATGACAGTATAACTGTCACAGTCAATATGACAGTTATTTAAACATAACTTTTTAACCAAACATGCATAATGTCTAATAATTCCTGGAGTAATGTATCTTTGTGAGTTTTACTAGAAACATGAGCTTTTGTAAGGTTTGCAAATACAAAAATTAGTTTTTACCCATCCATCCATCCATCAATTTTCTACCGCTTATTCCCTTCGATATGACAGTAATGTTCTTAGAATGTACTCTTCCATATCAGTAGGTGGCAGCCTGTAGCTAATTGCTTTGTAGATGTCGGAAACAGCGGGAGGCAGGGTGCAGGTAAAAAGGTGTCTAATGCTTAACCCAAAAATAAACAAGACGTGAGTGTCCCTAATAAAAGGCATTGAAGTTTAGGGAAGGCTATGCAGAATGAAACTAAAGCTGAACTGGCTACAAAGGAAAAACACAGAATGCTGGATGACAGCAAAGACTTACTGTGGAGCAAAGAAAGCGTCTACAATACACCTTCTGACGACTTTTATTATAATACTGCTAAAATTCTGAGTTGTTCTTGTGAAATTGTGACCTTTTTCTTGTGAAATTCCAACTCATTTTTCACAACCAGCTTTTTTATATTTGCATAGTATGTACATATTATTAATGTTGTAAATACACTTCTTTATATATCTAGAAAGGGTGGTCCTAAAGAGGGAGGCGTTATTCGGAGGTCTCAATAAGGTAACAAATACAAGTGTGTGTGTGTGTGTGTGTGCGTGTGTGTGTGTGTGTGTGTGTGTGTGTTCTTGTATTTCTATCCTTCTTGAGACATCAACAAGGAAAATCAGCTTCCCTATGAGGAGGTTATAGTTAAAGTCCCAATGATTGTCACACACACACCAGGTGTGGTGAAATGTGTCCTCTGCATTTGACCCATCCCCTTGATCACCCCCTGGGAGGTGAGGGGAGCAGTGGGCAGCAGCGGTGCTGCGCCCGGGAATCATTTTTGGTGAGGAGGTGTGAACAAGTGATGACATAAATCATCAATCAATCATCAATCAATGTTTATTTATACAGCCCTAAATCACAAGTGTCTCAAAGGGCTGCACAAGCCACAACGACATCCTCGGTACAAAGCCCACATAAGGGCAAGGAAAAACTCAACCCAGTGGGACGTCGATGTGAATGACTATGAGAAACCTTGGAGAGGACCGCATATGTGGGTAAAAACAGCCCCCCCACCCCCCTCTAGGGGAGACCGAATGCAATGAATGTCGAGTGGGTCCCAATCAACCAAATTAATCAATCAATCAATCAATGTTTATTTATATAGCCCTAAATCACAAGTGTCTCAAAGGGCTGCACAAGCCACAACGACATCCTCGGTATAGCCCACATAAGGGCAAGGAAAAACTCACCCCAGTGGGACGTCGATGTGAATGACTATGAGAAACCTTGGAGAGGACCGCATATGTGGGTAACCCCCCCCCCCCCCCCCCCCCTCTAGGGAGACCGAATGCAATGGATGTCGAGTGGGTCTAACATAATATTGTGAGAGTCCAGTCCATAGTGGATCCAGCATAACAGTAAGAGTCCAGTCCACAGTGGGGTCAGCAGGAAACCATCCCGAGCGGAGACGGGTCAGCAGCGCAGAGATGTTCCCAACCGATATACAGGCGAGCGGTCCACCCCGGGTCCCGACCCCGGACAGCCAGCACCCCATCCATGGCCACCGGATCTGTGTGTCTCCCCTTCCACAAGGGATAGGGGGGAGCAGAGGAGAAAAGAAAAGAAACGGCAGATCAACTGGTCTAAGAAAAGGGGGGCTAGAGTATACACATGAGTTTTGAGATGGGACTTAAATGTTTCTACTGAGGTAGCATCTCTAACTGTTACCGGGAGGGCATTCCATAGTACTGGAGCCCGAATAGAAAACGCTCTACAGCCCGCAGACTTTTTTTGGGCTCTGGGAATCACTAATAAGCCGGAGTTCTTCGAACGCAGATTTCTTGCCGGGACATATGGTACAATACAATCGGCAAGATAGGCTGGAGCTAGACCGTGTAGTATTTTATACGTAAGTAGTAAAACCTTAAAGTCGCATCTTAAGTGCACAGGAAGCCAGTGCAGGTGAGCCAGTATAGGCGTAATATGATCAAACTTTCTTGTTCTTGTCAAAAGTCTAGCAGCCGCATTTTGTACCAACTGTAATCTTTTAATGCTAGACATAGGGAGACCCGAAAATAATACGTTACAGTAATCGAGACGAGACGTAACGAACGCATGAATAATGATCTCAGCGTCGCTAGTGGACAAAATGGAACGAATTTTAGCGATATTACGGAGATGAAAGAAGGCCGTTTTAGTAACACTCTTAATGTGTGACTCAAAGGAGAGACTACAATCCGGCGTGTTGGTCAGCTTTAGGGGCATGTAGAGTTGGGTGTCATCAGCATAACAATGAAAGCTAACACCGTATTTGCGTATGATGTCGCCTAGCGGCAACATGTAAATACTAAAGAGTGCAGGGCCAAGAACCAAACCTTGGGGGACTCCGCACGTTACCTTAACATAGTCCGAGGTCACATTGTTATGGGAGACGCACTGCATCCTGTCAGTAAGATAAGAGTTAAACCACGACAAGGCTAAGTCTGACATACCAATACGTGTTTTGATACGCTCTAATAAAATGTTATGATCGACGGTATCGAAAGCAGCGCTAAGATCAAGAAGCAGCAACATAGATGACGCATCAGAATCCATCGTTAGCAGTAGATCATTAGTCATTTTTGCGAGGGCTGTCTCCGTAGAGTGATTTGCCCTGAAACCGGATTGAAAAGGTTCACAGAGATTGTTAGACATTAAGTGTTCATTTAGCTGCTGTGCGACAATTTTTTCGAGGATTTTCGAGATAAACGGAAGGTGGGACACCGGCCGGTAGTTTACCATGAGGTCAGGATCGAGGTTAGGTCTTTTGAGCAAAGGATGAATAACCGCTTTTTTGAATGCTAGTGGAACAGTGCCAGAGGAAAGTGATAAGTTTATAATATTTAGCACTGATGGACCTAATAATACAAAAAGCTCCTTAATAAGTTTCCCAGGAAATGGGTCAAGTAAACATGTTGTTTGTTTTGTCCCATTGACACATCTTAACAATTCCTCTAGTGTTATTTCATCAAAGAGAGAGAAACTATTTTGGAGGGCGGTATCCTTCGTAGATACAGTCGTATCTGTGTTAATAGAACCCAGTTGTAGCTGCGATGCGTTGTCTTTAATCTCCTTTCTAATGAGTTCAATTTTCTTATTAAAGAAATTCATAAAATCATCTGCTGAGTGGGTGGAGCTACTGGCAGGAGTCCCTTGTTGGGTTAGCGATGCTACTATACTAAACAAAAATTTCGGATCATTTTTGTTGAGGTGGATGAGATTTGAGTAATATTTAGCTTTAGCTAGGGTAAGCATGTGTTTATAAGTTATTAAACTATCACTCCATGCTTGATGGAAAACCTCAAGTTTAGTAGCGCGCCATTTGCGTTCCAGCTTTCTACATGATAATTTATGGGCTCTAGTTTCTTCTGTAAACCATGGGGTGCGCCTTTTAGGGGCTCTTTTAAGCTTTAGCGGTGCTATACTATCAATGGTGTCGCGCAGGGCGTCGTTAAAGTTGTTAGTGAGGTTATCAATAGAGCCGACATAATTTGGGAATGGTGCCATTACCGAAGGCAGTAGGCCAGCAAGAGTCATCGTTGTGGCAGCATTAATGTTGCGGCTGCTATAGTAGTTATTATTATTAGTTTGTTGACAATGAGTCAGAACTTCAAATTTTATAAGGTAATGATCGGACATTACTTTAGTATACGGGAGTATCGTAACTTTGGAGGTGGTGACACCCCTGACCAGCACTAGATCTATTGTATTTCCGTTGCGATGCGTAGGTTCATTTATTATTTGTGTAAGACCACAGCTATCAATTATAGTCTGGAGCGCCATGCACTGAGGGTCCGATGGGGTATTCATATGGATATTAAAGTCCCCCATTATGATTATATTGTCGGCGTGCGTCACTAAATCAGCAACGAACTCTGAAAATTCACTGATGAAGTCCGAATTGGGTCCTGGGGGGCGGTAGATAACAGCCAGGTGGAGAGGCAGCGGTGTGACAAACCTCATAGTAAGCATCTCAAACGAGTTATATTTATTATTTAGGTTCGGGGTAAGATTAAAGTTTTTATTGTGTATGAGTGCAACTCCCCCACCCCTTTTAATGGGACGGGCAATATGCGCTCCCGCATAGCCAGGAGGAGACGCCTCACCCAGCGCAAAGAAATCGTCTGGTTTGAGCCAGGTCTCGGCGAGACCAATAACGTCAAGATTATTGTCTCTAATGACCTCATTAACTAATAGCGTTTTGGAAGATAATGATCTTATGTTTAAGAAGCCCATATTATAGGTAGTGGGCTGTTTTGAGGAGTTTTTGTTGAAATTATCCGTAGTAGCAATATTAATAATGTTGTGTTTATTATGTGTAGTGCACTTTAAATAATTTCGACCATATGTAGGAATTGATATGACGGGAATTTTCCGATTGTTTGCTTGATGTTGTGATAAACCGAACGCATCATAACTTGCCACCTCAGTAGAGTGCATGTCTACTTCTGACACAGAAAAAACATTTTTTGAGTTGTGTATTGTTGTAAAATAGTTGCTATGTGTGCAGGTATTATCCAGCCTGGCGCTGGCTAGTTCTATTTTAACAAACTTCTCACCCGGACTAGCGCTTCTTTGAGGATTAGCCTTTCGCTTTGTTGTTAGCCCCGCTCGGCATCCCCGCTTCTGCTTCCGCTCACACCGCTTTCGTGTCTTCCGTTGACGGTCCCCGCTGGCACGTAACTCCACTGCTTTAGAGGCCGCTGGATGTAGGCAGCGAAGAATCCCCATGCTAGCAAGGAGGTCGAAAGTACCCGCATCTTTCATGGTCCCAATAACATTGCATCTCATTTGCACCCCTGCTGGTGAAATCTATCAAAATGAGGGTGGTCCCAAAAAGCACAGATTTTTTAAATTGACTGTGTCAGTTTTAAAAGTGCTCCCCCTCTGGTCAACATATATATATATATGAAGTGTGTGTAAGAAATGGCCCCTTCTCGCCACAATTAATAAATGAAAAAAAGAAAAAGATGTTTAGACATACTGTAATAATTTGAAGTAAATTAAAAAAAACTAAAATATTCAACAAGAAAAAAATAAATTAACTAAAAGCAGTCTTTTCTGACAATGTGTCGACTTTTTTCTTATAAAATTGGGAACAGTTTCTCATATTCTTTCTGTTTCTGTAATATTGCAATATTTTCTCGTAAAATCATTACTTTTTTATGTAATTTTATTACTTTTTAATGCAAAGTGGTGACATTTGTCATGTAAAATTCAGACTTTTATCACAATGTTGCCAATGTTGTTGTTGTTCTTGTAAAACAGTGACATTTTTTGAGTAAAATTGTGACTTTTGTCCTATTTTTGCCAAGTAAAATTCTGATTATTATTGCAATATTGCCAACATTTTTAAAGTTTTCCTATAAAACTGACTTTTGTCGAGTAAAATTGCGACTCTTTTCATAAAATTGCCAAAATGTTAAGCTTTTCTTGTAAAATTGCGACTGTCATTGAGTCAAATTCCAACTTTTATCATATTGCACAAATGTTCAGTTTTTCTTGTAACATTTTGGCTTGCATTGAGTAAAATGACGACTTTTATTATAATACTGCTAAAATTCTGAGTTGTTCTTGTGAAATTGTGACCTTTTTCTTGTGAAATTCCAACTCATTTATCACAACAAGCTTTTTTATATTTACATAGTATGTATATATTATTAATGTTGTAAATACCCATCTTTATATATCTAGAAGGGGTGGTCCTAAAGAGGGAGGCGTTATTCGGAGGTCTCAATAAGGTAACAAATACAAGTGTGTGCGTGTGTGTGTGTGTGTGTGTGTGTGTGTGTGTGTGTGTGTTATTGTATTGCTATCCTTCTTGAGACATCAACAAGGAAAATCAGCTTCCATATGAGGAGGTGTGAACAAGTGATGACATAAATCATGGTCCCAATAACATTGCATCTAATAGAGAATGTCTCATTTGCACCCCTGGTGGTGAAATTTATCAAAATAAGGGTGGTCCCAAAAAGCACCAATTTTTTTAAATTGACCGTGTGTCGCTTTTAAAAGTGCTCCCCCACTGGTCAACATATGTAATAACAAGTGTGTGTAAGAAATTGAAATGCGCCCCCTTTAGCCACAATCAATAAAATTTAAAAAAAAAAAGATGTTTATAGAGACATACTGTAATAACTTGAAGTAAATTAAAAAAAACAAAAATATTCAACAACAAAAAATAAATGAACTAAAATCAGTCTTTTTCTTACATGTCGACTTTTTTCTTATAAAATTGGGAACAGTTTCTCATATTCTTTCTGTTTCTGTAATATTGCTATATTTTCTCGTAAAATCATTACTTTTTAATGTAAAATGATTACTTTTGAATGCAAAATGGTGACATTTGTCATGTAAAATTCAGACTTTTATCACAACGTTGCCAATTTTTTTTTTGTTCTTGTAAAACAGTGACATTTTTTGAGAAGAATTGTGACTTTGGTCCTAATTTTGCCAAGTAAAATTCCGATTATTATTACAATATTGCCAACATTTTTCAAGTTTTCCTATAAAACTGTGACTTTTGTCGGGTAAAATTACGACTCTTTTCATAAAATTGCCAAAATGTTAAGCTTTTCTTGTAAAATTGCGACTGTCATTGAGTCAAATTCCAACTTTTATCATAATATTGCACAAATGTTCAGTTTTTCTTGCAACATTTTGACTTGCGTTGAGTAAAATGACGACTTTTATTATAATACTGCTAAAAAAGAAGATAATACAAGAAATAACAGAAGAAATAAACAAATGAAAAAGATGGTTTGACAAAAACAGACTATCTTTGAATCTCAGTAAAATTAAAATAATGCTATTTGGTAATAGTAGAAAAGAGCATCATACACAAATACAAATAGACGGAGTAGACATAGAAAGGGTAAAAGAAACTAGATTTTTGGGAGTATTAATAGATGATCAAATGAACTGGAAATCTCATATACAAAACATACAACATAAGGTGGCAAACACATTTCAATAATGAATAAAGCAAAATATGTCCTGGGGCAAAAATCACTACATATTCTCTACTGCTCGCTAGTGTTACCATATCTGAGTTATTGTGCAGAAATATGGGGAAATAACTACAAATGTGCGCTACATTCGCTAACCGTGTTACAAAAAAGATCAGCTAGAATAATACATAATGTTGGATATAGAGAACATACAAACCCTTTATTTAATAAGTCAAAAATATTAAAGTTCAGTGATTTGGTAAAATTGCAAACAGCTAAAATGATGTACAAAGCAAACTACAACCTGCTACCAAAGAATGTACAACAATTCTTCTCAACTAAAGAGGAGAAATATAACCTTAGAGGAAAAAAATCATTTAAAACATTTATATGCACGTACAACACTTAGAACTTTTAGCATATCAGTATGTGGAATTAAATTATGGAATGGATTAAGTAAAGAAGTTAAGAATTGTACTGATATGATCCAGTTTAAGAGGTTGTTCAAAATAATAGTGCTTACAGAGTGCAAAGAAGAAGAATTATGAGAAATACTTCCAACCTTATTGAAAATAAGATATTCTTCATCTCATTGTGTTAATAATGACTGAATTAATTAATTAATTACATATTACAAAACTGTTGTATACTAATTCATAGATGTTATTTTATTATATGAAAAGGTCAGTAAATGATTCTATATATTTGTAAACGCTTTGAAGTTGGAAAGGGGTAGGATTAAATAAGCTTTTCTTCTTCCTACTCCTTTTCGGGCATGATGTAAAATGAAATGATATGAAATTGTGTGATGTATTATGATGTAAGTGTGTTCATGTTCGAAATAAACTAAAGAAAGAAAGAAAGAAATTCTAAGTTTTTCTTGTGAAATTGTGACCCTTTTCTTGTGAAATTCCAACTAATTTTTTACAACAAGATTTTTTGTATGCATAGCATGTATATATTATTAATGTTGTAAATACACATCTTTATATATGTATATCTAGAAAGGGTGGTCCTAAAGAGGTAGCCATTATGAGGTGGTCTCAAAAAGGTAACAAATACAAGTGTGTGTGTGTGTGTGTGTGTGTGTGTGTGTGTGTGTGTGTGTGTGTGTGTGTGTGTGTGTGTGTGTGAGTGTGGAAGAACACGTTGATGCCTTTTGAAGTCCTTCATTCACATGTACATCCTCTCCCCATGTCTCATCTTGCCTTTGGGGACGCCGCTCATTCCAAGCTGCCCTTTTTGCACTTCAAACATATAGCATGGCTACGGCAATCAAGCAGGTACACAATTTCCCCGCCTAAGGTAAAGCGTTATGCAGTTTCCTGGTGCTGTCTAACACAACGGATAACATGATACCATGTAGTCTGCTCTGTGTGCTGATCAATAAATAACTCAATCAGCTGCCTTGCTGATTGCTTATGTTTACTAGAGCTGCCTTTCACAATATTATGACCTAAATAAGGATGTGCTTGTATGCATGCTTAATGTTGCCATTTCACAGCATTTGTTCACCAATTTTAAATACAACCCCCAAAACCAGTGAAGTTGTCACGTTGTGTAAATGGTAAATAAAAACAGAATACAATGATTTGCAAATCCTTTTCAACATATATTCAATTGAATAGACTGCAAAGACAAGATACTTAACGTTCGAACTGATAAACGTTGTTATTTTTTTTGCAAACATTAGCTCATTTGGAATTTGATGCCTGCAACATGTTTCAAAAAAGCTGGCAAAAGTGGCCAAAAAAGACGGAGAAAGTTGAGGAATGCTCATCAAAGACTTATTTGGAACATCCCACAGGTGAACAGGCTGATTGGGAACAGGTGGGTGCCATGATTGGGTATAAAAGCAGCTTCCGTGAAATGCTCAGTCATTCACAAACAAGGACGGGGTGAGGGTCACCACTTTGTCAACAAATGTGTGAAAAAATTGTTTAAGAACAACATTTCTCAACAAGCTGTTGCAAGGAATTTAGGGATTTCACCATCTGCGGTCCGTAATATCATCAAAAGGTTCAGAGAATCTGGAGAAATCACTGCACGTAAGCGGCAAGGCTGAACACCAACATTGAATGCCCGTGACCTTCGATCCCTCAGGCAATACTGCATCTAAAAGCGACATCAGTAAGTAAAGGATATCACCACATGGGCTCAGGAACACTTCAGAAAACCACTGTCAGTAACTACAGTCGGTGGCTACATCTGTAAGTGCAAGTTAAAACTCTACTATGCAAAGCCAAAGCCATTTATATTTATAAAGTATTAAATGTATATGTGGAGGGAGAGTGTGATCAGCGCGCCTGCGGGAGCAAAGGTCACCGCCTCTGTCGATGGTGTTGAGGGCAGAGCACCATCGGCTAAGGGCGGGGCCTGTGTTGACGGCGAGACACTGGCAGGTGATTAGATTTCACAAGTGGTACTTGGTAATCTAATCATCTGTTGTCTTTAACAGTGAGCGGCCAGTGGAGGAGAGGTGGTGGGAGAGACTGGAGAGAAAACGTCTGAAAAGATTGCTAATTGATATACATGCACATTAAAAGTTTACAAACAGGAAGTTGCAGGAATTTACACATGATCCCCTGCTTGCATCTCATTGTGCAACATGTGAATGTTTTAATGGGGACTAAATGCAATGTCTGAAAGGGGTACAAATTATTTCCAAAGCAGGGCCTCCACCCAGTCAAACAATACAAGTACACTCTTAGAAATAAAAGTGCTAAGTAGAACCATATAAGGTTCTTCAGCTCGTCCTCATAGCCCTTTTTGGCTCCAGGTAGAACCTTTTTATAAAGGTTCCACCTGGAACCCTTTTGGAGGGTTCTACCTAGAACCCAACATGAAGGGTTATACCTAGAACTGTGTGTAAGGTTCCACCCAGAACCCCCCATGAGAGGTTCTACAAAGAACCCACACAGGGAGTTCCACTAAGAACCCTTTCATGTTTCAAGGGTTTCATCTAGAACCCACACAGGGAGTTCCACTAAGAACCCTTTCGTATTTCAAGGGTTTCAGCTAGAACCCACAAAGGGAGTTCCACTAAGAACCCTTTTGTATTTCAAGGGTTTCATCTAGAACCCTCGCAGGGAGTGCCCCTAAGAACCCTTTCGTTTTTCAAGGGTTTCATCTAGAACCCACACAGGGAGTTACACTAAGAACCCTTTGGTTGGTCAAGGGTTTCATCTAGAACCCATGCAGGGAGTTCCACTAAGAACCCTTTTATGTTTCAAGGGTTTCATCTAGAACCCATGTAGGGAGTTCCACTAAGAACCCTTTCATGTTTCAAGGGTTTCATCTAGAACCCACACAGGGAGTTCCACTAAGAACTATTTCATGTTTCAAGGGTTTCATCTAGACCTGACACAGGGGGGTCTAAAAACATCCCTTTTCAAAGGTTTTCTGCGATAACCGTCTTGTCTTCTGAGGGTTCTATAAAGAACCATGTTGTATTCTACAGATCAGTTTAGTTCATATTATATTGTGGTCAATTATCATGTTGACATTGAACAAACATTCAAAACATTTTATTGAGAAAAACATTTATTTAAACATAGTCCAACAAAACAGGAGAGGCTGTGTAGGTCCCAGGGGAGAACAGGTCAAAAGTCAGCATAGGTCCAGTGGAATCAGCAACATGACAGGCCAGACACATCATGCTGTCCTCAGTAGGTGAATTTGTGTAAATAAATCTCCAGCAATGGTGACATGGCAGAAAGAGACACAACATAGTTTTAGTTCAATCAATCCAAGGTGCACTTACTGCATTTACTGCGCCTTATTGTAAGCTATCTACAAACAATAAAATAATGCATGGTCCAATTAAAAGAATCAGTGTACATACTAATTGTGAAGGTGGAACAGAATCATGAGAAAGTGAGGGAATCCCACAAAGTTTTCACATTGATTTAAATAATGTTGAAATACTTTTCAGTGTTATGTAATAAGTGTTACGTATTGTAACAATAATGGAAATCTAGAGACGTCATTATGCCAAAATCAAACAAAATGTATTGGTCCAAAATATGTATTAAATAAGGGATATTTTTTTTATCAATATGTACAAACAAAGAGCAGCAGCAGGAATTTGACCATTAACAAGAACAAAAAGCATGAAATCTCATGCTGCAACACATCTACTCACTACTCCCCACTTCCGACACAGTTGTATAGTCTCTTCACTGAAATGGGTACAACACTGTGGTCCTTGATCCCCAACACAAATCTTTCAATGAAAATAAGAGTTTTTCTCAGTTCCTTTGGGTACTGGACAGCAAAAACAAAATAGAGTGACATTAATGCACTCATAGTATATGATTTGTCCATGCTGCTGTCCTCAGTCAAAACCTGTATACCATCCAGGTATAGGGTTATCCTTTGTGCCTGCAAAGGGTTCCCCTCGTGTTATGGAGCATGATTGCTGGAGCAGGCACGCTTGGCTCCTATGCAATAAAAACAGATACATGTCAGTAAATAAAACCTGCTGTGAAAACAGCAAAATGACTCAATGTTGCCATAATATGGATAATGCCAATTCCTAAATCTTGACCTTAAATGCAGTATTTACCTCCAGTAGAGTGTATAGAAAGGATGAGTCCTCTCTGAAAATGGAAGGCAGCAGTAGAATTGCTGCATCCCTAATGAGTCCTGAGGAAATAAAATTATTCTGTAATATTTTTTGTTTTCAGAAATACAGATTGTGGCTCCTATTGATACACATATAGGCCTAGATACCTCGTCTTACTGAATCATCCAGGCAGGCATTGATTGCCCTCTGGCAGCAGTCCTTTAAGTCACACATAGATGCTCTTTGAACCATCTTCGTTGCCATTCGAACCAGCTCTGTGACCATTCTGCGATCAGCTTCTACAAGGAATTGCTTCTTCATCTCCCACAGAAGTTGTAAGGAGGGATAAAAAGTGTAATCTCAAAATACTTGATGATCATAAATGAAATAATACACATACAATTAAATATGGTCAATTCAATGCTTGAAGATACCAACTATTTTAGGAAGCTTCAGTGCGGGAAACTTTTCGATGATTTCCTCTGCCTTGGCAGTTGCCATGAAGGTCTTTCGGTATGCATAGGTTCGTCTCATTCTCTCCTTTAAAGAGTTCAGATCTGGGTGTACCTTAAGCATCTCTGTAGACATTTCATTGATATGAGCTTCAATGCTCCTTTCATCCTCTCTACATTCTTCACTCTCCTGAGCCTATATGCATTCAAGAAAAATGACAAGCAATATAGTAAGAGGTAACCATTAAGATGAGGTGTACATGTTTTTTAGAAAGTTATATAATATGGATGAATCATCCTCTCTGTAACCTTCGTCTTGTGTTATCTTTCTGCTACCACTATGTTGGAGACCAAGCTCAAGCCCAGTCTCCCTGCTCCTCCTACCCGCACATTAGTGTGTGCTCAACATGCATGTATTAGATCCATGGTGCTCACCAGCCCATCCATCCCTCCAAAGACAAGCTAGATGGCGACCGCAACGCCGCTACCGACAACGTTAAAGCTCCTTCTAACATTGACAATTTATACTATAATATTTCATTAAAATAACAACTACGATAACTTTTTTAGAATGATTTAAGATTAATTGTACAGATATATTGTAACCTATTTTGTTATGGCAGCTCTCAGCAGAGCTTTGTCAGGTATTGTATTGTTTGACCACAATACAATTTGTTTGTTTGTTTTCTACAAGAAAACAAACAAATAAGCAAATGAACAAAACATAACAAGAAACAAATGCTTAGTCCACTTTTACCATAAAAGTCCTCAGCTAGGGTCAAGCATGCTGAAATAAGATATTATATTTAGCTCACCTTGATTCTCAGAAGTTTCTTCTGTTCTCTCTCCTGTTCTTCTTTGTTCTGTTCTGTTCACAGTAATCACTATTGGTATGTCACACCTGGTTTGTAGGCAGGGAAGACCAGACCATGTGGTGCAATCCATGGGGCAACCAGCTCTTAACTCACACATGACAGCCACCATCATGCCAGCTCCCTGGCTTAACACACCACACCTTGCCCTTTCCCCTGGGAGATCAGGGTTCAATTCCCAGCATCAACAAACCCTGATGTAGTAGCCTAAAAGTCAGCATTACAGTGTGATTTTTGCATCAGTTAAGGCTTGGCCTCTGACATCAAAGACCGTTGTCTATCAATAAACTTATATGCAGCTTCACAACTCGACTAAGCCAGTCAGCAGGGTACAGCAGCCATGGGATGAGGCCGATCATGGAAAAGTATGAGGAGGAGACAAATACATGAGTAAAATTGTCTGTAAAATAAGTGTTTAATATTTTTTAAATTGTCTGTCACTAATCCACACATCACCTCAGTATGCATTAACATGGTCACTCTGCATCAACCAGGCCTTGAACTCACAACTTCAAACTGTATCCCTAGATCACCTGACTTGTAACAAACTTTCAAAAGCCTTTGTCCAGTGAGTCGTATAGCTCACTTAGATGCCCCAGAAAGAGGGGTTATATCCTTGCTGCAGGGACCACCTTGCTAGTTCTTTGCTGTGTGTCATTTCCTCCTGAAGAAGGGAGTAGTGTAACTAAACTAAATAAACACAATTATAACTGCTGCGCAGCGATGGGTCGGGTCCGGGCGATTTTTGGCAAATTAAGGCAATTCTGAGCAACAAACAGGAGAACAGGAAGGCAAGACAGTTGACATTATAATGTTCCTTTTGCAACAGTTGAGGCTAAAATCCACAACAATAGAACCAAAGACTGTGGTCTATCATGCTGAGCTAATTGGCAAGTGACAATTCAACAGTGGCTTCACAAATTGATTAAGCCATTCACTGTTGTGCATGCAGATTTGAAACCACTGTAAATATATCAGTTATCATGACAAAAGTCTGAAAATACACATATTGCATCTAGACAGAATGGAGATATTGGTAATTTGATTTTTTAATTGATTCGATTTGCTCCATAAGTTAATAACTGATGTTTAATCTATCATGACTCTAAAATGTATATGTTTGCTTCACAAAGACCACGTGGCATTTTCATGAGCTGTCATCACCACCTTTGTCAGGGCTTGAACCCAGGTTCTTTGGCATCAAGAACCAGCTCCTAAATCACTGAGCTATTTCTCAAACGGAATCACTAGCCAGACAGCAGTTGTCAAGGCAGATTTCAAAAATGGTCCCCCCAGTCACAGCTAATCTTTGCCTGAGTCAACAAGATTTGCTGATGAAGATCTTGCTTTCTTATAATTAATGGTTGTGGAAATAAATTGGTAACAGAACATTTCAGTTATAGGACTGCCATTATTTGTATGTCTGATCATAAGGTGTAAGGTAATAGACTAGTATGGTGGACCTGATGACTGAAGGCAGCCAGCTGGTTAGCTCAGTCACTATTGCCAGTGACTTTAGACTGGGTGGCAGGTGTTCAAATCCCAAGATGGGCAATTATGTTACAGTTTGATCAACAGGATCTGGGGAAGAAGAGTTTGCTTTAAAATAAACAAAAAAATGGTATATGAAAAGTATTTGTATCAGTAGTCACAAGGAAATGTATTTTGCACCATTATTGGCAAATGTTATCAGGAAGTATGTCCCTGGTGACACAGGATCTTACCCATGCTTTCAACAATCCCTGAAGAACTCTTTCTTCCAAAAACGGTTCTCTGGATCAAAATAGTTCTTACTGGAACCCTTAGTGTTAGTGAGAACCCTTTTAAAACCAATTATTCAGAAACGGGGTTTTACAGGGTTCTCTGGATCAAAATGGTTCTTACTGGAACCATTAGCGTTACCAAGAACCCTTCAAAAACCCTTTCTTTGGGAAAGGGTTTTTCAGAAGCAAATGGTTCCAGTTAGAACCTCAGCCCTTGTAAAAGAACCCTTTTGGAACCCTTATTTCTAAGAGTGTACACAGTTCATGAAAAACAATATTTTTTGTTATTGTCATTGTAAGTGGGCCTAAACACTTATATTAGAAATGGAAATGACTGCTGTCATTTGATTATAATAATAAGAGAATGTTGTCTGTGTTGGCCCTGCGATGAGGTGGGGACTTGTCCAGGGTGTGCCCCGCCTCCCGCCCGAATGCAGCTGAGATAGACTCCAGCACCCCCCGCGACCCCGAAAGGGACAAGCGGTAGAAAATGGATGGATGGATGGAGATCGAACTTGTTATTTAGTCAGGTTTGGGACAGGTGTGCTGCTGATGTAGCCACAGTGTGCACGTCTGATGTTGCTCACATGGGCTCCGCTGAATGCTCAGGGAGTTTTTGCGTTTGCTCACACACATGAAAAATTAGAGGGAACATTGTCTGCCATAATGCTTTAGCCACATGCAGGATTCTCACAGGAATGAGGCAAAAATACAACCTTTCCTACTGTATTATTGATTGATTGAAACTTTTATTCGTAGATTGCACAGTGAAGTACATATTCCGTACAATTGACCACTAAATGGGAACACCCCAATAAGTTTTTCAACTTGTTTAAGTCGGGGTCCACTTAAATTGATTCATGATACAGATATATACTATTTTCATAATACAGTCATCACACAAGATAATCATCACAGTATATAAATTGAATTATTTACATTATTTACAATCCGGGGTGTGGTATATGGAATGGGGTGGGGGGTTAAGTTTGGTTGGTATCAACACTTCAGTCATCAACAATTGCATCATCAGAGAAATTGACATTGAAACAGTGTAGGACTGACTTGGTAGGATATGTACAGCAAGTAGTGGACACAGAGAGAGAGATCAGAAATTATAAGAAAAAGTGACTACATTTGATTGTTTACATTTGATTATTTACAATCCGAGGAGGTATGATGAGGAAGGGAGGATGTTAGTTTGGGGTTGTAGCTGCCTGAAGTGTTCTTTTAGTGCGGTTTTGAAGGAGGATAGAGATGCCCTTTCTTTTACACCTGTTGGGAGCGCATTCCACATTGATGTGGCATAGAAAGAGAATGAGTTAAGACCTTTGTTAGATCGGAATCTGGGTTTAACGTGGTTAGTGGAGCTCCCCCTGGTGTTGTGGTTATGGCGGTCATTTACGTTAAGGAAGTAGTTTGACATGTACTTCGGTATCAGGGAGGTGTAGTGGATTTTATAGACTAGGCTCAGTGCAAGTTGTTTGACTCTGTCCTCCACCCTGAGCCAGCCCACTTTGGAGAAGTGGGTAGGAGTGAGGTGTGATCTGGGGTGGAGGTCTAGAAGTAATCTGACTAGCTTGTTCTGGGATGTTTGGAGTTTAGATTTGAGGGTTTTGGAGGTGCTAGGGTACCAGGAGGTGCATGCGTAATTGAAAAAGGGTTGAACGAGAATTCCCGCCAGAATCTTCATGGTGCTTTTGTTGACCAGAGAGGAGATTCTATAGAGAAATCTCGTTCGTTGGTTGACCTTTTTGATTACCTTGGTTGCCATTTTATCACAGGAAAGATTAGCCTCTAGAATGGAACCTAGGTAGGTGACCTCATCTTTCCTGGTGATAACAATGTCACCCACTTTTATAGTGAAGTCATTGACTTTCTTAAGGTTGATGTGGGACCCAAAGAGGATGGATTCCGTTTTACCCAAGTGTATGTATAGCTTGGTGTCAGCGAGCCAGGTGCATGTTCTACAGAGTTCAGCACTGAGGATTTTCTCCACCTGTGACTTGTCCTTGTCTGATACCAGCAAAGCCGAGTCATCCGCAAACAAGAACAATTCACAGTCGCATGCCAATGACAAGTCGTTTATGTATATTAGGAACAGTAAAGGCCCCAATACACTGCCTTGGGGGACTCCCATACCTGCCAACTACTCCGGTTTTCCCGTAATTAGTACGGTTTTCATCAACCTATTCCGGGTTACGGTTGCAGTGATAAAAAATACGGTTTTTCATTAATTAAAAAAAAAAGTTTTTTAAAAATGCGCGAGGCTATTTATAGCACCGCTGCCAAGCACGAGGCACCTGTTGCCATTGTTTCCAAACGAGCGAACGATCATGGAATCAGCCGGAGAAAAATCGCAAACGAGTCTTAAACCGAAAAGAAAACTGCAGTCATTCCGTGAAGAATATTCAAAAGCCTATCCGGGAATAATTATCCGTTCCAAAAAGGGTGAAGACTACGCGAATTGCACCTTGTGCAGACAAGATTTTTCGATCGGACACGGAGGAATTAGCGATGTAAAAGACCACGTTGGGACAAAAGAACACAAGTCTAATGCCGTTGCTAGCGATACAAGTGGAAAACTTTCAACGTTTTTCGGATTTTAGCCACAAAAAGGTAATGACACCAATGTTATCTATTGGAATTGTTTAGTACTGTTATACTGTTAAAAGTGTTTATACTATTTATGCTTTCAAGTCCAAGTTGAAGAAATCTTGTTAAATGTTGACAGCATAACTACCAAAATACAGAAGTATGTCCTTAATATTTTTGCAGTGCTATTTCTGTTGAAAAGTTAAAATGATTACATTAGAGATGTGATGTGCCACTTTTCAAGTGTCTTATGGCTTAAATTAATTTTCATTAATTTTTCATATTTTGAATTCTTTTGAAAGGCTTACAAAAAAACTACATTTGAATTGTAATTCCATGCTATTGACAGGACTATTAATTTTAATGAAGTTAGCTTACCATGTTTACAGTATGATAATTGTGATAGAAATGTGAATTTTAGGCACAGAATATTTTATACAATTGAACAAGGCAGTAGATTATACAAGCTTGGACAGAAAGTTAATAATGACACCAATTTTTTTTTTAATGGAATTGTTCAGTACTGTTTTACCATTTGTTTACTGTAAAAAGTGTTTATACTGTTTATACTTTCAATTAACAAATTGAAATCTTGTGAAAGGTTGACAGGATAACCGGCATTAACTGTCAAAATAATTTCTAACTATTGAAGTTAGTTTACAGAATAAACATGTCAATCAACCCATATGATTTTTGCTGTAATATTTTTGTTTTGAAAAGTCACTGTGACTGATAGAAAAGTAATGGTTTTAGCAACATTTTAACCTGTCTGAATGCTAATAATCATTTTGCGTCGGGGGGCGAAGCCTGAACCCCCCACCAGGACTTTGTCCTGGACCTACCGGGGCCTGCGGCCCCTGGACCCTGGCTACTAGGTTTTTCTGATTTCAAAAGTTGGCAGGTATGGACTCCACAGCTCACTGAGAGGGGGGGGCACGGTGCCGTTCACCTCTACCACCTGTTCCCTCCCCTCCAAGTAAGATTGCATCCAGCTCGATGAGGTTTTGTTAAATCCGATTGCTCTGAGCTTATCCAACAGTATAGCGTGGTTAACGGTGTCAAAGGCCTTCTGAAGGTCCAGCATGACCATGCCGCAGTATTTGCCCGCGTCCACCTCATGTTTGATGTGGTCGGTCAGATAGAGAAGGCATGTGTCAGTGGAGTGGTTAGTTCTGAAGCCGGATTGGAATTTGTACATGAGTTTATTAGTGGCAAGGTAACTATCGACCTGTTCATAAACTATTTTTTCCATTACTTTCGAAATGGAACTGAGAATAGAAACAGGTCCTTTTACAGTATAATTGGTTGTTACCAAGGGTAGACAAACGGGTTGCACCAAACGTATCTGTGGCAGTCTAAATGTATTTGTGACAGGCCGCCACAAGTAAATGAAATGTTTAGTCCTGACCACAAGTGTGTCATTCTCTGCAGCTGTGACAGAATAACAGTGGGATTATCAAGGTCGAGCCAGTGAAGCCTGCCCTCGTTTACATGCGAGCTTTAGCCCACTCCCCTTGTCTGTTTCTATCACTTCTCCCCGGCTTGTCGGAACTACTTTTGTTTTCACTCCACCGACAGCACCACACCGTGTCATCGCTTATGACGTCCATCTCCTAAGTCATTCGCTTTCAGCACATTTCTCACTCGCACGTTCTCTTCCTGCAGCCGGGAAGCTGGAGTCTGTGATGGAAGCGTGCATGCACGGCTCTATCGAAGGTTTGACTCGTCTTACGTAAACCGACAGATGCTATTCTGGGCGACTGTACAATTCAGATATACACTCAGATTGAATCCACTCGCACCCATTTCTCAAATCGGCTCGTTCCACTTTCTGGAAATTTGGGCTTTGCAGCTTTTTCTCCGTGACACAGTACCGCCACGGGCCATTTGAAAACGTTTCTGGCAATTTATGAATAAATAATGACACTTTTTACAATGAAAAAATAACTTGCAGCACTCCCATCGTTTTAGGCAGACTATTTTGGTCTTCTTGAGCCGCGCAGCTTTTTCTCTCTTGGAAAACTAACTCAAATAGGTTTCGGGCCGTCAATATTGCCATCCACTCTCATGCAGGAACTGCATCGATTGCATCAAGTATATATTTATAATTCTAGTCAAAATATTTAAAAAAAAAATTTGATACAAGTCACATTCCTCTGAATAGTAATTTTTCTGTGAGACATAAGAACTTGTTTTCAGGCAATATACCGTATTTTTCGGAGTATAAGTCGCACCGGAGTATAAGTCGCACCTGCCGAAAATGCATAATAAAGAAGGAAAAAAACATGATGCAACTTTCATAAACTATGAAAAAAACTGCGACTTATAGTCCGAAAAATACGGTACACTATATTGCCACCCATCCAAATGATCAGAATCAGGTGTCCTAATCACTTGGCCCGGCCACAGGTGTATAAAATAAAGTACTTAGTCATGTTCTACAAACATTTGTGAAAAAACAGGCCGCTCGTGGAACTGTCATAGGATGCCACCTGTGCATAAAAGGTCCATAAAGACATGGATGACAGAGCCTGGTGTGGATGAACTTGACTGGCCTCCACAGAGTCCTGACCTGAACCCGATAGAACACCTTTGGGATGAATTAGAACGGAGACTGAGAGCCAGGACTTCTCCACCAACATCAGTGTGTGACATCACCAATGCGCCTTTGGAGGAATGGTGGAAAATTCCTATAAACACACCCCGCAACCTTGTGAACAGCCTTCCCAGAAGAGTTGAAGCTGTAATAGTAATTACAAACCCTGTTTCCATATGAGTTGGGAAATTGTGTTAGATGTAAATATAAACGGAATTCAATGATTTGCAAATCATTTTCAACCCATATTCAATTGAATGCACTACAAAGACAAGATATTTGATGTTCAAACTCATAAACTTTATTTTTTTTTTGCAAATAGTAATTAACTTAGAATTTCATGGCTGCAACACGTGCCAAAGTAGTTGGGAAAGGGCATGTTCACCACTGTGTTGCATGGCCTTTCCTTTTAACAATACTCAGTAAACGTTTGGGAACTGAGGAGACACATTTTTTAAGCTCCTCAGGTGGAATTCTTTCCCATTCTTGCTTGATGTACAGCTTAAGTTGTTCAACAGTCCGGGGGTCTCCGTTGTGGTATTTTAGGCTTCATAATGCGCCACACATTTACAATGGGAGACAGGTCTGGACTACAGGCAGGCCAGTCTAATACCCGCACTCTTTTACTATGAAGCCATGTTGATGTAACACGTGGCTTGGCATTGTCTTGCTGAAATAAGCAGGGGCGTCCATGGAAACGTTGCTTGGATTGCAACATATGTTGCTCCAAAACCTTTATGTACCTTTCAGCGTTAATGGCGCCTTCACAGATGTGTAAGTTACCCATGTCTTGGGCACTAATACACCCCCATACCATCACAGATGCTGGCTTTTCAACTTTGCACCAAGAACAATCCGGATTGTTCTTTTCCTCTTTGGTCCGGAGGACACGACGTCCACAGTTTCCAAAAACAATTTGAAATGTGGACTCGTCAGACCACAGAACACTTTTCCACTTTGCATCAGTCCATCTTAGATGAGCTCAGGCCCAGCGAAGCCGACGGCGTTTCTGGGTGTTGTTGATAAACGGTTTTCGCCTTGCATAGGAGAGTTTTAACTTGCACTTACAGATGTAGCGACCAACTGTAGTTACTGACAGTGGGTTTCTGAAGTGTTCCTGAGCCCATGTGGTGATATCCTTTACACACTGATGTCACTTGTTGATGCAGTACAGCCTAAGGGATCGAAGGTCACGGGCTAAGCTGCTTACGTGCAGTGATTTCTCCAGATTCTCTGAACCCTTTGATGATATTACGGACCGTAGATGGGGAAATCCCTAAATTCCTTGCAATAGCTGGTTGAGAAAGGTTTTTCTTAAACTGTTCAACAATTTGCTCACGTATTTGTTGACAAAGTGGTGACCCTCACCCCATCCTTGTTTGTGAATGACTGAGCATTTCATGGAATCTACTTTATACCCAATCATGGCACCCACCTGTTCCCTGTTCACCTGTGGGATGTTCCAAATAAGTGTTTGATGAGCATTCCTCAACTTTATCAGTATTTATTGCCACCTTTCCCAACTTCTTTGTCACGTGTTGCTGGCGGCAAATTCTAAAGTTAATGATTATTTGCACCAAAAAAAAAGTTTATCAGTTTGAACATCAAATATGTTGTCTTTGTAGCATATTCAACTGAATATGGTTTGAAAATGATTTGCACATCTAACACAATTTCCCAACTCATATGGAAACAGGGTTTGTAGAACGGAGACTGAGAGCCAGGCCTTTTCGACCAACATCAGTGTGTGACCTCACCAATGCGCTTTTGGAAGAATGGTCGAACATTCCTGTAAACACACTCCGCAACTTTGTGGACAGCCTTCCCAGAAGAGTTGAAGCTGTAATAGCTGCAAATGGTGGACCGACATCATATTGAACCCTATGGGTTAGGAATGGGATGGCACTTCAAGTTCATATGTGAGTCAAGGCAGGTGGCCAAATACCTTTGGCAATATAGTGTATCTTCTGAGGAAAAATCCTTCTTTTGAGCATCACAAGTTTGTTTTTAGACATAAAACTTCACAATACTAGTAAGTATAGCTAATAATAAGTTAAATTTTTGGATTGTTCCATTCGCTGATTTTTTTTGCTCTTTACAAGTTATTTTATTATTTGCTTGTAAAAATCAGCAAATGGAACAATTAAAAATTAAAACGTATCATTAGCTATACTTACTAGTATTGTGAAGTTTTGTTTCTTATAACAAACTTGTGATGCTCAAATGTAGATTTTTTTCCCCCCCTCAGAAGATCTATTGCCAAGTTCTTATGTCTCACTGAAAAATGACTATTCAGGGAATTGTGACTTGTGTTAAGCTTGTTTAGATATTTTAACTAGAAATTACAACTATATACTTGGTGAGATTGTGAGTTTTTCCAGTGTAGGAATTGTGGCATAATGACTCGGGAAGGGTACCTTTCCAACTCCTGGTACCTGGGAATCGATTGCACCAATGTTTTGGTACTTGTGTGTGTTCAAATATGTTTAATAATGTTCATTGTGAAAAATGATACGTATATAACATTTATCACTGAGCTGTGCTTTTCAGTTATTTTATTATTTTACACTTCTGTGTAGGGATGATACTCAAAACCGATTTTCCTGGTTGTTCGATAAGAAAAGAACCGAGTCCTCGGACTCGAATCCCTTTTTGAGAACCGGTACCTGTTATCGAGGCCACTATAGTAAAGAAAAGAGTTGGTTCTTTATTGGAATCCCTGGGAACGAATCCCGTCCCACAAGAAATGCCCCGTGAGACATCACAAGAAATGACGTCACGTAGCTCAGTCATTAGGCACTGTCAAGTCAAAGAACAGAGCAGCACAAACACCACTGATTTGTAGAGCACACTCCAGGCCTGAAGGGGCAACAGTGAGAGCTGAGGGCTGAAAATCTCCACCTGCTTCCAACAGATTGGTTTGATTGAGTTCACCTGCTCAGAGCACATGCTCAAAATGTTTGAGCTTCAGTCAGTCACCCCTTTGACATGCTGCTAAGAGTAAGGAAGACAGCTCCTGTTTGGACTCAGAAGACGCAACTGGTGAGGAAACCAAGGGAGAGAAGTTAATTTCACTGGGGAGAATCTTTAAAGAAGATAATTCCACTGATGTTTACACAATTAGTTAAGTTGACTGAAAGTAAATTTAAAAAAGTATCTGTGATGTTTAAGTTTATTCTTATAATTAGGATGGATTGTTTAAATTTAATTTCATTCATATTGTTGGAAATGTTTAAATGTATTCTTAAACCTAGACCCTATCAGTGGAAATTAATTTGGTTGGATTGATTTAAAAGAAAAGCAA
Source organism: Nerophis lumbriciformis (assembly GCF_033978685.3). Classification (NCBI taxonomy): domain Eukaryota; kingdom Metazoa; phylum Chordata; class Actinopteri; order Syngnathiformes; family Syngnathidae; genus Nerophis; species Nerophis lumbriciformis. The sequence goes on along the minus strand of NC_084550.2, from coordinate 41,473,352 downwards.
AGCCTGTATTATGTTGTATGTTTATGAAACACTAATGTGTTTTCTTTTTTCTGTTTGGTTAAGGTTATCAACCTATTCAACCCCCACTATACTGCTATTCACCTATTCAACTATTCAACCCCCACTATACTGCTATTCACCTATTCAACTATTCAACCCCCACTATACTGCTATTCACCTTTTCACCTATTCAACCCCCACTATTCGACTATTCATTTTGTTCATCCATTCATCTACACCAATAACCCACTTTATTTTATTGCTTCTAATCAAACATCAATAAATCACAAGGAAAAAGGATTGAGTTGTCCCTTTGAGTCCTTCCTGAGTCCAACTGGCCCTTTCAAGTTCGGGCAAGGCTGTGAAAAAACCTGGAGAACTTGACAGTTGATAACCACCAGCGTGGCAGTGAAGACGAGGATTAAAGGCCTGAAGTCAAAGAAGCTGCTGTCGCAAAGGGAGGTACTTAAAACTGCACCATGGCAAGCGAAGCTCTTGGAAAAACAGTCAAGCAACTGAAGCAAGAGAGGACCGTAGCCAAAAGTGTCTTCACCAAGCAAGCCAACTACCTCAGCAGGGCTGCAGATACCATGATAAAGCAGGAACTACAAGAGGAGTTCTGCAAACTTTCCAGTCTGGCGAGGGATGTCGGTGAAGCAAACGATGACTACGAGACCGGCCTACTGGTGGACATGGAGGCCAAGTCTGAGGAAGGTGATGAAGTGGAACTAAATATACAGCAGCAAAAAGACATAGAAAAAACCACAGATGAGTGTGAAGCAAGACTGGATGAAGTCCGGAAAAAAGTTCAGCACAACCTTTGGTCCAGATATGGTGAGGACGAAGTCAACTCTGCAATAAATGAGGCAGGGATCGCCAGTGAAGATGTCCGGAGAATGCCTGTGACTGCAATCAACAGAGACGGATATGAGCTGCAGTGGATTGGAGTGAAATCATTGGTCAAAGATGTAATCACAAGCATGACTGAGTGGGAAAGGTGGATTCCAGATGACCAAAGGCCAAGGCTGGAAGGCAGAGTTAAGGACCTGAGGGCACTCAGCAATGTCCTCGAGGCCAGAAGGGCCGAATTCCTAACGGCACAAAGAAGTGCAGAGGAAGGAAGAAGAGGAAGAGAACCCCAGCTCCAACCAACTCCACAGCCGGTGCTGAGAATCAAACCCACCAGTCTACCCAGGTTCTATGGAATCAAAAGGAACTTCCATCGATGGCGTAGTGACTGGGAGAAACTGCAAAGACAGGGAGAGCCGACCGGCTCCATTGAAGTGAAGAAGTTTCAGCTCCTGGACAGTGTTGATGAGCGGATAAGCAGAGAACTACGCCTGTCAACATACAATGATGCGGAAGACATGTTCAGAGTGCTTGAAAACAGGTATGGCAATAAAACCACAATTGCCTTAGATATAGTTGAAGAACTGGAGAAGATTCCTGCTTTAAAGTCAAACCAGCCAAGGAAAGTGATTGACTTAATCCAAAAGGTGGAAAAGGCCCTGGATGACCTGACAGCGCTGGGAAACATCGGCGCCATCAACAACCCCCTTGTGATCAGGTCAATAGAGAGTAAGCTGCCGGACGATATAAAGAGGGACTGGCTCACATTAATGGTCAACCCAGGAAGCAAAGTGACGGCAGACAATCACTTCGACAGCCTCCTCAAATTCCTGAAGACCCAAGAAGAAATCCTGGAGAAGCTAGAGCAGCTTGGTGTAAGTGAAAGGTCTGAGAAGAAACCTACTTACATGGAAAATAAGTTTGCCTCTACCAGATTCACAGGCAAAGGCGGATGCGTTGTCTGTGGAGATGAAAAGCACCAGGAGAAGCTCTTCTTTTGCAAGCGGTTCAAAGAACTGAAGCCTGGCGACAAAGTGAAAGCTGTGGAAAAGCTAGGAGCATGCAAAAGGTGCCTAAATTGTCATGAAGAGGAGGAGGAGTGTACGGATACTTACCTGTGCAGGAACAGGGACTGCAGGAATTCTTCAGGCCACCACTTCTTTCTTTGCCTAAAGGAAGACCCCAAAAGAAGAGAACCTAGGAAAGGAGGAAGACCCAACATCAGACGACAAGCCCTCACTGAGGAGCAAGAAAAGCTGATTTCTGAGCTCACCCCAGAGATGGCTGAAAATTTCAGGAAGGCATTCACCAATGTGGCTGTGAAGACCTACTGTGCTGGAAGGATCCAACCTGGAGTGATGGAGAAGACCTACTGTGCTGGAAAGATCCAACCTGGAGTGATGGATGCAAATACACGTGAGTTACCAGTAATTCTGATGCTGTTGGAAGTAACTAGCAATGCAGGACAGAAAATTGGAACTCTCATTGACCTGGCATCGGACACCAACTACATCACTCACAGAGCTGCCAAAAGACTCGACCTGCAAAATGAAAACGTCACCCTTGTTGTCCAAGGAGTTGGAGGAATGACCATGACGGTAAAGACCAGAAGATATTTACTCAAGGTGAGAGTGAAGACGCCCACAGGCACAGAGAGAGCTCATGAGCTTGTATGCTATGGCTTGGATGAAATTGCCAAAGTGCACAGTGAAATCAAACCTCACCAAATCAGGAAGTTCTTCCCAGACATCAACCTTGAAAATCTGAAAAGACCAAAGCATATTGAGCTTCTCATCAGCCACCGTGAAGGAAGACTCGCTCCACAAAGAGTAAAGGTAATTGGGGACCTGGTGCTTTGGGAAAGCCCATTAGGAATGACTGTTGGGGGAGCACATCCAAACCTCTTTGAAGAAGTGGATGTGGCTATGCATAGATCCAAAACACACTTTGCCCGGTCTATGAGAACTACAGCAGTGAAATATCAGGAAATTGCTGAAACCAAGATGACGACAGCTGGCAGAGAGTTCTTAAACTGGTGGAAATGGGAAAGCATTGGAGCCGCCTGCGAACCCAAGTGCGGGGGATGCCGGTGCGGCAACTGTCAACCAGGAGGAAAAGAAATGACTATAAAAGAGGAAAAAGAGCTGGAAATCATAAGGAAAGGCCTAACCTATGTCAAAGCAGATGCACATAGTGACGAACCACACTGGGACACGAAATATCCCCGGATTGAAGATCCAACCTCGCTGCCCAACAACAGAAGTGCAGTTCAGGCCACTTTCCTGCGGACAGAGAAGCAGCTCAAGAAAGAACCAGAGTGGCGAGTGGCATACACAGCTCAAGTCCATGAGATGGTGGCAAGGAAAGCGGCAAAGAAACTCACCAAAGAGACCATTGCTGGCTGGCAAGGACCAGTGTGGTACGTCAGCCACTTGGTGGCGCCAAACCCGCATTCAGTTACAACACCTGTGCGATTGGTATGGAACAGCAGCCAGAGGTTCCAAGGACGCAGAATGAATGATCTCCTGCTGAAAGGGCCTGATGTCCTCAATCCCATCCGAGCAGTTCTACTCAGGTTCAGAAGAGGAGTCCATGCTGCTCTTGGTGACATTAAAAAAATGTACAATTCTGTGTGGCTAGAAGACCTGGAGATGCACCTCCACAGATTCCTCTGGAGAGACACTGAGGATGGAGAAATTGAGGAATATGCCATCACCAGAGTCAACATCGGTGATCGACCAGCAGGGTGCATCGCACAACTCGCCATGAGAGAGACAGCCAAGCTGCCCAAGTTCGCTCACCTGAAAGAGGAATGTAGGATCGTGGAAGAGGACACGTATGTTGATGATTTGTTGACATCCCATAATGACCTGGAACAGCTGGAGGAAAACACAAGAAGAGTGGAGGAAATCCTAAAGTCAGGCGGGTTCTTTCTCAAGCCTTGGGTCCGATCAGGCCAAAGTGGGAGGCGGGAGTCTGTACCAATAGAGCTGAAATCCTCATCGGACAGGATCCTCATTCTCCCAAATCAGATGAGTGAAGATGAAAACAAAGCCCTTGGTGTTGGATACCTCGTTGGAAAAGACAGACTCTACCCCATGACCTCCATCAATTTCTCAAGAAGAAAGAAGAAGATGAGAATGGGCCAAAATCTCCTGGTGGGAGAGGTGAGAGAAGAAACTCCAGATCCACTGACAAGAAGACAACTGCTTAGCCAGGTCGCTAGCCTGTACGACCCAATAGGTCTTGTCACACCTGCTAAGCAGAAAGGTGCCATTCTTGTCAGGAAAGCTTTTCAAGAAGCAGCTGGAAGCAAAACTCTGACCAGAGACACATGGGACAAACCTTTGTCTGGAAAGTTGAGAGAAGAAGCCATCTCACTGTTTGAGGAATACACGCGCCTCAGCCAAATCACCTTCCACAGAAGCCTCACACCAGCCAATCGGATTGGAAAACCCTGGGGAATAACCTTCTCTGATGGAAGTGACAGAAGCTATGGAGCTGTGGTGTACCTCAGATGGGAGACTGAAGAAGGCATTCAAGTCAGACTGACAGAGTCCAAAGCCAAGCTCACACCCATCGACCAGAAAGGAGAGGCAGTGAAAGCTGAAATCTGTGGTGCTGTCTTTGCTACACGGCTCAGAAGGTATATTGAAAAACACAGTCGGATGGAAATTGAATGTTGGCTCCATCTGCTGGACAGTCAAACTGTTCTGGGATCAATCCAAAGAGAGAGCTACGGATATCAGACCTTCTTCGCAAACAGAGTTGGAGAGATCCAGAAGTCCACGTCTATTGAAGATTGGAGATGGATTCCAGGAGACCTGAATATTGCTGATCTCATAACAAGAGGAGCATCACCAGAGGACCTTAGAAAGGATTCTGTGTGGCAGGAGGGACCAGAGTTTCTAAAACATCCTGTGGATGAGTGGCCGACAAAGTCAGCCAAAGAGGTTGCTGCGAATGCCAAAGCGAGCATTGACAAGTTTCAAAGGAAGTCTTTCACAGCAGTGGTAACCAGAGCACAGGCAAAAAGAAACCAGGATGATGTGCCATCTAGTATAGAAAAAACTCCGAAACCTACTCATGTCAGAAATGACCACAATTCTTGTGAACGAGAGTCCAAGATCCAAGTCCGAAGACCACCTGCCGGTTCTGCTGTACAAAGAATCCTGGACATAAAGAAATTCAGCAGCCTGACCAAGCTGATCCATGTCATTGCCTGGGTATGGAGAGCAGTCAGGAAGTGGCAAACTCTGATCAAACGCTCAGCCTCAAGTAAGCTAAAATATCAGGAAAAATCACCACAAATGTGCAAGCAAGCAGTACTCACTGCCATCGAGTGTGAAGATGTGCTCAGGGATCTTTTTCTTGCAGCCCAAGAAGGCATAATCTTTCAGGACACCACACTGAATAGACTTGCTGTGTTCAGAGAGGAACAGACTGGACTTTTGCTCTGTGGAGGAAGATGTCAGATTTTTAATGAAGAAAAATCAGCAGTGCCAATCATACCTTATGATGCATGGGTATCCACTCTCCTTGCCCAAGAAGCACACAATGCCAACCATGAAGAGATTGCAGGAACACTCCTTCGGATGAGGAAGAAGGCATGGGTGGTAAAAGGTCGTAAAGTGGCTCAAAAGATTGTGAACAATTGTGTTGCATGCAGAAAAGCCAGAGCTAAAAGATGCCAGCAAATCATGAGTGACCTTCCACCTGAGCGTATAACACCAGCTAATCCCTTTGAGTACACAACAGTGGACCTATTTGGACCTTATGAAGTGAAGGATGAGGTGAGAAAGAAAGTGAAACTCAAAGTATGGGGAATAGTCTTCTGCTGCATGGCATCCAGAGCCATACACACAGATGTTGTCAGTGACCAGTCAGCTGAAGGCTTCCTGCTGGCCTACCAACGATTCACAGCACTGAGAGGGCACCCAAAAAAGCTGTGGTCAGATCCTGGGAAAAACTTTGTGGGTGCAAAACCTGCCCTTAAAGAGCTCTATTTGTTCCTTGACCGGCTGGAAAAGTCAAATATTGAGAGTGAAGCCGCCAAGAATGGCACAGGATGGAGCTGGAAAATCCACCCTGCGGACTCACCTCACAGGAACGGAGCTGCAGAGGCGGCGGTGCGCACTGTGAAGCGGGCCCTTCACAGTCTGGGAGGTGAAGGTGTCTTTACATGGAGTGAGTTTCAAACTTTTTTGTATTTAGCCTCCAACCTCGCAAATGAGAGACCCATTGACGCCAGGACCCAGAGTCGGGAGGACTGTGTGGAATACATCAGTCCAAATTCACTTCTACTTGGACGGGCTGGACCCAAAGGAGATCCAGCTAGCTTTGAGTTTGAAGGCTACCCTTACAAGAGACTAAAGGCCATACAAACAGAAGTTGACAGATTCTGGAAGAAATGGAGTCAGCTTGCTGGACCGAACCTCTTTGTGAGATCCAAATGGCACTCTGCCCACAGAAATGTGGCTATTGGAGATGTTGTCTGGATGGCTGACCAGAACGCCCTAAGGGGACAATACCGGCTCGCCAGAGTGACCAAAGTAAACGCTGACAGCAAGGGCATTGTGAGAGATGTGCACATCAGGACTTTTCCTAGCTATCCATTCTCCTCTGCAAAATCTGCTGAAAAGAAGGGAAAGCAGCACTCAAGTAAAATTCCGGCCACCATTCTTCACAGAGACGTCAGACGGATCATTGTTTTAATACCAGTTGAAGAACAAGAACAACATCATGCAAACTGAAGGTAAACTTGCCGGAACAGATGATGTGACCTCCTTGGGTTTAAAAAACCAAGAGGTCAAGTGGGAGGTGTCAAGTCAAAGAACAGAGCAGCACAAACACCACTGATTTGTAGAGCACACTCCAGGCCTGAAGGGGCAACAGTGAGAGCTGAGGGCTGAAAATCTCCACCTGCTTCCAACAGATTGGTTTGATTGAGTTCACCTGCTCAGAGCACATGCTCAAAATGTTTGAGCTTCAGTCAGTCACCCCTTTGACATGCTGCTAAGAGTAAGGAAGACAGCTCCTGTTTGGACTCAGAAGACGCAACTGGTGAGGAAACCAAGGGAGAGAAGTTAATTTCACTGGGGAGAATCTTTAAAGAAGATAATTCCACTGATGTTTACACAATTAGTTAAGTTGACTGAAAGTAAATTTAAAAAAGTATCTGTGATGTTTAAGTTTATTCTTATAATTAGGATGGATTGTTTAAATTTAATTTCATTCATATTGTTGGAAATGTTTAAATGTATTCTTAAACCTAGACCCTATCAGTGGAAATTAATTTGGTTGGATTGATTTAAAAGAAAAGCAAAGCCTGTATTATGTTGTATGTTTATGAAACACTAATGTGTTTTCTTTTTTCTGTTTGGTTAAGGTTATCAACCTATTCAACCCCCACTATACTGCTATTCACCTATTCAACTATTCAACCCCCACTATACTGCTATTCACCTATTCAACTATTCAACCCCCACTATACTGCTATTCACCTTTTCACCTATTCAACCCCCACTATTCGACTATTCATTTTGTTCATCCATTCATCTACACCAATAACCCACTTTATTTTATTGCTTCTAATCAAACATCAATAAATCACAAGGAAAAAGGATTGAGTTGTCCCTTTGAGTCCTTCCTGAGTCCAACTGGCCCTTTCAAGTTCGGGCAAGGCTGTGAAAAAACCTGGAGAACTTGACAGGCACAGATAGGGAAAGCAGGAAAAACAATGGCCCGGAAAAAGCGCTCCACGGTGTAATAAAGTTCAAAACAAAAAGGTATAATCCAATGAATAACTTTACTGAGAGATTTGAGCAGGGTACAAACACAAGACGAACACTTTTACGACCAACCGGAAACATAGCAACCAGACTAGCAACGCACCTCCTTTACGGCAGCTGTCGCAACGTTCTTAAAGCAACCGCAGCACATACATATATATACAACATACATGACATGATCTCCCTTTAACTTTTGTTTTTCTTTCCTTGTAAACAAAACAAAATCACACTGTATATGTGTTGTCTGTCTAATTATAAATAATGCAGACGACGCGTGTTGGCTGAGTTCTTGACGTTTACTTTCACAGCGTGCTCATAACCTCATTCTTAGCCGCCGGCGTGGCGACATGCAACAACACTTTTCGGGGCTACCGCGCATGCTCGTCACTCCCGTTGCATGCTGGGTAGTGTAGTTGTTATATTCCCTAGCTCATAACATCACATCTTCCCTTCTATAAAGAAATAATGTTAACTCAATAAAGTGTATTTCTTTTTTTAGCTTCAACTTTTCATTTTTTAGCATTGTAACCACATTTGCAAACAACTTTTCTCTTCGTAGAATTTTCTTTCAATAAAGAAATAAAGTGCAAAAATGTCAAAGCATCATAACAAACAGTTATGTCAAATAGCAGCAGAAGTGCATTTTTTGGAGAGCTGTATTATTTTCAGTTTTGTGCCCAAGGGACTGATTTTATTTAACACTATATTATTATTTATACACCTATAGTGATCACAGAGACAGGTTGTTTTTTGTGTTACTGTATATATTTGTTTTTCTGAAAAATCCCACTTAATATACTTTGGGTAACAACAGTCAATATTTATATATTTTATTTTATTTTTTTAGGGGGGTAACAGTCAATATTTATTTATTTATTAGATTTTATTTTTTTCTTATAAAATAAAAGTGAGTTTTTGTCAAACCAAATATTGTGGGTTTTTTTTCCATATACAACAACCTATCTGGACTCGATAATAGAATCGATAAGGAATCGGTTCGATAAGAGGATTCGATAATAGGCTCGAACTCGAACATCATCCCTAATTCTGTGTCTCATTTGCAAGTACTGTACTTTACTGTATTATATAGTCAACTTTGTATGCAGTTGCAAATCCCAAGACGTTAGATGGCAGGAATGTATAAACTACAGTGTCTTGCCTTATCCAGGAAAGTAGTCTTTGCCATTATATTGCATGTGCATAGTCTATTTTTTTTTGGTCCTACAAAATATTTAAACTGAAATTATTGTACTTTTTGCACACCAGCTGTTTGATAGTAACATGCAACTTAGTTGTAGTTTCCGTGACCAAATTCGGAGGTGTTAAAATTGCCATGTAATTCGCTAATGCTAATCTTTAGCATGTCTATGGCAAATCCAATTAGCAATGTGCTAGCGCATTTCGAAGAGTGGCGCCTTAAGGCTCAAACATACTTGGGCGGAACGTACATGGAGAGTATTCCACAGAGATTCAATCGTACTCAAAATGGAAGTCCACCAGGCCTGTGTGTGCGAAGCTCAAATTGTATGACCAGGCGTACTCTCCGTCATGCACTGCTTGGCGTGCATTTTTCACATCGACCGCCATTACGTGTGACACCGATCTGCATTCTGCCACCGCAGGCTTGTCTCTGTATTTTACATCAAATTCAGCAGAATTTGCTCATTTATGGTAAATGCTCTGTGCATTAAAAACAAACTAAAACTATCCAAAAATGCAGCCAAATGTTAAAAACGAAATGCAATCGATCATGTTTCTATTGGTTATATTAGTGTTGACCGAAAATAGAGAAGACCAAATTATGTGTGATATTTATTTGTATTTATTTAAAATGTTGCAAACCACAGTCTGACTAGGAATAGTTCATTGGTATACAATCAGAGCAGTCATCTTCGGAGCCATTTGTTGGATGAGAACCCTGTAACTCTCTCTTGGAAGATGACTTTTACTTGGAAAAACACCTTTAGTTGCAGAACTGGTTGTTAGTATGGATGCTTAAATAGGTTTTATGAGCGCCCTTCCCTCAGAGCATGTATTTGGCTAAGTCCATCTGTTAGAATGCCTTTGTACTTCTTCAGAGCCAGATGGTGTAGCTTGCTTGCAGCGCAGTTTTGGATTCTGTGTCCATGATTGACTTTTGTTTCCCGTTTAGTATGCCTAAGGACGCTATGCATTTCAAGATTCAAGATTGTTTATTGTCATATGCACAGTTAAAACAGACAGTTTGCCGTACAATGATAATCTTACTTTGCTAGTCCACCCTTCAACAAGTCACACGGTACTTAACTAAAAATAAAAAATAAAAATGTATATACAAGGCACAGAAAGTAACATAACATTATTGCACATTCTGATTGACAGTCAACAGTATAAATATGGAGGTGACCTTGCACGGTGGCACAGGGGTTAATGTGTCTGCCTCACAATACGAAGGTCCTGAGTAGTCCTGGGTTCAGTCCCGGGCTCTGGAATTTTCTGTGTGGAGTTTGCATGTTCTCCCCGTGACTGCGTGGGTTCCCTCCAGGTACTCCGGCTTCCTCCCACCTCCAAAAACATGCACCTGAGGATAGGTTGATTGGCAACACTAAATTGGCCGTAGTGTGTGAATGTGAGTGTGAATGTTGTCTGTCTATCTGTGTTGGCCCTGCGATGAGGTGGCGACTTGTCCAGGGTGTACCCCACCTTCCGCCCGATTGTAGCTGAGATAGGCTCCAGCGCCCCCCGCGACCCCGAAGGGAATAAGCGGTAGAAAATGGATGGATGGATGGACCTTGGGTCACAGCAGCAGTTAAAGTGTCTTTAGTGATCAAAGGTGAAAAGTGTCGACAGTGATGGTTCACAGTTCGGGGGTGGTCATGGTAGCTGTCTTTTGTTCAAAAAGATAAAAGTAAAACGGGGGGATGGCATTCACAAGTTAGCATTCACAAGCCTGATGGCCTGTGGGTAGAAACTGTTCGTCAGTCTCGTAGTCCTGGATTTCAGGCTCCTGTATCGTCTGCCTGATGGTAGGAGGCTGAAGAGACTGTGCTGGGGGTGTGTACTGTCCTTTATGATGATGGCCCTGGTAGAGTACATGTCCTGTAGTGAGGGGAAGGCTGCTCCTGATATGTATTGAGCAGTTTTAATCACTCGCTGGAGTGCCTTCCTGTCCTTAGCAGTGCAGTTTCCATACCAGACCGTGATCGAGCTGGTAAGGACACTCTCAACCGTACTTCTATAGAAGTTGCTGAGAATTTTGGGTGGCGTGCCAAATTTTCTCAGCCTTCTTAGGAAGTACAGTCGCTGCTGGGCTTTCTTTATTGTTTGTTGGGTGTTGTGATCCCAGGTGAGGTCCTCGCTGATGTGGGTCCCGAGGAATTTAAAGGTTTTAACCCTGTCCACCTTTGTCCCCCCTATGTACAGAGGTGTGTACTGTGCACTCCTTCTCCGTGGGTCAATAATCATCTCCTTGGTCTTGTCTGTGTTCAAGGAGAGATTATTATCCTTACACCAGGCCACCAGTTCCGCTACCTCCCTTCTTTGCTGAAGGTGGTGCGGTAGACGCCTCTGCTTCCAACTTTTAAGGGAAAGTAGAACAGCGTCCATCCTCTGTTATCACATTCGGCTACAAGGTCTTGGTATTTACACTTCTTCCTGGCCTATGCGTTGGCTAGGTTTTCCTCTGATGGGACTGTCAGCTCAATTAGGATGATGTTCTTGGTTGACCTTGAGTAGATGATGATATCATGGCAGTCTCTACTCTTTCTGAAGGAAACACTATTTAGCTGTGCTCCTCATCCATCAGGAATATCCAGCCACTTACTTTGGTCAGAATATCTTTGATTTCATATTTTAGTAGTTGCAGTATTTGGTTCATGTAAGTTGTATCATCGGCTGTACATGACGCAACTGTAGGAGCAAAGTCTGAGGCTTGTGCAGTTAGTATCCTATTGTTGTTTGATTTTTCAACGTATGGTGCCAATCCTAATGTGATCGTTTTAAAGGTTTGGTCTGCCTGTTGTATCTTCCTTTCTGAGTTCGAGTCCTTCCGTTTCCTGGGCACCACCATCACCCAGGACCTCAAGTGGGAGCCAACCATCAGCTCCCTCATCAAGAAGCCCTAGCAGAGGATGTACTTCCTGCGGCAGCTGAAGAAACTCAAGGTGCCGACCGAGATGCTGGTGCAATTCTACACGGCCATCGTCAAGTCCATCCTCACCTCCTCCATCACCATGTGGTTCCCCGGCGCCACAGTCCGAGACAAGCATTGACTGCAGCGCATCGTACGTGCTGCTGAGAAGGTTATTGGCTGCAGGCTCCCATCCCTCCAGGACCTGTTCTGCTCCAGGACCAGGAGGCGTGTGGGTCGGATCATAACTGACTCTTCTCACCCTCGACACAAACTATTCTCCCTTCTCCCCTCAGGCAGGAGACTACGGTCCCTCTAGACCAGGGGTCGGCAACCCGCGGCTCCAGAGCCGCATGCGACTCTTTGATCACTCTGATGCGGCTCAGCTGCATACTTGCCGACCCCCCCGATTTTCCCGGGAGACTTCCGAATTTCAATGACTCTCGCGGAGTTTGGAAAACTCCCGGGATTAATATTCTCCGATTTTCACCCTAACAATAATAATAAGGGCGTGCCATGATGGTACAGCATTTAACACCCTTTACAATATGTATAAACAGCCTGCCAGCCCAGCCTCTTGTTAAATGCATCTTCTGCTTGCAAGCGCAAGTGACAGCAAGGCATACTTGGTCAACAGTCACACAGGTTACACTGACGGTGGCCATATAAAACAACTTTAACACTCTTACTAATAATGCGCCACACTTTGAACCAAAACCAAACAAGAATGACAAACACATTTTGGGAGAACATCTGCACCTTAACACAACATAAACACAACAGAACAAATACCCAGAATCCCATGCAGCCCTGACTCTTCCGGGCTACATTATACACCCCCTCTACCAGCAAACCCCGCCCACCCAACCCTGCTCCCCCACACATCAACCCCCCCCATGCGTCGGTTGAGGTGGGCGGGGTTTGGTAGCGGGGGTGTATAATGTAGACCGGAAGAGTTAGGGCTGCATGGGATTCTGGGTATTTGTTCTGTTGTGTTTATGTTGTGTTACGGTGCAGATGGTCTCCCGAAATGTCTTTGTCATTCTTGTTTGGTGTGGGTTCACAGTGTGGCGCATTATTAGTAAGAGTGTTATAGTTTTTTTATACCACCACCGTCAGTGTAGCCTGTGTGGTTGTTGACTAAGTATGCCTTGCTGTCACTCATGTGAGCAAGCAGAAGCAGCCATACAACGTGTGGATGGTCTGGCACGCTGGTTGTAGTGGGCGCTAAATGCTGTACCATCAAGGCACGTTCGAGAGAATAGTTGCCCTGAAATTCGTAGACTGCCGGAAAAATCGGAAGGGTTGATAAGTATGACGCTGTCAAGCGCCATTCATAAAAAACTTGCGGGCCGCACTAACATTCAAATTTCATATTAAAGTGTGGGCTGTTTGTCTGAGACCCTTGGTTTATTCATAACACAAAGCAAAAAAAAAACCTTTGTATGCAGTGTTATTTCATTTTAAATTTCAAAAGATTTGTGTGACTCCCATTGTTTTCTTTAATTTGTGAAACTGGTCAAAATGGCTCTTTGACTGGTAAAGGTTGCCGACCCCTGCTCTAGACCCACATCTCCCGCCACCTGAACAGTTTTTTTCCGCTCGGCCATCAGACACATGAACAATAATAAGATCTGATAGCTCAGTTACAGCTCATTTTTATTACCTATATGTGTTTTGTGTTGCACGATTGTACCAAGAAACATTCCTAGTTTGTGAACCCGTTCTCAAACAATGGCAATACAACTATTCTGATTCTGATTCTGATTCTTTCTGTAGCGAGTAGCTGCAACATGATAGAATGTGGAGCAGAGTTGCACAGTTGGTGTTACCCCATAGTCTTAGGTTTGAAGGTGATGGAAGCTGATCGTGAATGACATTGAATCTGGAATGACAGAAGTTCAGATGTCCACACATGGAGAAGCTTCTTCCATGGCAATCTGCCATCTTAGCCATTTTCCTTGTTTTGCACAGCCACTGAGGTGTCATCATGTCATCTTCATCCACTTTTGTGACCAGATTGATGAGGCATTTCCTATCTTCTTTCTGGCTCACGTCTTTGATTAGTTTCTGGTTTTCTCTTGATTCCAATGCCTGCTTGGTCAGTCTGACCGCAACCTGTTTCATTTAAGATAAGGTGGGGTTATTTTTGTTCCCTTTTGACTTGTCTGTCTTTTTCTCCAGACACTCTCTGTATAGAATCTGGGTCTTGCCATCTCTGGAGTACTTGTTCAGATGGTACTTAGTTAACTTCTTACATTTTGCTGAGGTGGTGAGTCTTTTCAGCTGCAGGCCATGCGTTCTTCTGGATCTATAGAGTGCAGTGGTTGATGTGCATCTACTTATGCATGCACATAATTTCTTTAAATACTTTGTGCAGGCAGTCTCCAGTTTTTGCATGTGTAATTGGGACGTTATAGATGCTAAACTCCCAAGTCATCTTTGGTATTATCAGATGATTGTATACCCACATTTTTATATAGCCATTCAGGTTGCTTTAGTCTGTTGTTCTTAGTTGGCTGGACAGTTTCACGATGACCATCTGTCTGATACCGTCATCTTTCATATCTGCATAGAAAAACTTCCTGGGGTTTTCGCTATGAGTCTGAGATCATCAGCATATGGTTTGGTAGATGTGATGTTGACGCCACCCAGGCCATGTCTACACTAAGTCGTTTAACTCCTAAACTAATAGTTATTTAGCCTAAGTCCCGTTTCAGCCACACTAAACCAGCGTTTAAGGTCCCCCTCCTCGGACAAATTTTTACACGGGTAAGTCAGCCGTGTAATTCTGGAATCTCCGGCACTTAGCTTTGTATGGACTCATTGATCGTTTACAAAGTGAGTTCGGAGAGGAAGTGACGCCAGAAAGACCACGCCCACACAGGAAGTGAAATCAGAAAAAACGCGCCACAGCCAGCTTCATAATAAAGCGGTTTCGTAACTCGGAGCTAACCACTGGCAATATGAAGGCGAGTCACCCAGACATGCCCGTGTTTCTCCTTCTTTACATGTACAGACGCTTGTGGAAATCACACATGAATACCTTAAGAGAAAGCCATTGCAGCTATTTGAGATACAACACTTCTCAGACGGCAAGACAACTTCCCAATATCCGGCTTGGTCAGCTGTGATTCTACTTAGTGAAAAACTTTGTCCATTTATCTAAAGAGAGACAACGAGAATGCGAGCTCCCGTGGATGTGATAAAAAAGGTATCGTGTGCTTTGTATTACCTGGCCGTCAAGGAAAACAGCGAATGCATTTGGACTGGCAAAACAGACTGTATCAGTTATTGTCCGCCATGTATGTCACGGACTCAACGTCTAGGTCCAGATTATATCAAGTCACCAAAAAGGAATGGACAATGAAGGTGAAGGCAAAAGAGTGAGGATTGTCCTGACCAGATATCTATATCCCTAGTTTGATTGATGTAAAATGTTCTTTATCACATTGTTTACGTGTCTAATAAAGATTTGATTAATTTATCATATCTCGGGTGTAATTCACTACAATAGGGCCCCACAGCACACTGGATTCCAGTTATATAAAATACCACAACACTGGATATTGTTCAGATGAGTTAAATTTAAGAACTTGCACACAAAGCAACACTGGAGGTGACAATGACGTGTGCATTTTCCGCGCATGCGTACTCGGTCGCGTTGCGTTGGCGGACGGAGGGGTGGAGGGGCTCCTAAACGGTGGCATTGTTGTGTGTGGACACGGATAAGGTTAGGTGTGATTTACCCTGGATAACTTAGTGTAAACGGGGCCTTATACAATATCAAAGGTGATTGGATTGGTCTAATTAGATCCAAGCAGAGACTGCTAGAAACAAGATACAAGACATGGGACATCCTTGAAATACACCAATTCAGGACTGAATCCAGTATGTTATCCATTCTTCTGTTTTCACACGTATGAAAAGTTTTTCATACTAATTAAATATGATCTTTTAGTTTTTTCCCTAAAGCCATAACCACGGTGAACTCTCATAGGCACTGCTTTTATAGTTTAGCACCTCTATGTGTGCAATGTTTACTTTCCACCCACAGTCTGAATGCTTCTGTATACATCAGTGGTTCTTAACCTGGGTTCGATCAAACCCTGGGGGTTCGGTGAGTCGGGTTCAGGGGTTCGGTGGAGGTCAAGACACACCCGACTCATCGTGTAAATAAAAACTTCTCCTTATCGGCGTATTACGGATACGGCAACAGCAGAAGTCACACTGATTTGTGTAATTTGTTGTGAGTTTATGCATTGTGTTGGTTTTGTTGTTTGAACAAGGTGATGTTTATGCACGGTTCATTTTGTGCACCAGTAAAAAAACATGGTAACACTTTAGTATGGGGAACATATTCACCATTAATTAGTTGCTTATTAACATGCAAATTAGAAACATATTGGCTCTTAACTAGTCATTATTAAGTACTTATTAATGCCTTATTCGGCATGGCCTTATTATAACCCTAACCCTCTAACCTTAACCCTAACCCTAACCAAATAACTCTAAATTAAGTCTTTGTTACTTAGATAATGTTCCCATAGTGTCCAAAAAACTCTAAATTAAGTCTTTGTTACTTAGAATATGTTCCCCGTACTAAAGTGTTACCAAAAACATATAACTTTGTCTTGAATTTGAAAAAAAAAAACATTTTATTTTTCACTAAAGAAGGGTTCGGTGAATGCGCATATGAAACTGGTGGGGTTCGGTACCTCCAACAAGGTTAAGAACCACTGGTATACATGTATATAGTATAATATTTAATATTTAAACAACACATTCAGAACATTCGTTCTTAGGACCGGACTGTGCACCTAACCTCCTTTTGCACTATTTTTCTTTTCTTTCCTTCCTATGTTTTGCATATTTATAGACGGTCGCACTGATACCGGAGTTGCTTTTAATCTCATTGTACCTGTGTATAGTCACAATAAAAGGCATTCTATTCAATTCAATTCTGATGTGATCTGGAATGTGGTACCATTTCAAACTGTATAAGGTCGTGAGGCACCGTTCCATATGCATCCGGCAAGTCTAGCCATGTGGTCAAAATTAGTTTGCAGTTCTCCTTTGCATTTTGTAGTATTTCTATTTAGGTAGGTAGTACAAACCCCGTTTCCATATGAGTTGGGAAATTGTGTTAGATGTAAATATAAACGGAATACAATTTGTAACGACGTGGTCGCATCGTGATGCAGGTGTGTTCTCCCAGGGATGCAGACGGCTTTGGACACAGCTTGCAGGTAGGAATATGATTTATTTAACATATAAATCATACGATGAATAAACAAAAGACATACACGTAGCACAAAAGGCAAAACAAAAGGGCTAGCGTGGGAGCTAGTAAACCAAAATAGCCTAGCGTGAAAACTAGCAGCTAAGGAACATGAAATAAACGTCGTCATCAGTTGTGTGGGAACAAACTAGGAAGCCAGACTGAGTGAGGCCAGGGCAAAGACTAAATAGCCCTCTGATTAGCGCCCGGGCAAGTGCGCGTCCCGGACACTAACCAGAGGCAGGTGTAAGCAATCTGCCGTCATGGCAACTGAAACAAACAAAAACTCAAGGTGCTGAAAACACATGTGACTAGAAAACAAACAAAGTATGATCCGGGCAGTGGATCGTAACAACAATTATTTGCAAATCATTTTCAACCCACATTCAGTTGAATATGCTTCAAAGACAACATATTTGATGTTCACACTGATAAACATTTTTTTTGTGTGCAAATAATCATTAACTTTAGAATTTGATGCCAGCAACACGTGACAAAGAAGTTGGGAAAGGTGGCAATAAATACTGATAAAGTTGATGAGTGCTTATCAAACACTTATTTGGAACATCCCACAGGTGAACAGGCAAATTGGGAACAGGTGGGTGCCATGATTGGGTATAAAAGTAGATTCCATGAAATGCTCAGTCATTCACAAACAAGGATGGGGCGAGGGTCACCACTTTGTCAACAAATGTGTGAGCAAATTGTTGAACAGTTTAAGAAAAACCTTTCTCAACTAGCTATTGCAAGGAATTTAGGGATTTCACCATCTACGGTCCGTAATATCCTCTCTGAGCTGCCACTCCTCTCTGAGCTGCCACCTTACCGTGGTAGAGGAGTTTGCGTGTCCCAATGATCCTAGGAGTTATGTTGTCTGGGGGTTTTATTCCCTTTGGTAGGGTCTCCCAAGACAAACTGGTCCTAGGTGAGGGATCAGACAAAGAGCAGCTCGAAGACCTCCATGAAGAATAAAAATAAAGGACCCAGATTTCCCTCGCCCGGACGCGGGTCACCGGGACCCCCTCTGGAGCCAGGCCCGGAGGCGGGGCACGATGGCGAGCGCCTGGTGGCCGGGCCTCTCCCCATGGGGCCCGGCCGGGCACAGCCCGAAGAGGCAACGTGGGTCCCCCCTCCAATGGGCTCACCACCCATAGGAGGGGCCATAGAGGTCGGGTGCAGTGTGAGCTGGGCGGAAGCCGTAGGCAGGGCACTTGGCGGTCCGATCCTTGGCTACAGAAGCTAGCTCTTGGGACGTGGAACGTCACCTCGCTGGGGGGAAAGAGCCTGAGCTAGTGCGCAAGGTCAAGAAGTTCCGGCCACAGCAAGGGCTCTGGAACCAGTTCTCTCGAGAGGGGCTGGACTCTCTTCCACTCTGGCGTTGCCGGCAGTGAGAGGCGATGGGCTGGGGTTGCAATTCTTGTTGCCCCCCGGCTCAGAGCCTGCACGTTGGAGTTCAACCCGGTGGACGAGAGAGTAGCTTCCCTGCGCCTTTGGGTGGGGGGACGGGTCCTGACTGTGGTTTGCGCTTACGCGCCAAACGGCAGCTCAGAGTACCCACCCTTTTTGGATTTGCTCGAGGGAGTACTTGAGAGTGCTCCCCCGTGTGATTCCCTCGTTCTACTGGGGGACTTCAATGTTCATGTTGGCAGCGACAGTGAAACCTGGAGAGGCGTGATTGGGAAGAATGGCCGCCCGGATCTGAACCCGAGTGGTGTTTTGTTATTGGACTTTTGTGCCCGTCACAGATTGTCCATAATGAACACCATGTTCAAACATAAGGGTGTCCATATGTGCACTTGGCACCAGGACACCCTAGGCCGCAGTTCCATGATCGACATTGTAGTTGTGTCATCGAATTTGCGGCCTCATGTTTTGGACACTCGGTTGAAGAGAGGGGCGGAGCTTTCTACCAATCACCACCTGGTGGTGAGTTGACTGCGATGGTGGGGGAGGATGCCGGACAGACCTGGCAGGCCCAAACGCATTGTGAGGGTTTGCTGGGAACGTTTGGCAGAGTCTCCTGTCAGAGAGAGTTTCAATTCCCACCTCCGGAAGGACTTTGAACATATCACGAGGGAGGTGCTGGAAATTGAGTCCGAGTGGACCATGTTCCGCGCCTCTATTGTCGAGGCAGCTGATTGGAGCTGTAGCCGCAAGGTAGTTGGTGCCTGTCGTGGCGGTAATCCTAGAACCCGTTGGTGGACACCGGCGGTGAGGGATGCCGTCAAGCTGAAGAAGGAGTCCTATCGGGTTCTTTTGGCTCATAGGACTCCTGAGGCAGTGGACAGGTACCGACAGGCCAAGCGGTGTGCGGCTTCAGTGGTTGCGGAGGCAAAAACTCGGACATGGGAGGAGTTTGGGGAAGCCATGAAAAACGACTTCCGGACGGCTTCGAAGCGATTCTGGACCACCATCCGCCGCCTCAGGAAGGGGAAGCAGTGCACTATCAACACCATGTATGGTGAGGATGGTGTTCTGCTGACCTCGACTGCGGATGTTGTGGATCGGTGGAGAGAATACTTCGAAGACCTCCTCAATCCCACCAACACGTCTTCCTATGAGGAAGCAGTGCCTCGGGAATCTGTGGTGGGCTCTTCTATTTCTGGGGATGAGGTTGCTAAAGTAGTTAAAAAGCTCCTCGGTGGCAAGGCCCCGGGGGTGGATGAGATCCGCCCAGAGTTCCTTAAGGCTATGGATGCTGTGGGGCTGTCTTGGTTGACAAGACTCTGCAGCATCGCGTGGACATCGGGGGCGGTACCTCTGGATTGGCAGGCCGGGGTGGTGGTTCCTCTCTTTAAGAAGGGGAACCGGAGGGTGTGTTCTAACTATCGTGGGATCACACTCCTCAGCCTTCCCGGTAAGGTCTATTCAGGTGTACTGGAGAGGAGGCTACGCCGGATAGTCGAACCTCGGATTCAGGAGGAACAGTGTGGTATTCATCCTGGTCGTGGAACTGTGGACCAGCTCTATACTCTCGGCAGGGTCCTTGAGGTTGCATGGGAGTTTGCCCAACCAGTCTACATGTGCTTTGTGGACTTGGAGAAGGCATTCGACCGTGTCCCTCGGGAAGTCCTGTGGGGAGTGCTCAGAGAGTATGGGGTATCGGACTGTCTGATTTTGGCGGTCTGCTCCATGTATGATCAGTGTCAGGGCTTGGTCCGCATTGCCGGCAGTAAGTCGGACACGTTTCCAGTGAGGGTTGGACTCCACCAAGGCTGCCCTTTGTCACCGATTCTGTTCATAACTTTTATGCACAGAATTTCTAGGCGCAGTCAAGGCGTTGAGGGGATCTGGTTTGGTGGCTGCAGGATTAGGTCTCTGCTTTTTGCAGATGATGTGGTCCTGATGGCTTCATCTGGCCAGGATCTTCAGCTCTCACTGGATCGGTTCGCAGCCGAGTGTGAAGCGACTGGGATGAGAATCAGCACCTCCAAGTCCGAGTCCATGGTTCTCGCCCGGAATAGGGTGGAGTGCCATCTCCGGGTTGGGGAGGAGACCCTGCCCCAAGTGGAGGATTTCAAGTACCTCGGAGTCTTGTTCACGAGTGAGGGAAGAGTGGACCGTGAGATTGACAGGCAGGATGGTGCGGCATCTTCAGTAATGCGGACGCTGTATCGATCCGTTGTAGTGAAGAAGGAGCTGAGCCGGAAGGCAAAGCTCTCAATTTACCGGTCGATCTACGTTCCCATCCTCACTTATGGTCATGAGCTTTGGGTTATGACCGAAAGGACAAGATCACGGGTACAAGCGGCCGAAATGAGTTTCCTCCGCTGGGTGGCAGGGCTCTCCCTTAGAGATAGGGTGAGAAGCTCTGCCATCCGGGGGGAGCTCAAAGTAAAGCCGCTGCTCCACATCGAGAGGAGCCAGATGAGGTGGTTCGGGCATCTGGTCAGGATGCCACCCGATCGCCTCTCTCGGGAGGTGTTTAGGGCACGTCCGACCTGTAGGAGGCCACGGGGAAGACCCAAGACACGTTGGGAAGACTATGTCTCCCGGCTGACCTGGGAACTTCTCGGGATCCCCCGGGAAGAGCTGGACGAAGTGGCTGGGGAGAGGGAAGTCTGGGCTTCCCTGCTTAGGCTGCTGCCCCCGCGACCCGACCTCGGATAAGCGGAAGAAGATGGATGGATTGATGGATGTTTCAGAGAATCTGGAGACATCACTGCACGTAAGCAGCTAAGCCCGTGACCTTCGATCCCTTTAGGCTGTACTGCATCAACAAGCGACATCAGTGTGTTAAGGATATCACCACATGGGCTCAGGAACAATTCAGAAACTGACTGTCAGTAACTACAGTTGGTCGCTACATCTGTAAGCGCATGTTAAAACTCTCCTATGCGAGGCAAAAACCGTTTATCAACAACACCCAGAAACGCCGTCGGCTTCGCTGGGCCTGAGCTCATCTAAGATAGACTGATACAAAGTGGAAAAGTGTTCTGTGGTCTGACGAGTCCACATTTCAAATTGTTTTTGGAAACTGTGGACGTCGTGTCCTCCGGACCAAAGAGGAAAAGAACCATCCGGATTGTTATAGGCGCAAAGTGTAAAAGCTAGCATCTGTGATGGTATGGGGGTGTATTAATGCCCAAGACATGGGTAACTTACACATCTGTGAAGGCGCCATTAATGCTGAAAGGTACATACAGGTTTTGGAGTAACATATGTTGCCATCCAAGCAACGTTACCATGGACGCCCCTGCTTATTTCAGCAAGACAATGCCAAGCCACGTGTTACATCAACGTGGCTTCATAGTAAAAGAGTGCGGGTACTAGACTGGCCTGCCTGTAGTCCAGACCTGTCTCCCATTGAAATGTGTGGCGCATTATGAAGCCTAAGATACCACAACGGAGACCCCCGGACTGTTGAACAACTTAAGCTGTACATCAAGCAAGAATGGGAAAGAATTCCACCTGAGAAGCTTCAAAAATGTGTCTCCTCAGTTCCCAAACGTTTACTGAGTGTTGTTAAAAGGAAAGGCCATGTAACACAGTGGTGAACATGCCTTTTCCCAACTACTTTGTCACGTGTTGCAGCCATGAAATTCTAAGTTAATTATTATTTGCAAAAAAAAAATAAAGTTTATGAGTTTGAACATCAAATATCTTGTCTTTGTAGTGCATTCAATTGAATATGTGTTGAAAAGGATTTGCAAATCATTGTATTCCGTTTATATTTACATCTAACACAATTTCCCAACTCATATGGAAACGGGGTTTGTATTTCCATAAGAAAATCTAGAAGCTTTGTTTGTCATTTGTACACATGCATACAGTTCAACTACGTTGTGCGGAGCTCATGAGTTGATGAGTACAAAAAGAAAAGGTCAAACATCAGCTAGATAAATAAGACAAAATACAAAAAAATGTCAAACATTTCAAAATAACTGGTAAAGCGCAATCACCCCTGGCAAGCATTCACTAATATTCCGACATTTAACCTTGTGTTTTTCCAGAGAATGGCACTATCCCGTCTCCAGTCTCCTCCCTTGGCTCAAGCTAAGTTAACCAGGATCGTTGTTCAGTGCTCCCTTTGCTGAAAACGGACAAAGCATGCTGTCTGGGACATGGCGGCGCTCCGTGGAGCACCCCCGACCTTCCACGGCGCCCGCGATGACCACCAGAGGGGTGACGCTGTGCGGCGTGCCCAGCGGTACGGTGGTCCTTGAGGCGCAATATGATTACAACTACCGCGCCGCTGATGGAAGACAGGTGTGCATACGGGAGGGCGAGAGGTTCATTCTCCTGAAGAAGACTAATGCGGACTGGTGGCAGGTGAGCTGATCATTTCTAGAATACTCAGCACCTTAAATATTATTTTAATATTGCCTCATAAATAGACAAACAACGAAATATCTGAAAATGAGTGACTGGCATTTTGTGCTAGTATAATATGCTCATGGTACTGTACAAGGGCTTCACGGTGGCAGAGGGGTTAGTGCATCTGCCTCACAATACGAAGGTCCTGAATAGTCTTGGGTTCAATCCCGGGCTCGGGATCTTTCTGTGTGGAGTTTGCATGTCCTCCCCGTGACTGCGTGGGTTCCCTCCGGGTACTCCGGCTTCCTCCCACTTCCAAAGACATGCACCTGGGGATAAGTTGATTGGCAACACTAAATTGGCCCTAGTGTGTGGATGTGAGTGTGAATGTTGTCTGTCTATCTGTGTTGGCCCTGCGATGAGGTGGCGACTTGTCAAGGGTGTACCCCGCCTTCCGCCCGATTGTAGCTGAGATAGGCTCCAGCGCCCCCCGCGACCCCAAAGGGAATAAGCGGTAGAAAATGGATGGATGGATGGATGGGTACTGTACAAAAACATTAGGGCTGTCATATGATTAGAAAATGTAATGTTTTTAATATCACGACTGGACAATTTGTTTGCTTTAATGAAATGTTTTTTTAAACATAATGCCATTTTTAAACAGCTCAACACAAAAAGGACATAAACATGCTTTTAATGATTACCTAGCTGTGTTGGTGTCTTGCCAGATTTTGTCATTTGTAAGAGCCCTTGCATTCAGAGGAAGAGCTACACCATGTTTAGATACCGGTTACGCATTTCTAACACAAAACGCGGATATCTGTGATATTTTTACCTGAATAAATGCTTCAGATATTCTGTGCATGACATGTTGCACAAGTTAATGGTATTCATGTACAAACCCCGTTTCCATATGAGTTGGGAAATTGTGTTAGATGTAAATATAAATGGAATACAATGATTTGCAAATCATTTTCAAGCCATATTCAGTTGAATGTGCTACAAAGACAACATATTTGATGTTCAAACTGATAAACATTTTTTTTTTGCGCAAATAATCATTAACTTTAGAATTTGATGCCAGCAACACGTGACAAAGAAGTTGGGAAAGGTGGCAATAAATACTGATAAAGTTGAGAAATGCTCATCAAACACTTATTTAGAACATCCCACAGGTGAACAGGCAAATTGGGAACAGGTGGGTGCCATGATTGGGTATAAAAGTAGATTCCATGAAATGCTCAGTCATTCACAAACAAGGATGGGGCGAGAGTCACCACTTTGTCAACAAATGCGTGAGCAAATTGTTGAACAGTTTAAGAAAAACCTTATTCAACCAGCTAACGCAAGGAATTTAGGGATTTCACCAGCTACGGTCTGTAATATCATCAAAGGTTTCAGAGAATCTGGAGAAATCACTGCACGTAAGCAGCTAAGCCCGTGACCTTCGATCCCTCAGGCTGTACTGCATCAACAAGCGACATCAGTGTGTAAAGGATATCACCACATGAGCTCAGGAACACTTCAGAAACCCACTGTCAGTAACTACAGTTGGTCGCTACATCTGTAAGTGCAAGTTAAAACTCTCCTATGCAAGGCGAAAACCGTTTATCAACAACACCCAGAAACGCCGTCGGCTTCGCTGGGCCTGAGCTCATCTAAGATGGACTGATACAAAGTGGAAAAGTGTTCTGTGGTCTGACGAGTCCACATTTCAAATTGTTTTTGGGAACTGTGACGTCGTGTCCTCCGGACCAAAGAGGAAAAGAACCATCCGGCCTGCCGATATTATCGGCCGATAAATGCGTTAAAATGTAATATCGGAAATTATCGGTATCGTTTTTTTATTATCAGTATCGCTTTAAAAACTTTTATTTATTTATTTTTTTTAAATATAAAAACATAAAAAACACAAGATACACTTACAATTAGTGCACCAACCCAAAAAACCTCCCTCCCCCATTTACACTCATTCACACTCATTCACACAAAAGGGTTGTTTCTTTCTGTTATTAATATTCTGGTTCCTACATTATATATCAATATATATCAATACAGTCTGCAAGGGATACAGTCCGTAAGCACACATGATTGTGCGTGCTGCTGGTCCACTAATAGTACTAACCTTTAACAGTTAATTTTACTCATTTTCATTAATTACTAGTTTCAATGTAAGTGTTTTTATATTGTTTTACTTTCTTTTTTATTCAAGAAAATGTTTTTAATTTATTTATCTTGTTTTATTTTATAAATTTTTTTTAAAAGTACCTTATCTTCACCATACCTGGTTGTCCAAATTAGGCATAATAAAGTGTTAATTCCACGACTGCATATATCGGTTGATATCGGTATCGGTAATTAAAGAGTTGAACAATATCGGAATATCGGATATCGGCAAAAAGCCATTATCGGACATCCCTAGTCGTGAGTTCAAACCCCAGGCGAGTCATACCAAAGACTATAAAAAATGGGACCCATTACCTCCCTGCTTGGCACTCAGCATCAAGGGTTGGAATTGGGGTTTGAATCACCAAAATGATTCCCAGGCGCGGCCACCGCTGCTGCTCACTGCTCCCCTCATCTCCCAGGGGGTGAACAAGGGGATGGGTCAAATGCAGAGGTTAATTTCACCACACCTAGTGTGTGTGTGTGACAATCATTGGTACTTTAACTTCTGTTCTCTGAAATCTAAAACATGAAATTTTAATTTCTGAACTGAATCACAATTTGGATAATATTTTGGAGAAGCTTTGTGCTCTGCAATGCGAAATATGGTCAATTTGAGAGCATCAGACAAGCCATTGGAATTGCATTTGCCTACTCAAACCAAAACCATCTTTATCTACAATTCGGCTACCTGTCATGTCTGTGTGATCATATTTTGTTTTGGTTATGTTCGGTTTGTTTTTTTGGACTCTTTGTGCACTCTTGTTTGTTTTGTCACCATAGAGACCCATTAGTTTCACCTGTTTCACGTATTGGACTCATGCACCTGTTGTCAATCATCACATCACTATTCAAGCCTGTAGTTGCCAGGCAGTCAGCCTGGCGACATCACTCTCTACACACCCTTGTTATTTATGCTGATGATCCATGCTGCTCTTTTCCATGCTCGTTTCTTGTCACAGTCAGTGTTTTCGTTTTTTTGTCCATAGTGCTAGTTTGTTTTCGTAGCCAAGTTTTGTACCTCCGCTGTGAGCGCCTTTTGTTTGTTCCTTTTTATCGTAAATATTAAACATGTCCTTACCTTCACGTCGTGTCCAGTCAAGTCGCTTTGCACCACGGGAAAACTAACCACACCATAGTCCACGCCTTGACACTACCTCTGCATTGGCCTTGGCAGAGTTGTGCAGTAAAAAACCCCAGTGAGACCATAGCAGCGAAAGATGCTCTTAAAATCCTTTCGTCTTTTTCAAAGACACCTGGGATGTTGCCTCTGTTCCATAATGCCGAACGAAGCGACTTCCAATTAGGTAACATTAGCAATTAGTGGTCTAATGTTGGACGTGGCATAAAGTGCTGGTTTGTATTTGTGTTCTTAAAGGTGCGAAGGATAGGGGCTGCCAGTAAAACAAAGCCTCTATATGTTCCCGCCACATATGTGACCGAGGTTCCTATTGCACCCATGGCGTCACCGCAGCGCCTCGTCATTTCTGCCTCGCTCAACTCCAACGTCCACGTACTGCCAAGAATGGCGCTCACTCCGAGCCCCGCGGGTGTCTATCATGAGCAGCACCAAGGTAACGTGTCAAAACACATCAGTCTTAGTTTGCCTTTAGAAATAATTATTTTTCAATCCCCCAGCTAACAAACCCATCTACCGCTCCATGGAGAACCTGAGCTCCAACAGTGCCTTCAAAGGTCTGGACGCCAACTGCAGCATGA
The DNA here is from genome assembly GCF_033978685.3 of Nerophis lumbriciformis. Classification (NCBI taxonomy): domain Eukaryota; kingdom Metazoa; phylum Chordata; class Actinopteri; order Syngnathiformes; family Syngnathidae; genus Nerophis; species Nerophis lumbriciformis. The sequence goes on along the minus strand of NC_084550.2, from coordinate 41,446,681 downwards.
CTTTAGGAGGCCGTTTCCCCACCTTGCCTCTCTCCGGAGTCATTGTTGCCCCCAACTCCGCAGCCGGGCACCTGATGGTCCCTGGGGACTTCTCCGCGGCTCAGACGGCGCCATCTTTAAACGCCAGGGTGGTCCCCATGATCACCCGCAGTCAGAGCTCCAGCAACCTGACGGACAACGTGATGGAGAACCCTTACGACGAGGTGGGGGCCAGCTTCAGCAGCGGCGTCAACTACAGGGTGCCCAAGAAGTCCTGCAGCCAGTGGGACATGGTGGGATCTTCTGGCAAGAACAACCGCCTACAGGTACGAAGATTTACTTCTGGTTGGTTAAATACACTCTTTTACTATGAAGCCACGCTGTTGTAACACGTGGCTTGGCATTGTCTTGCTGGAATAAGCAGGGGCGTCCATGATAACATTGCTTGCATGGCAACATATGTTGCTCCAAAACCTGTATGTACCTTTCAGCATTAATGGTGCCTTCTTTACAGATGTGTAAGTTACCCATGCCTTGGGCACTAATGCACCCCCATACCATCACAGATGCTGGCTTTTGAACTTTGCGCTTAAAACAATCCGGATCTTTTCCTCTTTGTTCCGGAGGACACGACGTCCACAGCTTCCGAAAACAAATTGAAATGTGGACTCGTCAGACCACAGAACACTTTTCCACTTTGCATCAGTCCGTCTTAGAGGAGCTCGGGCCCAGCGAAGCCGGCGGTGTTTCTGGGTGTTGTTGATAAATGGCTTTGGCTTTACATAGTAGAGTTTTAACTCGCACTTACTGGTGTAGCGACAAACTGTAGTTACTGACAGTGGTTTTCTGAAGTGTTCTTGAGCCCATGTGGTGATATCCTTTACACACACTGATGTCAGTTTTTGATGCAGTACCGCCTGAGGGATCGAAGGTCCGTAATATCATCGCTTATGTGCAGTGATTTCTCCAGATTCTCTGAACCTTTTGATGATATAACGGACCTCACATGGTGAGATCCCTAAATTCCTTGCAATAGCTGGTTGAGAAATGTTGTTCTTCAACAATTTGCTCAGGCATTCGTTGACAAAGTGGTGACCCTCGCCCCATCCTTGTTTGTGAATGACTGAGCATTTCATGGAAGCTGCTTTTATACCCAATCATGGCACCCACCTGTTCCCAATCAGCCTGTTCACCTGCGGGCTGTTCCAAATAAGTGTTTGATGAGCATTCCTCAACTTTCTCTGTCTTTTTTGCCACTTGTGCCAGCTTTTTTGAAACATGTTGCATGCATCAAATTCCAAATGAGCTAATGTTTGCAGAAAATAACAACGTTTTCCAGTTCAAACTTTAAGTATCTTGTCTTTGCAGTCTATTCAATTGAATATACGTTGAAAAGGATTTGCCAATTATTCTAATCTGTTTTCATTTACCATTTACACAACGTGCCAACTTCACTGGTTTTGGGTTTTGTATATCTTGACAAAAAAAAACAATGACTTGTGTGTTGTTTGGGAACAGTTGGTATTTGTTATTTGCAGTAAGTCTTTTCAACTCACTTTAATGTGTGTTCCTAAATTTTGCTGGATTCCTTAGATGAAGAGAGCAGTTATGATTTTGATTTACAGAACTAAGGCATGGTTGTCAAACTTTGGCCTTCGGGCCAAACTTGGCCCGCCGTGTAATTTCATATGGCCCTTTTGAGGCGATATCAAATTAACATTGGAGCTGGCCCGCCGGTATTATACAGCGGCGGTGCCGCTGTAACACCGCACATTCTCATACTTGCCAACCCTCCCGATTTTCCCGGGAGACTCCCGAAGTTCAGTGCCCCTCCCGAAAATCACCCGGGGCAACCATTCTCTCGAATTTCTCCCGATTTCCACCCGGACAACATTATTGGGGGCCTGCCTTAAAGGCACTGCCTTTAGCGTTCTTTACAGCCTGTCGTCACGTCCGCTTTCCTTCCATACAAACAGCGTGCCGGCCCCAGTCACATAATATATCACCTACTCAGTGGCCTAGTGGTTAGAGTGTCCGCCCTGAGATCGGTAGGTTGTGAGTTCAAACCCCGGCCGAGTCATACCAAAGACTATAAAAAAAATGGGACCCATTACCTCCCTGCTTGGCACTCAGCATCAAGGGTTGGAATTGGGGGTTAAATCACCAAAAATTATTCCCGGGCGCGGCACCGCTGCTGCCCACTGCTCCCCTCTCCTCCCAGGGGGTGAACAAGGGGATGGGTCGAATGCAGAGGACAAATTTCGCCACACTTAGTGTGTGTGTGACAATCATTGGTACTTTAACATTAACTTTAATACATGCGGCTTTTACACACACACAAGTGAATGCATGCATACTTGGTCAACAGCCATACAGGTCACACTGAAGGTGGCCGTATAAACAACTTTAACACTGTTACAAATATGCGCCACACTGTGAACCCACACCAAACAAGAATGACAAACACATTTCGGGAGAACATCCGCACCGTAACACAACAGAACAAATACCCAGAACCCCTTGCAGCACTAACTCTTCCGGGACGCTACAAATACACCCCCTACCCCGCCCACCTCAACCCCCCATGCACTTTCTCTTGCTAGTTCAAGGCTTGAATGTTTGATTTATTCATTATTGTTATTTTATTTTCTAATTTATTTAAAGTTTATTTTGATATTTACCTCAGAAGGCTGCAAATAGAAAAGAGGCATTACATTTTTATTTACATTTTATTTGATATGCCATTGATATTTTTTAATTACTATTATTATTATTTGAAACTCGATTTTGCATGTCACTATAAAGTTATATAAGCCTTGCTTGTTCAATATTCAATGCAAAACTTGTTTGGGTCGCTATTAAAAGGTTAATTTGTTCAACCTTGGCCCGCGGCTTTGTTCAGTTTTAAATTTTGGCCCACTCTGTATTTGAGTTTGACACCGCTGAACTAAGGCATTGTTTTCTCTAAACGCATTTGTCCAAATATGGCCAAGGACACGCATTATTGTGGGTTTCCTGCACGTCATCTTCATCATTAAAGGAAAAATCTCATCTGCAAAAGAGAATTCCTCTGCTAGAGTCCAGTGGCGATGTGCTTTACACCACTGCATCCCACGCTTTGCATTGGACTTGGTGATGTATGGCTTAGATGCAGCTGCTCAGCCATGGAAACCCATTCCATGATGCTCTCTGCGTACTGTACTTTGGCTAATTGGAAGGTCACATGAAGTTTGGAGCTCTGTAGCAACTGACTGTGCGGAAAGTCTTTGCACTATGCGCTTCAGCATCCGCTGACCCCTCTCTGTCAGTTTACTTGGCCTACCACTTGGTGGCTGAGTTGCTGTTGTTCCCAAACTCTTCCATTTTCCTATAATAAAGCCAACTTTGGAATTTTTAGGAGCGAGGAAATTTCACGACTGGATTTGTTGCACAGGAAATCACTGAACTCCTGAGAGCGGCCCATTCTTGTCAGGAAACGGTGATGACGAACCCCAAGATGCAGAGATGGCATGCTTGGTGCAGGAAAACATGATTTAATGTCCAAAATAAGGCAAGACACAAACCAGGAACCAGGAACAGGCAAACTGGAGACAGGGAACAGGAACCAGCAAACAGTCCACAGCATACCGCTGTGGACAGGTAGTAATACTCCAGCCCTGACTGGAGGGCAGGGCAGGTCTAAATAGCAGCCGGCTGATTGACACCAGGTGTGGCCAGGTGCCAATCAGCCGCAGCTGAGGGGAAACAGCGCTCAGGGAGACAAGCAGGAAACTGAACAAAAATAAGAGCGCTGACAGGAAATAAAACACAAACACAGGAGGAAAAGCCAAAACCTAACTAAACTATCAGTGACAAACCTGACAATTTTTTCACAAATGTTTGTAGAAACAGTCTTTATGCCTAAGTGTTTGATTTTATACACCTGGCCAAGTGATTAGGACACCTGATTCTGATCATTTGGATGGGTGGCCAAATACTTTTGGCAATATAGTGTATACATACAGCATTAATTCATTTGAAACTAGCATGTTAAAATGCATGTAAACACCTTAGATCATTGTTGACTTTTTAAGGATGTGATTATTATACCGAGATTGTGTGTGTGTGTGTATAAAACACTTTAATCCACCAGTTGTCTATTTGTGCACCAGTCACTAAATTCCCAAGAGAAGAAGTTGAAACCAGAAGGAGGGCGACAGTTTGTCTCGGTGCTTGCATCAAATACGCAAAAAATCTTCACGTAATAATTAGGGATGATACTCGAAACCGGTTCTCCCGGTTGTTCGATAAGAAAAGAACTGAGTCCTCGGACTCTGATCCCTTTTTGAGAACCGGTACCCGTTACCGAGACCACTATAGTAAAGAAGAAGAGTTGGTTCTTTATTCGAATCCCTGGGAACGAATCCCGTCCCGACCAGAAATGCCCCATGGGACATCACAAGAAATGACGTCACGTAGCTCAGTCATTAGGCGCAGATAGGGAAAGCAGGAAAAACAATGGACCGGAAAAAGCGCTCCAAGGTGTAATAAAGTTCAAAACAAAAAGGTATAATCCAATGAATAACTTTACTGAGAGATTTGAGCAGGGTACAAACACATGACGAACACTTTTACGACCAACCGGAAACATAGCAACCAGGCTAGCAACGCACCTCCTTTACGGCAGCTGTCGCAACGTTCTTAAAGCAACCGCAGCACATACATATATATACAACATATCTCCCCTTTTTTAACTTTTGTTTTTCTTTCCTTGTAAACAAAACAAAATCACACTGTATATGTGTTGTCTGTCTAATTATAAATAATGCAGACGAGGCGTGTTGGCTGAATTCTTGACGTTTACTTTCACAGCGTGCTCATAACGTCATTCTTAGCTGCCGGCGTGGCAACATGCAACAACACTTTTCGGGGCTACCGCACATGCTCGTCACTCCCGTTGCATGCTGGGTAGTGTAGTTGTTATATTCCCTAGCTCATAACATCACATCTTTCCCCCTATAAAGAAATAATGTTAACTCAATAAAGTGTATTTCTTTTTTTTAGCTTTAACTTTTCATTTTTTAGCAGTGTAACCACATTTGCAAACAACTTTTCTCTTCATAGAATTTTCTTTCCATAAAGAAATAAAGTGCAACAATGTCAAAGCATCATAACAAACAGTTATGTCAAATAGCAGCAGAAGTGCACTTTTTGGAGAGCTGTATTATTTTCAGTTTTGTGCCCAAGGGACTGATTTTATTTAACACTATATTACTATTTATACACCTATAGTGATCACAGAGACAGGTTGTTTTTGTGTTACTGTATATATTTGTTTTTTTCTGAAAAATCCCACTTAATATACTTTGGGTAACAACAATCAATATTTATTTTTATTTTTTTATTTTTTTAGGGGGGTAACAGTCAATATTTATTTATTTATTAGATTTTGTTTTTTTATTATATAATAAAAGTGAGCTTTTGTTAAACCAAATATTGTGTGTTTTTTTCCATATACAACAACCTATCTGGACTCGATAAGAGAATCAATAAGGAATCGGTTCGATAAGAGGATTCGATAATAGGATTCGATAATAGGCTCGGACTCGATAATTTCTTATCAAACATCATCCCTAGTAATAATTGCATTTTATTTAATTAAATTAAAGTGACCGACATTAGCGCATTATTTTAGACAGCCTTAGTTTCAAATCACATCCTAACATTCCTAACTGTCATACAAGTGCAACATTGAGTCACCCACATTCAATAATTACCAGTAAAAGCAATCCAATTTTAATCTTTGCTTTTTTTCCACCTCATATGTTATTGTTTTAATGGATTCATTGAATTGAAATTAATGAATATTATTAAAATATAAAAAGACTGTGTTTTCAGCATGCACTGCAACATGTGTGTCTACAATAATCCTTCCAGAGTATCAATCACGCCAGTGATGACGTCAGGGCATCCCAGAGTTACATCAGAGACCACGGAAGGCATTATTCTTTCTCTATATCTCCATCTCTCAATCTCTTTCTCTCTCTCTCTCTCTCTCGTCTCAAACTGAACTGTGCTTAATCCCAGTAAGCAGGACATGCTTTGGTCTTTATCTCTTTGAATTTATTTTACAATTGTACTTGTTTTAATTTAACAAGTGGAAATACACCACGCACTTGGCAATTTTTTATATTTTTTATTGGTTATTGTTTTAAAATGCATAAAGGTGATTCTGACTGAATTTGTACGGCTCCAAAAGTTGCAAGCGCTAGGAGAAGTGGGTCTTTCAGTTCAGTTCAGATTCGGTTTCAGTTTACCGTATTTTTCGGACTATAAGTCGCAGTTTTTTTCATAGTTTGGCCAGGGGTGCGACTTATACTTAGGAGCGACTTATGGGTGAAATTATTAACACATTACCGTAAAATATCAAATAATATTATTTAGCTCATTCACGTAAGAGACTAGACGTATAAGATTTCATGGGATTTAGTGATTAAGAGTGACAGATTGTTTGGTAAACATATAGCATGTTCTATATGTTATAGTTATTTGAATGACTCTTACCATAATATGTTACGTTAACATACCAGGCACGTTCTCAGTTGGTTATTTATGCCTCATATAACGTACACTTATTCAGCCTGTTGTTCACTATTCTTTATTTATTTTAAATTGCCTTTCAAATGGTGTTGGATTTTATCAAATAAATTTCCCCCAAAAATGCGACTTATACTCCAGTGCGATTTATATATAATTTTTTCTTCTTTGTTGTGCATTTTCGGCCGGTGCGACTTATACTCCGGAGTGACTTATACTCCGAAAAATACCGTACATAATATACCATAGTAAGTAAACAGATATTAAATACGTCAATCAATCAATCAATCAATCAATCAATCAATCAATCAAAGTTTATTTATATAGCCCTAAATCACGAGTGTCTCAAAGGGCTGCACAAGCCACAACGACACCCTCGGTTCAGAGCCCACATCAAGGCAAGAACAAACTCAACCCAATGGGATACAATGAGAAACCTTGGAGGGGACCGCAGATGTAAAGAACATAATGTCATGGCTGTCTTGAGTTTCCAATCATTTCTACAACTCTTATTTATTTGTGATAGAGTGATTGGAGCACATACTTGTTGGTCACAAAAAAACATTCATGAAGTTTGGTTCTTTTATGAATTTATTATGGGTCTACTGAAAATGTGAGCAAATGTGCTGGGTCAAAAGTATACATACAGCAATGTTAATATTTGCTTACATGTCCCTTGGCAAGTTTCACTGGTAGCCATCCACAAGCTTCTGGTTGAATTTTTGACCACTCCTCTTGACAAAATTGGTGCAGTTCAGCTAAATTTGTTGATTTTCTGACATGGACTTGTTTCTTCAGCATTGTCCACACGTTTAAATCAGGACTTTAGGAAAGGCCATTCTAAAACCTTAATTCTAGCCTGATTTAGCCATTCCTTTACCACTTTTGACGTGTGTTTGGGGTCATTGTCCTGTTGGAACACCCAACTGCGCCCAGGACCCAACCTCCGGGCTGATGATTTTAAGTTGTCCTGAAGAATTTGGAGGTAATCCTCCTTTTTTCATTGTCCCATTTACCCTCTGTAAAGCACCAGTTCCAATATTTGTTTCATCTGACATCACATGGACAAAGATAAGACCTTCTGGAGGAAAGTTCTGTGGTCAGATGAAACAAAAATTGAGCTCTTTGGCCACAATACCCAGCAATATGTTTGGAGGAGTACAGGTGAGGCCTTTAATCCCAGGAACACAAATCCTACCGTCAAGCATGGTGGTGCTAGTATTACACTCTGGGCCTGTTCTGCTGCCAATGGAACTGGTGCTTTACAGAGAGTAAATGGGACAATGAAAAATGAGGATTACCTCTACACTATCACAAGAAAATAAGAGTTAGAAATTATTGGAAAGTCAAGACAGCAATGACATTTAGTTCTTTACAAGTGTGTATAAACGTTTCACCACGACTGTATATCATTTCGTTTTACCGTAAATAGTGTGTTAAGTAGACACAATCAAACAAAAGGCAGGCAAAGAAGTTCAACATGCCCACATGTTCTACACATTCATCATCCAGTCTGTCCTGTGCACCTCCATCACTGTCTGGAGTAGTTTTGCAACCAGGCTGGACAGACAGAGACTGCAACGGACAATTAGGACTGCAGAAACGATTTTCGGGTTTTGAATTTTGCCTATCATTATCAATCCCTATGTAAAACAAAGAACACATATGTTTTTGTTTTTTTAGGCATTCTACTTTAGGGCGGTATGGCGTAGTGGTTAAAGCGGCCGTGCCAGAAACCTGAGGGTTGCAGGTTCGTTCCCCGCTTCTTGACATCCAAATCGCTGCCGTTGTGTCCTTGAGCAGGACACTTTACCCTTGCCCCCGGTGCCGATCCCACTGGTGAATGAATGATGAATGAATGAATGAATGAATGGTTGGAGGGGCCGTAGGCGCAAACTGGCAGCCTGGCTTCCGTCAGTCTACCCCAGGGCAGCTGTGGCTACAAATGTAGCTTACCACCACCAGGTGTGAATGAATGATGGGTTCCCACTTCTCTGAGAGCGCTTTGAGAATCTAATAATAGAATAGCGCGATATAAAATCTAATCCATTATTATTATTATTACTTTGTAAAATATGGCAAGTATGAGGTGGCTAGCAATGCAGCTCATGGGAGTACTCGAGTCTATTGCACCCATAAAGCCCTCTAAAAAAACATCCAAAAATCACCAACAATACTCCATTTAGGTGACCTGAATATTAACCAAGTATTAGCAAATATTGTTATTATAAGGGCTAACGTTAAGGCAGTGGTTCTCAAATGGGGGTACGCGTACCCCTGGGGGTACTTGAAGGTATGCCAAGGGGTACGTGAGATTTTTTTTTAAATATTCCAAAAATAGCAACAATTCAAAAATCCTTTGTAAATATAAATAAAAACCTATCTTTTTTTCCAAATAGTTCAAAAAAGACCACTACAAATGAGCAATATTTTGCACTGTTATACAATTTAATAAATCAGAAACTGATGTCATAGTGCTGTATTTTACTTCTTTATCTGTTTTTTTCAACCAAAAATGCTTTGCTCTGATTAGGGGTACTTGAATTAAAAAAAAATTCTCAGGGGGTACATCACTGAAAAAAGGTTGAGAACCACTGCGTTACGGGACTACTTTTAGCGGCGCCGCGATAACAAGTATTAGTTATAAAAACGTATGTGGCTAAATATTACATAAAAAACAGATGTATTCCTGAATGTGTAATGAATTACAACATTGAACATTAAATTTGCAAGTTAGAAGTGTCCTATTGATTTATAGAAGTGTTTATGAGCGTCTCAAGTAAAACTGCATTGATGTGAAAGTATTGTCTTTATTATTTTTGAACAGAATATGTTAGCTTTATTCTCATTGCACTTACCTAGCCAAGGCAGAGGGAGCCAAATTGTAGATACGGATTGTTTTAGATGCCATCCATCCATCCATCTTCTTCCGCTTATCCGAGGTCGGGTCGCTGGGGCAGCAGTCTAAGCAGGGAGCCCAGACTTTCCTTTCCCCAGCCACTTCGTCCAGCTCTTTACGGGGGATCCCGAGGCGTTCCCAGGCCAGACGGGAGAGATAGTCTTCCCAACGTGTCCTGGGTCTTCCCCGTGGCCTCCTACCGGTTGGACGTGCCCTAAACACCTCCCTAGGGAGGCGTTCGGGTGGCATCCTGACCAGATGCCCGAACCACCTCATCTGGCTCCTCTCCATGTGGAGGAGCAGCGGCTTTACTTTGAGCTCCTCCCGGAGGGCAGAGCTTCTCACCCTATCTCTAAGGGAGAGCCCCGCCACCCGGCAGAGGAAACTCATTTCGGCCGCTTGTACCCGTGATCTTGTCCTTTCGGTCATAACCCAAAGCTCACGACCATAGGTGAGGATGGGAACGTAGAGCGACCGGTTAATTGAGAGTTTTGCCTTCCGGCTCAGCTCCTTCTTCACCACAACGGATCGATACAGCGTCCGCATTACTGAAGACGCCGCACCGATCCACCTGTCGATCTCACGATCCACTTTTCCCTCACCCGTGAACAAGACTCCTAGGTACTTGAACTCCTCCACTTGGGGCAGGGTCTCCTCCCCAACCCGGAGATGGCACTCCATCCTTTTCCGGGCGAGAACCATGGACTCGGACTTGGAGGTGCTGATTCTCATCCCAGTCGCTTCACACTCGGCTGCGAACCAATCCAGTGAGAGCTGAAGATCCTGGCCAGATGAAGCCATCAGGACCACATCATCTGCAAAAAGCAGAGACCTAATCCTGCAGCCACCAAACCGTATCCCCTCAACGCCTTGACTGCGCCTAGAAATTCTGTCCATAAAAGTTATGAACAGAATCGGTGACAAAGGGCAGCCTTGGCGGAGTCCAACCCTCACTGGAAACGTGTCCGATTGTTTGTTCACTCTAGTTGGCTATTCTGGCCTTGCAGAGTGGAAAGCTTCTCCGAGATGTTGTCCAATTTGCAATTCAATTTTGAGATCACCAATGTCAATGCTCTGCCCAGCCCGTTAATCACGACGGGCAACCTTCGGGCTCCTTGAGCAGTTGCCATCGTCTTTACATCCAATTTTGCAAAATTCATACATTAATGTCCACATTACGGTTGTTGGTCTTCACCTGCGCCAGGTCCACTACTAACCACATTGTGAAGTATGCGGACGACACAACAGTCGTGGGCCTCATCCGTGACAACAACGACATGGACTACAGGGAGGACGTGAGACATCTGGTTGACTGGTGCAGAACCAACAACCTGGTCCTGAACGTCCACAAGACCAAGGAGATCATTGTCGACTTCAGGAGGCACCAGTCCAGCCACACTCCACTCTATGTCAATGGCACAGCAGTGGAGATCGTAAGCAGCACCAAGTTCCTGGGGGTGCAGATAACTGACAATATGAGCTGGTCCCTACACACCGGAGCTCTTGTATAAAGAGCTCAGCAGCGCATGCCCTTTTTTGCGTCAGATGAAAAGAGCACAGCTCCCTCCAACCATTCTCAGCACATTCTACAGAGGCACTATAGAGAGCCTACTGACCAACTGCATCTCTGTCTGGACTGGAGCCTGCAGTGCCTCAGACTGGAAGTCTCTGCAGTGAGTGGTGAGGACGGCGGAAAAGATCATCAGGACTCCTCTTCCTCCTATCCGGGAGATCGCAAAAAGCCGCTGCCTGACCAGGGCTCAGAAAATCTGCAGAGACTCCTCCCACCCCCACCAAGGACTGTTTCCACTGCTGGACTCTAGAAAGAGGTTCCGCAGCCACCGTAGCAGAACCTCTAGGTTCTGTAACAGCTTCTTCCCTCAGGCCATAAGACTCTTGAACGCATCATAATAATTCCCTCAACCCCCCCCCAAAAACGGATTAACTGGCTGGAATATAAAGACAATATAACATACATCCATAAACGTGGATGCATATGCAAAAGTGCAATATATTTATCTGTCCAGTAATCAATTTTTTTTTATATCTGCACCTTATTGCTTTTTTATCCTGCACTACATCGAGCTAATGCAACAAAATATTGTTATTATCTGTACTGTAAAGTTCAAATTCAAATGACAATAAAAGGAAGTCTAAGTCTGTTAGACTTAGTGCATCGGAAATACTTTAAGCTGTGATACAGTTGTTGGATTTCTGTGTCTGGTGTTTTGCAAGAGTTTAACACGTTCTGTCAATTTCTCGCTCCAGGTGCCGACAGAGTCCTACTTGTCTCAGCTGTCCTGGCAGGACTCGCCTCTCTACCGTCACCCGCAGGCAGAGAGGCGCACCTCGCAGGCTGAGCCTCCAAGCCCGGTGCCTGGTCAGCCTCCCGTCCAGGTGGTGGATCAGTGGGAGCAGTATGAGGACCCGGCTTCTCTGAGAAGCTACTATGTCAACAGCATCACCAAGGAGAGATCCTGGAAACCTCCTCGTAGAGCCCGCGGAGGCACCGCCTACAAGCAGGTGCTTCGTTCTACTCTTCAATCAATCGGTAGTTTGAGAGCGGGATTGACTGAATTCCCTCTAAGGAGAGGTGAAAAACAGGTCAGGGTTTGACAATTGAAGAGTTGTCTCATTTATATGCTTACATAGTTTGACTAAGTCAGCACAAAAGGGATATTTTAAGACAAAGAACTTAAAAGGGAACTTCACTTTAAAAAAAATGGTAACACTTTAGTATGGGGAACATATTCACCATTAATTAGTTGCTTATTAAAGTAACAAAGACTTAATTTAGAGTTATTTGGACACTAGGGGAACATATAAGGGTTAGAGTTACTAATAAGCAATAATTCTGAGGTTATTGAGGGAAGACTCTTAGTTAATGGCTTACTGGTTGTATAATAAGGCCATGCGGAATAAGGCATTAATAAGTACTTAATAGTAACTACTTAAGAGCCAATATGTTACTAATTTGCCTGTTAATAAGCAAGTGAATATGTGTTCCCCATACTAAAGTGTTACCAAAAAAATGTTCCCATCATTTTAACTGTAAAACAAATTGTTGGTACAAGGCGGCTAATAATGCAGGTAATTGGGATTTATATAAAGTGCTCAAAAAAAACGTTGAAAAAGGCCAACAATGTTCCGTTTACATGCGGTGACCTTCATATTAACCAAGGCAGTGTTTTTCAACCTTTTTTGAGCCAACTGCAACATTCGGACCTTGAAATGTCAGCTCCTGCATGCTTTGTGTTGGTCCACCAGCTTGTAATAGGGAGGATGACATCTCTGCCATTTACCTACTCAGTGGCCTAGTTACCTACTCAGTGGCCTAGTGGTTAGAGTGTCCGCCCTGAGATCGGTAGGTTGTGGGTTCAAACCCCGGCCGAGTCATACCAAAGACTATAAAAATGTGACCCATTACCTCCCTGCTTGGCACTCAGTATCAAGGGTTGGAATTGGGGGTTAAATCACCAAAAATGATTCCCGGGCGCGGCCACCGCTGCTGCCCACTGCTCCCCTCACCTCCCAGGGGGTGATCAAGGGTGATGGGTTAAATGCAGAGAATAATTTCGCCACACCTAGTGTGTGTGTGGCAATCATTGGTACTTTAACTTTAACTTTAACTTTAATGGACAAGTCGCCACCCATATATATATATATATATATATATATATATATATATATATATATATATATATATATATATATATATATATATATATCAGTGACGTGCGGTGAGGTTGATGGCTGGTGAGGCACTGACTTCATCACAGTCAGATTTACAAACATATGAACCCTAAAGAGTATCTTATTCACCATTTGATTGGCAGCAGTTAACGAGTTATGTTTAAAAGCTCATACCAGCATTCTTCCCTGCTTGGCACTCAGCATCAAGGGTTGGAATTGGGGGTTAAATCACCAAAAAATATTCCCGGGCGCGGCGCCGCTCCTGCCCACTGCTCCCCTCACCTCCCAGGGGGTGATCAAGGGGATGGGTCAAATGCAGAGGACACATTTCATTACACCTAGTGTGTGTGTGACAATCATTGGTACTTTAACTTAACTTTAACTTTACACATACAAACTGTAGCACACAAAAAAGCACATTTAATAAAAAAAACTTTATTATGGTCTTACCTTTACTTATAAATGAAGTCCATGCGCCGCTGTTGTGCTGGATTAATGCACCCCCTGACGGGAGTGTTTTATCAACTAAAGCCCTCACTTAAACTTTCCTCGTGCAAGATTGAATCTATTTAAAAAAGTGTAACCGAGGGTTTAAAAATGTCGCCTATACTGTATGAAACTACAAAATAACAAACACGGAGGCTCCAGTTTACACGAGGACCACTTTATTTACCTTCTTTCAAAAACCTCCGCTCCACTCCACTGTGTCATCACTTCCGCTCTTAGCGCCGTCAAAATAAGAGCTCAAGGCATATACTGTATAACAGCGCATAATAGGAACTTAACATCACAAAGAGGAAAGCCCATAAAAATAGGTTACAAAAGTTATTTAATAAGAAGCCAAAAAGTGCAAAAACAATAATGTTCGTGTTGGAGGAGTTGTGAATTAGGGACACCTGCAGTCTGCAGGTGTACCTTATGTTGTGGCCCTGCAGTCATTCACAACTCCTCCAACACGAACATTATTGTTTTTGCACTTTTTGGCTTCTTATTAAATAACTTTTTTAAATAGATTCAATCTTGCACGTGGAAAGTTTAAGTGTGGGCTTTAGTTGATATAACACTCACGTCAGGGGGTGCATTCTACGGCGGGGGTGCAGGAGGCGGGATTACTGCGAGCCTCAGCCAGTGCGTCTTTTGCAGCCGTTTTATGATCGCTCAGCACAAGAAATACGTTACACACATACAGTTGTTGACAAAATACACTATACATTATATACCTCACCTAACTAAACTATGGAAATGTATAATTTAGTTCATATAGCAATACGGTCTCACTGCACAGCAGGCCAGCAGTTAGCCGAGTCCGCAATCCATGGTGAGGCACAACGCAGTGACGTGCCTCAACTGGCTGCTGACTCACCGCAAGTCTCTTCTCAGTATTTGAACGGCAAATGTGAAAATTCAGCGATTTTAAATCCAAATAATCTAAAACTGGTGAAGTTAAATGGAAAATAACTTTATAGTATAATCACTGGTTACATATAACAATTTAATAAAATTATTTTCTTTTTACATTTTTTTTCTTTCCATGATGGCCCCGCCTCACCTGCTTCCCCTGACTGCACGTCACTGGTATATATATATATATATATATATATATATATATATATATATATATATATATATATATATATATATATATATATACACACTGGATACATATAACAATTTAATAAATGTTTTTTTCTTTTTACATTTTTTTTCTTTCCATGATGGCACGTGAGGCCATGCCTCATCTGCTTCCCCTGACTGCACGTCACTGGTATATACATATATATATATATATATATATATATATATATATATATATATATATATATATATATATATATATATATATATATATATATATATATATATATATATATGTGTGTATATGTATATGTGACGTGCAGTCAGGGGAGGCAGGTGAGGCATGGCCTCACGTGCCATCATGGAAAGAAAAAAAATGTAAAAAGAAAAAAAAAAAATGTAATTGTTATATGTATCCAGTGATTATACTATAAAGTTATTTTCCATTTAACTTCACCAGTTTTAGATTATTTTTATTCATTCATTGCTGAATTTTCACATTTGCCATTCAAATACTTGAGACTTGCGGTGAGTCAGCAACCATTTGAGCCTCAGCATGGATTGCACAATGACTCGGTTAACTGCTGGCCTGCTGTGCAGTGAGACCGTATTGCTATATGAATTATATTATACATTTCCATAGTTTAGTTAGCTGAGGTATATAATGTACAGTGTATTTTGTCAACAACTCTATGTGTGCAACGTATTTCTTGTGCTGAGCGATCATAAAACGGCTGCGAAGATGCACTGAGTGAGGCACGCAGTTCTCCCGCCTCATGGTGGTAGAGGGCGCTAGTGATCCCAGAGATCATTCTTGCGACTACTTGGCTGCAGAGTAAGTGACAACAAGCTCGCAGTACTCTGACTCGCCACACTGGGAGAAGTGCGAGCAGACACATGTCTCTCCAGCGGAAGCCAGCTTTTTTTTTTCCTTTTTTTCAAAACTGTATTTATAACAAACATGGCATTTTTATTAGAGTAAACCAGCGTTTGTGGGTGTGTTTTGTCAGACGCAAAAATATTGCTTAATTGCTTGCAATAACATTAAATCAAATGAATGTGTCTGCCAATATGGAGGATTATATACTGTATCCAAGATGAAATACTTCTCTAAACTAGACTTTAAAGGCCTACTGAAATGCGATTTTCTTATTTAAACGGGGATAGCAGGTACATTCTATGTGTCATACTTGATCATTTTGCGATATTGCCATATTTTTTCTGAAAGGATTTAGTAGATAACATCGACGATAAAGTTCGCAACTTTTGGTCGCTGATTAAAAAAAGCCTTGCCTGTACCGGAAGTAGCAGACGAGTAGCGTGACGTCACAGGTTGTGGAGCTCCTCACATCCGCACATTGTTTACAATCATGGCCACCAGCAGCGAGAGCGATTCGGACCGAGAAAGTGACGATTTCCCCATTAATTTGAGCGAGGATGAACGATTTGTGGATGAGGAAAGTGAGAGTGAAGGACTAGAGGGCAGTGGGAGCGATTCAGATAGGGAAGATGCTGTGAGAGGCGAGTGGGACCGGATATTCAGCTGGGAATGACTAAAACAGTAAATAAACACAAGACATATATATACTCTATTAGCCACAACACAACCAGGCTTATATTTAATATGCCACAAATTAATCCCGCATAACAAACACCTCCCCCCTCCCGTCCATATAACCCGCCAATACAACTCAAACACCTGCACAACACACTCAATCCCACAGCCCAAAGTACCGTTCACCTCCCCAAAGTTCATACAGCACATATATTTCCCCAAAGTCCCCAAAGTTACGTACGTGACATGCACATAGCGGCACGTACGTACGGGCAAGCGATCAAATGTTTGGAAGCCGCAGCTGCATGCGTACTCACGGTACCGCGTCTGCGTATCCAACTCAAAGTCCTCCTGGTAAGAGTCTCTGTTGTCCCAGTTCTCCACAGGCCAATGGTAAAGCTTGACTGTCATCTTTCGGAAATGTAAACAATGAAACACCGGCTGTGTTTGTGTTGCTGCAGTCGCCCGCAATACACCGCTTCCCACCTACAGCGTTCTTCTTTGCTGTCTCCATTGTTCATTGAACAAATTGCAAAAGATTCACCAACACAGATGTCCAGAATACTGTGGAATTTTGCGATGAAAACAGACGACTTAATAGCTGGCCACCATGTTGTCCCAAAATGTCCTCTACAGTCAGTGACGTCACACGCAGGCGTCATCATACCGAGACGTTTTCAGCAGGATATTTCGCGCGAAATTTGAAATTGCACTTTAGTAAGCTAACCCGGCCGTATTGGCATGTGTTGCAATGTTAAGATTTCATCATTGATATATAAACTATCAGACTGCGTGGTCGGTAGTAGTGGGTTTCAGTAGGCCTTTAAGACAAAATGAATGTGATCATACAAAGTAGGTTTTCATGGAGGATAGCTATTGCTGCTTCAGAGTAGTACAGAAAGGTAAGATACACTCACAATACTTGATTTATTTTTGTTAAAACCAAATGGGACTAAAAAATATTTAATAAAAACTTTATCAAATACTTTTTGGACCCATTTATCATATCATAATATCATTATGATAATGTTTTTATGAAAGCAAATAAATCCCTTCTTGTTCTTGTTATTCTAATGTGCAACCTAATGATTAGAGCTGCACATATGAATTTAAGTAAAAAAACGGAAAAAAACCCTCCAAAAGTATCTTTGCCTCACCTGGTGCATTGTTCACCGCACGTTAACCTGGCAACTACCGATCCATTTCAAAAGTAATGGAGAAAATAGTTTATGAACAGGTCGATAGTTACCTTGCAACTAATAAACTCATGTACAAATTCCAATCCGGCTTCAGAACTAACCACTCCACTGACACATGCCTTCTCTATCTGACCGACCACATCAAACATGAGGTAGACGCGGGCAAATACTGCGGCATGGTCATGCTGGACCTTCAGAAGGCCTTTGACACCATTAACCACGCTATACTGTTGGATACGCTCAGAGCAATCGGATTTAACAAAACCTCATCGAGCTGGATGCAATCTTACTTGGAGGGGAGGGAACAGGTGGTAGAGGTGAACGGCACCGTGTCCCCCCCTCTCAGTGAGCTGTGGAGTCCCCCAAGGCAGTGTATTGGGGCCTTTACTGTTCCTAGTATACATAAACGACTTGTCATCGGCATGCGACTGTGAATTGTTCTTGTTTGCGGATGACTCGGCCTTGCTGGTATCAGACAAGGACAAGTCACAGGTGGAGAAAATCCTCAGTGCTGAACTCTGTAGAACATGCACCTGGCTCGCTGACAACAAGCTATCCATACACTTGGGTAAAACAGAATCCTTCCTGTTTGGGTGCCACATCAACCTTAAGAAAGTCAATGACTTCACTATAAAAGTGGGTGACATTGTTATCACCAGGAAAGATGAGGTCACCTACCTAGGTTCCATTCTAGAGGCTATTCTTTCCTGTGATAAAATGGCAACGAAGGTAATCAAAAAGGTCAACCAACGAATGAGATTTCTCTATAGAATCTCCTCTCTGGTCAACAAAAGCACCATGAGGATTCTGGCGGGAACTCTCATTCAACCCTTTTTCGATTACGCATGCACCTCCAAAACCCTCAAATCTATACTCCAAACATCCCAGAACAAGCTAGTCAGATTACTTCTAGACCTCCACCCCAGATCCCACCTCACTCCTACCCACTTCTCCAAAGTGGGCTGGCTCAGGGTGGAGGACAGAGTAAAACAACTTGCACTGAGCCTAGTCTATAAAATCCGCTACACCTCCCTGATACCGAAGTACATGTCAAACTACTTCCTTAGCGTAAATGACCGCCATAACCACAACACCAGGGGGAGCTCCACTAACCACGTTAAACCCAGATTCCGAACTAAAAAGGTCTTAACTCATTCTCTTTCATTGCCACATCAATGTGGGATGTGCTCCCAACAGGTATAAAAGAAAGTGCATCTCTATCCTCCTTCAAAACCGCAATAAAAGTTCACCTCCAGGCAGCTACAACCCTAAACTAACACCCTCCCCGGATTGTTAATAAGCAAATGTAAACAATCAAATGCAGATACTTTTTCTTATGCCTTCCGATCTCTCTCTCTCACTCTCTCTCTCTCTGTCTCTCTCTCTCTGCCCACTACTTGCTGTCCATATCCTACCAAGTCAGACCTACACTGTTCCAATATCCATTTCTCTGTTCTCAATTGTTGATGACTGATGATAACAACCAAACCTAACCCCCCGCCCCCCCCACACCCCGGATTGTAAATAATGTAAATAATTCAATGTGATGATCTTGTGTGACGACTGTATTATGATGATAGTATATATCTGATAGTATATATCTGTATCATGAATCAATTTAAGTGGACCCCCGACTTAAACAAGTTGAAAAACTTA
Source organism: Nerophis lumbriciformis (assembly GCF_033978685.3). NCBI lineage: Eukaryota > Metazoa > Chordata > Actinopteri > Syngnathiformes > Syngnathidae > Nerophis > Nerophis lumbriciformis. The sequence continues at coordinate 41,427,549 of NC_084550.2, read as the reverse complement.
TTCGGGTGTTACCATTTAGTGGTCAATTGTACGGAATATGTACTATACTGTGCAACCTACTAATAAAAGTCTCAATCAATCAATCAAGTCACTGATGTATATGTATTGCATATAAAATTCCAGCACATAAGCTTATATGTTAAAATTTCCACCATCTGTGTTCACTGCCGCTCATTTTCGGTGTCTCTTTTAGGTCAGTCAGGCGCAAACTAAAACGTTACCCAGAGAAACCAGCCTTCTGTCCCTGCCACTTCCTGCCACTGGCAATGGAACAATGCACAGGGTAAGTCCGCCACATTTCTACCACACACAAAAAAAAAACACACACTAGAAACTAAGGCTCTGTTTAGCGACTTACTTCTTCATTTACGGAATTCAGTCAACTGTCTTTGTTTTCACTTTATCCAACTACGCATGCAAGTGACTTGGAGCCACATTGGAGCCACATTGGGTCCTGTGTGCGTTTATACTGCAGTCTGATAAAGATCACATTTTACTTGCTGGGGAAAAAACTGTTGAAAAAGTCAGATTTCCAAATAAAAATCGGATTTAAAAAAAACCAACTTGATTTGTCCACTTTGGCCTGCAGTGTAAACATAATCAGAGTGAACGAGTGATGGACGCACAAAAATCGAAGGATGTGGAGGCTGCTTTGATAAATTTACCTTTTTGTTTCTCTCAAGCTGAAACCAATCAATATATGCTAGAGTGGGTCTGGGTTAGTTTTTGCCTCATCCCTCACTTGAAGACTAGATCTGAACAATCCAAGTCTAAGACTAAATCTGAACCCCTTTGAGCATGAACGGATGAGAGGCGAAAAATCTTCTAAGACAAACCAAGCGGTCCGGTTGTGATCGATTGAATGCCCTGAGGTGGGTAAAAGTCATTTAAATGAACCAACCCCCACTCCTTAATGTGTCAGTCACACGCATGATTCTCACAGGAATGAGGCAAAAACTAACCCAGACCCACTGTAAGTAGTAGTGTTGTAACTAGAGATGTCCGATTATATCGGCAGGCCGATATTATCGGCCGATAAATGCGTTAAAATGTAATATCGGAAATTATCGGTATCGTTTTTTTTTTTTATTATTGGTATCGTTTTTTTATTTTTATTTTTTATTTTTTTATTAAATCAACATAAAAAACACGAGATACACTTACAATTAGTGCACCAATCCAAAAAAACCTTCCTCCCCCATTTACACTCATTCACACTCATTCACACAAAAGGGTTGTTTCTTTCTGTTATGAATATTCTGGTTCCTACATTATATATCAATATATATCAATACAGTCTGCAGGGGATATAGTCCGTAAGCACACATGATTGTGCGTGCTGCTGGTCCACTAATAGTACTAACCTTTAACAGTTAATTTTACTAATTTTCATTAATTACTAGTTTCTATGTACCGTATTTTTCGGAGTATAAGTCGCACCGGAGTATAAGTCACACCTGCCGAAAATGCATAATAAAGAAGGAAAAAAACATATATAAATCGCACTGGAGCCCGGCCAAACTATGAAAAAAACTGCGACTTATAGTCCGGAAAATACGGTAACTGTTTTTATATTGTTTTACTTTATTTTTTATTCAAGAAAATGTTTCTAATTTATTTATCTTATTTTATTTTATTAATTAAAAAAAAAAAAAAACCTTATCTTCACCATACCTGGTTGTCCAAATTAGGCATAAAAATGTGTTAATTCCATGACTGTATATATCGGTTGATATCGGTATCGGTTGATATTGGTATTGGTAATTAAAGAGTTGGACAATATCGGAATATCGGATATCGGCAAAAAGCCATTATCAAACATCCCTAGTTGTAACGATACCAATATTTTGGTACTTTTCGGTACTTTTCTAAATAAAGAGGATCACAAAAAAATTGCATTATTAGCTTTATTTTAACAACAAATCTTAGGGTACATTAAACATATGTTTCTTATTGTAGTTAAGTCCTTAAATAAAATAGTGAACATACTAGACAACTTGTCTTTTAGTAGTAAGTAAAAAAACAAAGACTCCTATTTAGTCTGCTGACATATGCAGTAACATATTGTGTCATTTATCTACCTATTATTTTGTCAACATTATTAAGGACAAGTGGTAGAAAATGATTTATTAATCTACTTGTTCATTTACTGTTAATATCTGCTTACTTTCTCTTTTAACATGTTCTATCTACACTTCTGTTAAAATGTAGTACTTGTCATATAAGTTGCATATATATGTATGTGCTGCTGTTGCTTTAATGACGTTGCGACAGCTGCCGTAAAGGAGGTGCGTTGCTAGCCTGGTTGCTATGGTTTTGCGAAAGGAGGTGCGTTGCTAGCCTGGTTGCTATGGTTTTGCGGTGAGTCGTAAAAGTGTTCGTCACATGTTTTGTACCCTGCTAAAATCTGAGTAAAGTTATTCACTGGATATACCTTTTGTTTTTGAACTTTATTACATGGTGTCAGAAGTAACGGACAATCACGTCGCAGCAAGGAAATGGCCAAGTTTAATCCTCCGGATAGTTTTGCGTTCGACCGACCAAATGAATGGGGAGATTGGAAACAACGTTTCCAACGGTATCGCATAGCAACAAAACTAGCAAAGGAGGACGGCGAAGTACAGGTCAGTTGCCTGATATATGCTATGGGTCCAGAGGCTGAAAACATTTTCAAGTCGTTCACGTTGTCAGAGGATGATCAGAAAAAGTTTGACGTTGTGTTAGGAAAATACGACGAGTACTTTTATCCCAAACGGAACGTGATCCACGAGCGCGCATGTTTCTACCAGAGAGGACAGCGGCCCGGTGAGAAAGTTGAAATGTTTATAAGAGCTCTATATGATTTATCCGAACACTGTGACTTTGGAGCAGCGAGGGACGACCACATTCGTGACCGCATAGTTGTGGGTATTGTGGACAAAGACCTGTCGCGCAAACTGCAGCTGGAGGCTGGTTTGACGCTAACCCAAACTATACAGACTGTTCGCCAGTCCGAAGAGGTGAATGCACAAGTGCACCAGCAACAAGGAGAGGCGTGCACGGCGGTGCAGGAGATCGCCCGCGAACGTGGGAAATTTGCATATAGAGAAAAACAACAGTGGAGAAATAGAAGGGAAAGTGGACAGCAAGAAGCACCAAAAATGCCTAAATGTGGCAGATGTGGAAAAATACAGCACAAAGACCATGAAAGGTGTCCAGCTCTGAAATCGACATGCCACAAATGCAAAAAGGTGGGTCACTGGGAAATTAAATGTCATACAAAGGCAGTCAGAGAAGTGACAGAGACAGAACCTGTCTCACAGACTCCATACTTTCTAGGCGCAGTCACCAATATAAACAAAAATAATGACAAGTGGACTGTAAAGATTGTAATTGGAGTGACACCAGTTACATTTAAAATTGATACTGGGGCAGATCTAAATATTATGGAAGAAGAGACATTCAACATGTTATGCCCTAAGCAGCAACTGGTGCAGTCAAATATCCCACCAATGAGCAGTCCTGGGGGTCAGCTGATATGTGTGGGGAAGTTTCAAGCTAATGCAAAATACAAAGAAAAGCACTACTCATTCCCAGTGTATGTCATCCGCAGCTTAACTGCAAACAACCTGCTGGGCAGAGACACAGCATGTGCAATGGGGCTGGTGAAGCGCATTGAAAAAGTGCACAGTGCATTTGGAGAACATGGAACTCTCAAAACAGACCCAGTTAAAATACTTTTAAAGGACAATGCTGAGCCATATGCAGTGTATACAGCCCGCAGGGTACCACTGTCTCTTATACAGAAGGTCAAAGAGGAGCTACTGCGTATGGAGAAAAATGATGTAATTGAAAAAAAGTGACGGAGCCTACAGACTGGTGTGCACCGATGGTACCAGTTGCAAGAAAGAACAACAAAGTGCGCATCTGCGTGGACCTGAAGAGGCTAAACGATTCCGTAAGGAGAGAGAGGTACGTCCTCCCAACTGCTGAGGAAATAACTGCAAAGCTGAGTGGCGCTACAATGTTTACATCACTAGACGCTGCCTCAGGGTTTTGGCAGATACCCCTAGATCCCGAAAGCAGTAAGTTAACTACCTTCATAACACCCTTCGGGAGATACTCTTTTAAGCGGCTCCCATTCGGCATCACAAGTGCTCCAGAAATCTTCCAACGGAAAATGGCGGAGACTCTGAATGGCTTGGATGGAGTAGCTGTTTACATGGATGACATCCTGGTGTATGGAAACACTCAGAACAGCACGACCAGCATCTAACAAAGGTGCTTGAGAGAGTCAAGTCAGCTGGCCTAAAGCTAAACAGAGACAAGTGTGTGTTCAGACAGAAGCAACTTAACTTCCTTGGCCAAGTGATTGACAAAACAGGTGTGAAACCTGATCCCAATAAAGTCAAAGCCATCAGAGAGCTACCACCACCACAGAACGTACAGGAACTCAGACGTGTCCTTGGAATGTTCACGTTCCTGGGAAAATATATCCCAAATCTGTCAACAGTGGGCCAGCCACTTTATGAACTGTTGAGATCCCAAACCGAATGGACGTGGGACCATGCACAGAAGGAGGCGTTCCAGCGCATCAAGGACATCCTGTCTACTTCTCCAGTTCTAAAGTTCTACGACGTGAATCGACCTACAACAGTGTCGGCTGATGCTAGTAGCTACGGCATCGGCGGAGTGCTGCTGCAACTACACGATGGAGACTGGAAACCAGTCGCTTATTGCTCACGTTGTCTGTCTGAGGCGGAAACCAGGTACGCCCAGATCGAAAAGGAGTGCCTAGCAAGCGTCTGGGCATGTGAAAGGTTTGAGAAGTACCTTGTGGGCCTTGAGAACTTTAGGCTAGTCACTGATCACAAGCCCTTGGTGCCGCTAATGAACAAGAAAGATTTGGATAATGTTCCGATACGGTGCCAGAGACTGTTAATGAGACTAATGAGATTCAAGCCAACCGCTGAATATGCACCAGGAAAGACCTTGACTGTAGCGGACACCCTGTCGCGTAGTCCACTGCAGAACGTGACAGAGGTGACCGACACTCACTCGGATGTGGAATGTTATATTGCAGCCGTTGTTGACAACATGCCAGCTACACCACAAAAGCTTGGGACCATAAGAGCAGCCACAGCAGCTGACAGCAACTTGCAGATGGTGCTTAAATGTGTTAAGTCAGGATGGCTGGACTATGTGGCTGATGTTCCACTAGCCATCAAAGACTATTACCCTATAAGGAGTGAACTGTCGGAGTACAACGGAATCATCACAAGAGGATGTCGCATGATAATCCCAAGCCCTCTAAGAGCAGATGTCCTGGATCGAATCCATGATGGACATCAAGGACTGTCAAAATGCAGAGAGCGGGCTAACACTTCAGTGTGGTGGCCTGGCATCTCAGCTGAAATCAAGCAGAAAATCCAGACCTGTCAGGTTTGTCATGAGATGAGACCCACACAGCGCAAAGAGCCCCTCATCTCGACCCCTCTACCTGACCGGCTCTGGAAGAGAATTGCTATTGATTTATGTGACCATAACAAACATACTTACCTCGTCGTGTCAGACTACTTTTCCAGGTTCCTCGAGATACTCCACATGCCTACAACCACTGCCTCACAGGTGGTGTTGAAGCTAAAAGCAGTATTTGCCAGATTCGGTTGCCCAGACCAAGTAATTAGTGACAATGGGCCCCAGTTCACATGTGAGGAGTTCCGAGAGTTCGCTAGAATGTACGACTTTGAGCACATTACCTCAAGTCCCCATCATCCACAAGGAAACGGACATGCTGAGAGAGGAGTCCAAATTGCAAAGACTATTCTAAAACAAAAAGATCCTCTACTCGCTCTCATGTGCTACCGCTCTACACCCTGCACCTCCACTGGTGCAAGCCCAGCCGAACTGCTTATGGGCAGGAAGATAAAAACAACACTTCCAACACTTGAGAAAAATCTACTTCCTAGATGGCCTAACCTGAAAACCGTCAGGAGCAAAGATGCAGAGGAGAAGGAGAAACACGCGTTCTACTTCAACCTCCGACATGGAGCAAAGCCCCTGCCGTCGCTGAGACCTGGTGATCCTGTCCGCGTCAAACTGGACAATCAGCACGCCTGGGGAACACCCGCTGTCATCACCGCTGACTGCGCAACGCCAAGGTCATACATCATCGAGACTCAACAGGGGGCGACATGGAGGCGCAACCGTCGTCACCTGCAACATGTTCCTGAGCCAACTGGAGACACAGCAACTCTACCTCCAGATGGACAGCTACATGACACTGCTACACAGCAGCCTTCCCCCGTCATTACTACTGACACTGTTTCATCAACACTCAATGCCCGTCCACCTCCTGCAAAAGATGGACTGTACACACGCTCAGGCAGACTGATAAAACCTGTGGTCAAACTGACTCTGTGAAATTGAGAGACTTACCAAAAAAAAAAAAAAAAAAAAAGGGATGTGAAACAGATACGTTAAATGTTGTGCTTTGATGCTGCTGTTGCTTTGTTGTTCTGAGCAGATTGAATATTGCTTGATTATGGTATTGATTGATTATTGATGCTAGGTGATCTTGTTTTTTGAAAACATTGAAAAAAAAAGGGAGATGTCATATAAGTTGCATATATATGTATGTGCTGCTGTTGCTTTAATGACGTTGCGACAGCTGCCGTAAAGAGGTGCGTTGCTAGCCTGGTTGCTATGGTTTTGCGGTGAGTCGTAAAAGTGTTCGTCACATGTTTTGTACCCTGCTAAAATCTGAGTAAAGTTATTCACTGGATATACCTTTTGTTTTTGAACTTTATTACAGTACTCACTTATTCTTCTGTTGTTTGATACTTTACATTAGTTTTGGATGATACCACAAATTTGGGTATCAATCCGATACCAAGTAGTTACAGGATCATACATTGGTCATATTCAAAGTCCTCATGTGTCCAGGGACATATTTACTGAGTTTATAAACATAATATACATTAAAAAAAAACGAAAGAAGATGTTGTGATGCCAAAAAATGTCGACGTAATCATAGTAGTATCGACTAGATACGTGCCTGTACTTGATATCATTACAGTGGATGTCAGGTGTAGATCCACCAATGGTGTTTGTTTACATTTTGACGCCGGTGAGCTACGGTGTGTAGTGAAGCATGTTTAGCTATTCCTCGTCCTGCAGTGATAATGCTACTTGTAAGAAACTTACTTTATTTGTCGCCATGGAGACCAGGATTAGTGATTTAGAAGTAGCTAAAGCACATTAGCTAGTGTTGCGTTTTGGACCAGTTGTTCCTCCCAGGGAATTCAAGTCACAATTCGCTCCCAAGTTCTTTCCGACACTTAAAGCTGAGTTGAAAAACCACCAGAGACAGAATAGGTATTTTCTTGTATATTCTCAAAGCTTTGCCAATATACATTTTGATTGAGACCAGTCTAACCATTGAACATTCTCTTGTGCCTCCCCAAAATGGTCTCTCTTCCCAACGCCAAAAACCTCTCTTTCCTTCCCCCTCCCTAGCCATAACAAAATGCTAGTCACAACACATTCCAAAGAACTCAAGGGCAACACACAGTATACTTGCTGACAGAGCATCAAGAGAAGAAATGGAAGAAGTACAACTTAAATTCGGATATATGTAAATATCTGCCTCCGACACTAGCTAGCCATGTCTTAAAGCACCGCTTCCTGAGGGTGTTTCAGTGTTATTACGTCACCTTTATCTTTACTTTTTAAGCCTACAATGTTATGCTAGGCTAAGCCACAGCGCCTCAAATGTTATCTTTTTTTTTGTAAACTGAATTTAATAGGAAAAACATGAAAAAAAAAAGTATTTTCTGACTTTCGGACACAAAAAACGATTCACATCCTAATTGCAGTTCTTATTCTCACGATTCTGAATCGACAACAAATAATAAAGAAGTACTGCTATTGAGGCCGAAATGAGTTTCCTCAGAAAAGTGGCTGGCATCTCCCTTAGAGATCGGGTGAAAAGTTTAAGTCATTTGGGACTCGGAATAGAGCCGCTGCTCCTTTGCTTGGAAAGGAGCCAGCTTAGGTGGTTCGGGCATCTCGTGTGGATGCCTCACGAGCGTCTAACTTGGGAGGTCCTCGTTGCACGTCCCACTTGGAGGAGACCCCGGGGCAGGCCAAGGACCAGATGGGGGGATTACATCTCCTCTCTGGCCTGGGAACGCCTCGGGATCCCCCAGGAGGAAATTGCTAAGTCTGGGGGTCTCTGCTGGAGCTGTTGTCTCCGCGAGCCGATTCCGGATAAGCGGTTGAAGATGGATGGATAGATGGATGGATGGATGCTATTGAGGAAAAGCGGGAGATAAGTACCTTATTTTCTGGACCATAGGGCACACCAGATTACACCGCACTACTGATGAGCGGGTCTATTCAGGTCTATTTTCATACATAAGGTGCACCGGATTATAAGGCGCATTTAAGGAGTCATATTATTATGAATTCTTTCTAAATGTAAAATACTTCCTTGTGGTCTACATAACATGTAATGGTGGTTATTTGCTCAAAATGTTGCATAGATGATGTTTTACACACCATCTTCAAGTCGCTTTCTGACAGTCGCTTCAGGATGCGCCGTTTTGTGGGCGGTCTTATTTACGTGCCTCCACTTCGACAGCGTGAAGTGTCAAAAGATGGAGCTAACTGTTTTAATGACATTCAGACTCCACTTCAGTCAATAACGGAGCAGCGTCTCCTCATCCGTGGCTCACTAGTGCAACAACAACGCCGGAAATGTGTCCCAATCCAATCCAATCCACTTTATTTACTGTATATAGCACATTTAAACAACAAAAATGTTTCCAAAGTGCTGCACAACAATATTAAAAACAATATTAAAAACAACAATATTCAAATATTATCCTTAGCTCCACCAATGACTGAATAAAAACAAAAAATTGATAAATATAAAACCAATATAAAAACAATATAAAAATAAATATGATTAAAAACGATTTTAAAGGGTAAAACCAATTAAAACAGTAAATAGAAATCAAAATGTATAAAAAACACAGAGGACAACACAACTCACGTAGTATTAAAAGCCAGAGAATAAAAGTGGGTCTTAAAGGGGAACATTATCACAATTTCAGAAGGGTTAAAACCATTAAAAATCAGTTCCCAGTGGCTTATTTTATTTTTCGAAGTTTTTTTCAAAATTTTACCCATCACGCAATATCCCTAAAAAAAGCTTCAAAGTGCCTGATTTTAACCATCGTTATATACACCCGTCCATTTTCCTGTGACGTCACACAGTGATGCCAATACAAACAAACATGGCGGATAGAACAGCAAGTTTATAGCGACATTAGCTCGGATTCAGACTCGGATTTCAGCGGCTTAAGCGATTCAACAGATTACGCATGTATTGAAACGGATGGTTGTAGTGTGGAGGCAGGTAGCGAAAACGAAATTGAAGAAGAAACTGAAGCTATTGAGCCATATCGGTTTGAACCGTATGCAAGCGAAACCGACGAAAACGACACGACAGCCAGCGACACGGGAGAAAGCGAGGACGAATTTGGCGATCGCCTTCTAACCAACGATTGGTATGTGTTTGTTTGGCATTAAAGGAAACTAACAACTATGAACTAGGTTTACAGCATATGAAATACATTTGGCAACAACATGCACTTTGAGAGTGCAGACAGCCCAGTTTTCATCAATTAATATATTCTGTAGACATACCCTCATCCGCTCTCTTTTCCTGGGGGTCTGGCGGAAGATTTCTTTGACTTTATCGTTGGAAATGCATCTGCTTTGAGTGTCGCAGGATATCCACACATTCTTGCCATCTCTGTCGTAGCATAGCTTTTGTCGGTAAAGTGTGCAGAACAAACGTCCAATTTCTTGCCACTTTTGCATCTTTGGGTCACTGGTGCAACTTGAATCCGTCCCTGTTCGTGTTGTTACACCCTCCGACAACACACCGACGAGGCATGATGTTTCAAAGGTACGGAAAACAGTCGAAAAAACGGAATATAACAGAGCTGATTTGACTCGGTGTTTGTAATGTGTTTGAGAAAATGGCGGATTGCTTCCCGATGTGACGTCACGTTGTGACGTCATCGCTCCGAGGGCGAATAATAGAAAGGCGTTTAATTCGCCAAAATTCACCCATTTAGAGTTCGGAAATCGGTTAAAAAAATATATGGTCTTTTTTCTGCAACATCAAGGTATATATTGACGCTTACATAGGTCTGGTGATAATGTTCCCCTTTAAGACGCGACTTAAAACACTCCACTGTGGGAGCAGTTGGAACATGGAGGGGCAGAGTGTTCCAGAGCTTAGGGCCGACCACAGAGCAGGCCCTGTCTCCCCTTGATTTAAGTCTGGTCTTGGGCACCACGAGCTGGAGCTGCCTCTCGGACCTCAGAGCGCGCGCAGGAGTGTACATTTGGATGAGGTCCGACATATACTGAAGTGCCAGTCCGTGCAAAGCTTTAAAAACAAACAGCAAGGTTTTAAAATCAATTCTAAAATGAACAGGGAGCCAGTGCAAACTCTGAAAAACCGTCCCACCGGAACTCTCTAATAACTAAAGTTCCTTGGGTGAATAATGTACCACAAAACTTTCCTTCAGAAGGTCTTATCTTTGTCCATGTGATGTCAGATGAAACAAAAATTGAGATGTTAAGCCACAATACCCAGCAATATGATTGGAGGAGACAAGGTGAGGCCTTTAATCTCAGGAACACCAATCCCTACCGTCAAGCATGGTGATGGTAGTATTATGCTCTGGGCCTGTTTTGCTGCCAATGGAACTGGTGCTTTACAGAGAGTAAATGGGACAATGAAAAAGGAGGATTACCTCCAAATTCTTCAGGACAACCTAAAATCATCAGCCCGGAGGTTGGGTCTTGGGCACAGTTGGGTGTTCCAACAGGACAATGACCCCGAACACACGTCAAAAGTGGTAAAGGAATGGCTTAATCAGGCTAGAATTAAGGTTTTAGAATGGCCTTCCCAAAGTCCTGACTTAAATGTGTGGACAATGCTGAAGAAACAAGTCCATGTCAGAAAACCAACACATTTAGCTGAACTGCATCAATTTTGTCAAGAGGAGTGGTCAAAAATGCAAGCAGAAGCTTGTGGATGGCTACCAAAAGCGCCTTATTGCAGTGAAACTTGCCAAGGGACATGTACCGTAAGCAAATATTAACATTGCTGTATGTATACTTTTGACCCAGCACATTTGCTCACATTTTCAGTAGTCCCATAATAAATTCATAAAAGAACCTAACTTTATGAATATTTTTTGTGACCAACAAGTATATGCTCCAATCACTCTATCACAAAATAATAAGAGTTGTAGAAATGATTGGAAACTCAAGACAGCCATGACATTATGTTCCTTACACGTGTATGTAAACTTTTGATCGCGACTGTAGCGCTTTCATGGTGAGTTTACTGACAGATATAAGTAAGAACTTTAAACTACTTTATATTAGAAATGGCAACATCGGAGGATAAATGTCCCATAACAAGAAGATAGAGAAAAAGAAGAAGCTTATCGACTAGAAAGGCGGATGCGCGCAATTTTTCAGGACGTATGCAGATCTCAAATACAGATCAGCAGGTACCAGACGGTAAGAAAAGTTGCTTTTACATAATATTGTGAAACAAAATGCCAGATAATATGTCTTACCTTATACACACACCATAATAATACTCCTATGTTGAAGCACAGTACAATCCATCAAGTGGTGAGGCTTCATAGCTTACCAAAGTCCTACTAAAACATTTTGATAGATTTTTGAGCGCCGTGTGTAATGTTCTATATTTTCAATGGAACATATAACATTTTGGTGTTGTTTACTTGAGTCATATTGCCGTCTACACGTATCTCTTATGCGTGACTGCCATCTACTGGTCACACTTATCATTACACCACGTACCAAAAAAAAAAATAGCTTCGAGGTCGGTAAGCACAACCAGAATCTTCACGTACATTAGGTTATAAGGCGCACTGTCGAGTTTTGAGGAAGTGAAATGGTTTTAAATGCGCCTTATAGTCCGAAAAATACGGTAGTAGTAATATTCTGTTTCAACTTGTGAAGCCATTGTGAGGCTGTCATCCAGAGGGCACGGAAGCTCCGCAGTAGCACTGTGCACCAGATTAAAGATGAAGCAGGCTAAATTAAAAAGAGGGATTACATTCCTGTGGGGGCCCCATCATTGCAGACGTATTTGTTTATTTATTAACGGCCTCTGGGACACACTTGCATGTTTTTGGCGGAGAGAATAACCAGGTGATACACTAATTTGCCAAAAGTATTTGGCCATCTGCCTTGACTCACATATGAACTTGAAGTGCCATCCCATTCCTAACCCATAGGGTTCAATATGCTGTCGGTCCACCTTTTGCAGCTATTACAGCTTCAACTCTTCTGGGAAGGCTGTTCACAAGGTTGCGGGGTGTGTTTATAGGAATTTTCCACCATTCCTCCAAAGGCGCATTGGTGATGTCACACACTGATGTTGGTGGAGAAGTCCTGGCTCTCAGTCTCCGTTCTAATTCATCCCAAAGGTTGTTCTATCGGGTTCAGGTCAGGACTCTGTGCAGGCCAGTCAAGTTCATCCACACCAGACTCTGTCATCCATGTCTTTATGGACCTTGCTTTGTGCACTGCTGCACAGTCATGTTGGAAGGGGAAGGGGCCCGCTCCAAACTGTTCCCACAAGGTTGGGAGCATGGAATTGTCCAACATGTTTTGGTATCCTGGAGCATTCAAAGTTCATTTCACTGGAACTAAGGGGCCAAGCCCAACTCCTGAAAAACAACCCCACACCATAATTCCTCCTCCACCAAATTTCACACTCGGCACAATGCAGTCCGAAATGTAGCGTTCTCCTGGCAACCTCCAAACCCAGACTCGTCCATCAGATTGCCAGATGGAAAAGTGTGATTCATTACTCCAGAGAAGGCGTCTCCACTGCTCTGGAGTCCAGTGGCGACGTGCTTTACACCACTGCATCCCACGCTGTGCATTGGACTTGGTGATGTATGGCTTAGATGCAGCCGCTCGGCCATGGAAACCCATTCCGTGAAGCTCCCTGCGTACTGTACGTGGGCTAACTGGAAGGTCACATGAAGTTTGGAGCTCTGTAGCAACTGACTGTGCAGAAAGTCTTTGCACTAAGCGCTTCAGCATCCGCTGACCCCTCTCTGTCAGCGGATGCTGGCTGAGTTGCTGTTGTTCCCAAACTCTTCACTTTTCCTATAATAAAGTTGACTTTGGAATATTTAGGAGCGAGGGAAATTTCCCGACTGGATTTGTTGCACAGGTGGTATCCTATGACAGTTCCACGCTGGAAATCACTGAAAGTGGCCCATTCTTTCACAAATGTTTGTAGAAACAGTCTCCATGCTTAAGTGCTTGATTTTATACACCGGGCCATCATTTGGATGGATGGCCAAATACTTTTGGCAACATAGTGTATCTCTTGATCTTCAGATGGAGAGAGTGAACTTTATTCAAAAAGCAAAATATTCCGGCTAAAAAAAAAACCTTAATGACCTTGCACGCTGCCACCGGCTTCAAACTTCATTCATTCATGTCCCCTTTTTTTGCTTGCTCGGCTTTCAAAGGGAATTTGGACCCTTTATTGTGTCCTATAGGCTGAAAGGGAGCATCGGCGTTGACATCGATGTGCCAAAAGCGTGACAGAGATTGTTCTAAACGAGCATTTAGCATCTGGAGCTTGCATCAGTCTTGCGTTAGTATTTCACAGCTAATAACGCTCATCAAACATGGATGTATATGAAACCAAATATACACGATCAAAGGCACGTCTCCCCTGGCAAGGTAGTTTGAGGTGCGTTCCCTTGACCTACATGTGTCACTTTACATTCTGCACTACACGGGGAAACTTCACCACAATAGGACAGGACTTGATCATAACAATTAGAATTTATAGTTAACTTTGTTATGGTTGTATACTTGATTTAATACTCACACTGTAGGGGTGTAACGGTACGTGTATTTGTATTGAACCGTTTCGGTACGGGGTTTCCGGTTCGGTTCGGAGGTGTACCGAACGAGTTTCCACACGGACATATTAAGTAGCGTAACGCACGTTGTCTAAACAATTCACACCGAGGCACAACACACGCACATGTCCTCTTTTGCAGAGCTGTCCGGGCGGAGTTTCTTAAATGCCTCAAATGTCCGGCATTTTGAGTTAGGGTTGTGTGTATTTTCAATGTACGTTCAGGATTAAGAAGGGGTTAAAAACAAAAAAAATTGTGCACGCAGCAGCATTGGTGAGAGAGGGGCAGACACAGAGAGAGAGAGAGAGTTATGATAAACGGGCATGCGTCACCAGGCTCTGCTTTTTATCCATAGATTTATCAGATTTAATTTTTTATTATCTATAGCAGGGGTGTCAAAAGTGTGCCATTTGCGGCCCACAGCTAATGTTTTAAAGGCCCACGGCACATTTTAAAAATACTATTGAAATAAACAAAAACATAACAAAAGTGAAATAAAAAAGCTTAAAGGGTAAATGTAATTTAGAAAAAGTTGCAATGTTGACTAATAAAACAAAGCTGTTTTTTTTTGTTTTTTTTCAAACTGTCATTGCTCAAAACATAATATTGAATCAAAATCAATGTTATTATTAATTATTGACCTATCCAAGGTTCCGATTACGTCACATCAAATATTCCACTAAGAAAAATATTTTTGGTGGAAGATTTTGCAAATTTGTTAAATAAATAACCCAAAAATGTATATTTTGTTGTTTTCTTACTGTACCGAAAATTAACTAAACCGTGACCTCTAAATCGAGGTACGTACTTAACCGACATTTTTGTGTACCGTTCATACTTGCCAACCCTCCCGAATTTTCCGGGAGACTCCCGAAATTCAGTGCCTCTCCCGAAAACCTCCCGGGACAAATATTCTCCCGAAAATCTCTCGATTTTCAGCCGGAGCTGGAGGCCACGCCCCCTCCAGCTCCATGCGGACCTGAGTGAGGACAGCCTTTTTTCACGACGGGAGGACAACTGGGTGACAAGAAATAAATCATCCAGACTAGAGATAAATTGTATTATTATGTTTATCTTACCTACAAATAAATATATTTATTAATATAAAAAAAACTAAATACATTTTTACTATATTTTGCTAAAAACATCAAAATTAATTGTATTTTTTCTGACTCCTTATTACATCCAGGCATTAGAATTATACATTAAAATAAACATATTTGAAATAATTAGTTTTAAAGTATCCTAATAATTCATTTAAAATTACCATATTTAATTATTAAAATAATTGCTTGTTTATCAACAACTTTAGCATTTTATTCATTACATTTTGAAGCTCTCAGAAGCCAAGTTATGTTATATTCCTTAATATTTATTTATGCAAGTTTGAAGTATCAATTATCTAAACACAGTTTTGTTTGCATATTTTCAGGATGTAGATATATATATATATATACACATATATATATATATATATATATATTTATATATATATATATATATATATATATATATATATATATATATATATATATATATATATACATATATATATATATATATATATATATATATACATATATATATATATATATATATATATATATATACATATATATATATATATATATATATATATATATATATATATATATATATATATATATATATATATGAAATACTTGACTTGGTGAATTCTAGCTGTCAATATACTCCTCCCCTCTTAACCACGCCCTCAACCACGCCCTACCACGCCCCCACCCCCCACCTCCCGAAATCGGAGGTCTCAAGGTTGGCAAATATGGTACCGTTACACCCCTATCACACTGAGATGCCAGCGTTAGAATTTGGACGATGCTGATTCCGGCTCTTTGTTTCGATTTCCGGTTCACAACGATTACCGTTCTTCAGACCAGTGAAGTTGTCACGTTGTGTAAATGGTAAATAAAAACAGAATACAATGATTTGCAAATCCTTCTCAACATATATTCAAATGAATAGACTGCAGAGACAAGATATTTAATATTCGCACTGAGAAACTTCTTTTTTTTTTTGCAAATAATCATGAACTTAGAATTTAATGGCAGCAAAACATTGCAAAAAAGTTGTCACAGGGGCATTTTTACCACTGTGTTACATGGCCTTTCCTTTTAACAACACTGTTTAGGAACTGAGGAGACACATTTTTGAAGTGGAATTCTTTCCCATTCTTGCTTGATGTGCAGCTTAAGTTGTTCAACAGTCTCCCTTCTGCTATTTTAGGCTTCATAATGCACCACACATTTTCAATGGGAGACAGGTCTGGACTACAGGCAGGCCAGTCTGGTACCCGCACTCTTTTACTATGAAGCCACGCTGTTGTAACACGTGGCTTGGCATTGTCTTGCTGAAATAAGCAGGGGCGTCCATGATAACGTTGCTTGCATGGCAACATATGTTGCTCCAAAACCTGTATGTACCTTTCAGCATTAATGGTGCCTTCACAGATGTGTAAGTTACCCATGTCTTGGGCACTAATACACCCCCATACCATCACAGATGCTGGCTTTTCAACTTTGCGCCTAGAACAGTCTGGATTCTTCTTTTCCTCTTTGGGCCAGAGGACACAACGTCCAGTTTCCAAAAACAATTTGAAATGTGGACTCGTCAGACCACAGAACACTTTTCCACTTTGCATCAGTCCATCTTAGATGAGCTGGGGCCCAGCGAAGCGTTTCTGAGTGTTGTTGATAAATGGCTTTCGCTTTGCATAGTAGAGTTTTAACTTGCACTTACAGATGTAGCGACCAACTGTAGTTACTGACAGTGGTTTTCTGAAGTGTTCCTGAGCCCATGTGGTGATATCCTTCACACAGTGATGTCGCTTTTTAATGCAATGCCGCCTGAGGGATCGAAGGTTGTAATACTATCGCTTACGTGCAGTGATTTCTCCAGATTCTCTGAACCTTTTGATGATATTACGGACCGTAGATGGTGAAATCCCTAAATTCCTTGCAATAGCTGGTTGAGAAATGTTGTTCTTAAACTGTTGGACAATTTGCTCACGCATTAGTTGACAAAGTGGTGACCCTCGCCCCATCCTTGTTTGTGAATGACCGAGCATTTCATGAAAGCTGCTTTTATACCCAATCATGGCACCCACCTGTTCCCAATTAGCCTTTTCACTTTGTGGGATGTTCCAAAAACGTGTTTGATGAGCATTCCTCAACTTTCTCAGTCTTTTTTGCCACTTGTGTCAGCTTTTTTGAAACACGTTGCAGGCTTCAAATTTCAATTTAACTAATATTTGCAAACAATAACAAGGTTTACCAGTTGGAACATTAAGTATCTTGTCTTTGCAGTCTATTGAATTGAATATAACTTGAAAAGGATTTGCATTGTATTCTGTTTTTATTTACCATTTACACAACATGCCAACTTCACTGCTTTTGGGTTTTGTGCAATTAGGAGCGTATGATTTTAGGGGAGGTTGAGTGGGTCTGGATGAGTTTTTGCCTCATTTCCTGTGGGAATAGTGCGTGTGACTGAAGCATTAAGGTGTGAAATTAG